>NC_133755.1:101954777-102554777 GCF_036562045.2 Rhinolophus sinicus
ATAGGGAAAAATTTACATCTATATTTTAAAAACTCTTAGATTATAGGAAATATGAATGTCTGTACATGTCCTCATATGGCGAGAGGATTATTTATGCTTTTATTCACTAGGTATTTAATGAGTGCTTATCATGTGCAGGTTATTTTCCTTACATGCAAAGGTTAATTAATTCATTTGTCATTCATTTATTGAGTGAAGATTCTATGCTGTGCTTTATGGGGGCAGAGATGAACAAGCCCTGCCCTCTGCCCTAAAGGAGTTTGCTGTGCAGGAGAGGGAGAGTGACAAGCAAACAGACGTGTGCAAAGCAGTGTGGAGTGTGTACTATAGGGACACCAGGCAGGTAGTCATCAATTGTAAGGTTTCAGCGTGGGACAGATAGGAGACATTTCCCAGAAGGCTATTGAGGAATAGAAAGATGAATAATAGGTGTTTGCCAGAGACAGGTCTGAAGTGTGTAGAAGGGCAACTGGAATTACAAAGAGCAGAGGCATGGAACTATTACACCAATGGGAAGAGCTGCTATTCAGAATGTCTGGAGCACACAGCCTAAGGGGAGGAAGGGTTGGGAGAGGGATGGGACTGAAGAGGAGGTGGAAAGAGGCAGAACAGACCAAGAGCTGGGACTATATCCTGAAGGCAGGAAAGAGTCACAAGATTTATTTGAGGGCATAGCAGAACAGATGTGTATTTAATTAGCAGGATCCCTGGTGTGACAAATATTTCTGTGGTTGCTTATTTATACAAAAGTTACTGGAGCCATAATCTCGTCTTTCCCCCACATGGAGTACACATTTGGTTTCTTGTGTGAAGCATAAAGATTTTATTCATATTCCCCAAATAAAGCAGTTCAGAAAAACTCGTGTGCTTGAGTGACAAATGCATTTAATGTTTATTTTTAGTGACTTTTATTTAGCCCATGAATTTTACAGACACTTATGCATCAGAAAAATAGTTTAAAAGATCACTAGTCAAGTTCTAACAACTCCCCTAGAAAATTACGAGACATGTCTTCTAATAAGCTTGTTTAATATTAAATTTTAGTTGGAACAAGCACTCAACTTGGTTTTGAATCAGTGTCTTCAAGTCTACCCTCTTTTATAGAGTATTCATGTAGTAAAGATAGGCAAGAAGGTGGAAACTAGCATAATAAAAGAGACATATATCTAACATGTATTTTAAGGTGTTTGTGTGTTTGTATATGTAAATGTATATATATACTTGTATAATATATATGAATATATATATATATACACATGATTATGTATATATAGGAATATATATATATATATGTACATACATACATATATACATACATAAATACATACAGAGGGTGCCCAAAACATGTATACACATTTTAAGAAAGGAAAAAACTGTATTAAAATTGTAATACTCAATATATACTGATAACAAAAGATAAATTCAAGTCATGTTTGACTTCTGCAATTACAAGAGGTGCTCAAAATGGTTACCATCAGTGTAATCTTAATATAGTTTTTCCTTTCTTAAAGTGTGTATACATTTTTTTGGCACCCTCTGTATACTGCTTTTTAAAGAAGTGTCTACTTTTAGGATAATATTGTGGTAAAAATGTGGCAGTCTATATCATGTTTGGGGCTGAGTGTATTTGATCAATGAAATTTGGAAGTTTCAAGTCATTATTTCTATGGTACTACAAGAATATACTTAGAAACAATGAGAAGTAAACATGTTCGCTAATTTGTGGTACTAAAAACCATATAGCAATGGTTTGATTGTTTTTTTAAGAAGCATATTGGCTCCATTAGGAATTGAAATAATTTGAGAATTCAGTAAATGTAAGGTAAGCCTGTGAATTCTGAGTGAAGCTCAATCAATTTATTTGAAATAATAGAAATCAAAGTAATGCTGAGGGTAGTAGTTGTGGTAGTGGTTACTGGTACTGTCAGGAACCAGTAGCTCTCAGCGCACAGCCCGTTGTTTGGCACAAGACATATTTGCTGAATAAATAATTGAAGGAAAAACTTACATCTATAGGTTTCTTTCATTTATTATTTTTAGTTCTTATAGTAGCCGTGTAAAATAGGAACCAGTCCCCTCATTTTACAGATGAGGAAGGTGAAGCACTAAGGAATTAAATGCTTCCTTCAAGGCTGTAGCCAGTAAGGGCTGGGATTTGGATCCAGGCATGTCTGACTTTAAGCTCAGGTTGAGATCATTCACTACTGTGTTCTTTCTACCTGATTTCTCACTTCCCCTTTCAGTCTTACATTAAAACCCTAGTATGTAACCTTGGCTACAGTCAGAGCATACACAGTATTGATTTTATATTGCAGATAGTTAGAAAAGAGAATCCCACTAGAACGAATGGCCAATGATGGTGTGGCGTGTGCTGGTGGTGGTGGTTGGAATCCCCGTAGAACAGATTTCCCAGGGTTATTGCTGCCCCACATTTCCTGTGTGACACCCTCTCCCCATCATCTGCAGTGTAATGTGAACCAGGAGCAGTGGTCCTGAGAAAATTGTAGTTTATTCAGTGTGGCTTCAAAGCTGTGCCTTTTAAACAGCAGAAACTGTGTGGTTAGTTCAAAAGTAGAATGTATGTTTAACTGGGAATTTCGCTGAAAAATTTGTGATTCCATGAATGTTTTTGTGCTTGTCAGACAAGTGACACCTGTTACTACCTCCAGGGGAGGAGTCCAACTTTAGGGAGCATAGCAAAGGGCGTGACAGTGCCTGCCACCAGGAGCCGCAGTCCCAGGGTATCAACCCTCTGCATGGTTTATAGGTATGGAATTCATCAGAAAAGATATGACTCACGCAGACACTACTTTATGGACCAAAGCTTTACTCACATAGAGAAGAGGCAGTGCGAGATCAGCTTCAACAGCTGGTTCCCTGTGGCCAGTGAGTCCTGCCCTGCAGCCCGGCTGCCCCAGGGATTTGGTCTGTGCCCACCCCTCACCCCCTGTGCAGCAGGCGAAGGACCCCCTTCCCTCCCTGCCCGGAACAGAGAGCAGTGGGGTCATCTGGGTGCCGCATGACACAGAGGCTTAAGAAAAACAAAGAAGTACATGTCAAACCCAGAACAGGTAAAGATATTCCCAAACACAGAGATATGACCGGTCCAGGCTGTGGGAGCTCTTTATCTCTTTGTGAGAAAATCTTCTGGCCCCAACACACATTCTTAGGTGGCTACGTGTCGGGTGACAAGTGCAGTGTCTGCCTTTCCCAACAATACTTATGTCGTGCCAGAAAGCTCATGCTTGGGAGCTGGGGAAGGGAGTTCGACTCTATTTTATGAATTATTTTTAATTGTTAGTGTTAGTCTGACAATTGGATTAGAAGTTTAGTTGTATTTTTAAGTGTATATGTGGTGCTTTCAAAGTGTTGGGTGATTTTTACTCAGTGTTATCAGTTAATCCTTACAGGTAATCCTATTTTCTAATATTTTCCCAGTTTCCTGAACTGTAGCACAGGGATCTTATTCTTTCATTCAGTTATTTGGGATTCTGTCAAGATAGTCAATATGGCCTGTTGGCTTTTTCCCCCAAACCTAACCATGGAGACACTACAGAAGTAAGAGGAAAAGTGTGGGGCAGAGGAAATAACTGAAATGACTGAGCAACACCAAGGGTGGCTGAGGCTGTGGTGAATTGGTGTCCACGCACTTCAGCCTAGGATACAGGGTGGCCTGAGGAATCAGGAGAACATACATTAAGATTTTTTCCTTTTAAGTTTTGTTTTGACCTGACTTTCTCTTTTTGCCTTGAAATGATAATTGCCTGCCCCTGGGCCACAGAATTTGATGTCAGTGGGGTCCTGTTAGGAGAAGGAAGCCCTGCTGGGGTGCGGCTCTAATGAAAACAGGTGCAGGTTAACCAGCAAACCCAGGGCACTTGTTCCTTCTAGGGTTTGCTGCTTATAACCTATAGAGGTTGCCTTCTCCCAGCACTGCTGCATTTTTTTAAAATTAATGTTTAAGGGGTGACAATTGTTAGTAAGGTTACATAGATTTCAGGTGTACAATTCTATAATACATCATCTATATGTCACATCGTTTGTTCTACACCCAGAGTCAGTTCTCTTTTCATCACCATATATTGGATCCCCTTTTACCCTCATCTACTACCCCCTGCCTCCTTACCCTCTGGTAACCACTCAACTATTGTCTGTGTGTGTCTATGAGTTTTGTTTCTTCATTTGTTTGTCTTGTTCTTTTAAGAGTTTAAAGGCTAATGCCTTCCAGAAGGGTTGCTTGGTGGTAGGCAACAAAAGTGGTCAAGAGTGGTTATGGCCTATGGCTCGTCCCCTCCATCTTCCTCAGATTTATCAGGAGGGATGAGACTAGGACTTGGGTTTGGCTGTTTTCCACACAGGTTTCCAGGTCTATTCACCCATATATTTTGGTGAATATAACTGTACAGGCCAAAATAATTTGATGCATGAAGAGTACAACCACTATTGAAAACAGAAAAAGATAAACTGAATAGTATATACTTCATGAAGTACAATCATTAGAGTGGAGGGATCAATGATTTAAAATAAATATAATAAATACCCTCAGTGATAGAGGATAGTAGTAGTGTTAAGTAGGGACAAATAGTCATAAAATGAACAAAAGGGGAATATTAGATATGATAAATATAGTAGTTGAAGTAAAGAACTGAATAAATCAGATAACTAGGATAAATATAAGTGATAAATGAATTAATGAACTTCATCATGTTGAATTCCGAAGGCCGAGGAAAAGTAGAGAGAAAATATCAAGAAGGCTAAGAGATATGGAGGAGACAAAGAGTAGTGTCACTCTTCACATGATAGAATTTCCAGAAGGGAGAGAAGAAATTGAAGGAGAGAGAAGAATTCAAAGAAATAGTGATGGTAAATTACTCAGAATTAAGAAAGAACAGAGACTTCTGATTGAAAGGGCTAATACAATACCAAGGAGGAAAGAGAAGAAAAACCTAAATTTTGGTAGACTTGTGAAATTTAAGAATATCATAGCCAAAGAAATTAAAAAGTTTTGTAGCAAAAGAATAGATTATCCACAAATTAAATGAATCATACTGTTATCTTTTCAGCCATGAGGTTCTCAGGTATTTTGCATATTTGAGGTTAGGAAAATCATCTATATACTATATAATTCAAAACTTGATAAATGAATTAATTAATTCACTTTGTGTTTGATAAAATATTTGTCAACGTAACAAGGGACAAGATCCCCTGGACACAGGACACCAAACGCAACCTGGTTTTTCCTGTTCTGCTTTTGTGCCTGACTTATATTTACCCCTCAGTTTGTTCATTTTAATCAAATGTAAATGAATACTAGCATGAACTAAAATCAGTCCTACCAAGATGCTTCAACCGTGTTGGAATGAGAATTATCAGCTGACAGAATTTTAAAGTCAAGCATTGAAAAACATTTGTTTCTCCAAAATCTCCACTGAGTTTAAAAACAAAAAAAGTGACCTTCCTGCTTCAAAAAAAATGTAGGGTGGCTAATCACAACAAATAATTTTATGATTTTGTATAAATATTTGGGAAAATTGTTATTATCTTTTAAAAAGACACATCTCTCTATATTTTTTTTATTTTTATTTTTTTGGTTCTATTTGATCTCATACTGGGGCATGTATTTTTTGAAATGTTTTGGCAGCCATAGATATAAAATGGATACTTTCCTGTTTCTAATAATTGCATGTGACACAAGTGATTTTCAGTTGTTCTTCCTCATGCTCCTAGATTTTAATTATTTAAATGGCATATTATTACTATTTGTGTAACAGAAAGAAGTCATATTTATCTTTGGCTCAGAAATTCTCTGTCCAGTAGAAATACAATATGAGACATATGCAATTTTAAAATTTCTGGTATGCACATTTAAAAAAAAGTTTTAGAAGGATGAAAAAGTTTTAGAAGGATAAAATTAATTTTACTGTATTTTATTTAATCAATAGATACAAAATATTACTATTTTCACATGCAATCAATATAAAAAAATTTTAATGAGATATTTTATCCTCTTTTCTCCATACTAAGTCTTTGAAATTTGATGTGTATTCTATAGCATATCTTCATTTGGACTAGCCACATCTTAAGAACTCAACACCACAAGTGGCTAGTAGCCACCATATTGCCGGTGCATCCCTAAAGAAATGATGGATCAATATTCTGAGAATGGTTGGGTGGCTTAAGAGCGTCTTGTGAAGCGTCAATTGTATTAAGGGATCTTAGAACTGGATGATCCTGTAGCAAGTGATACTTGTATCCATTAATTATAACTAATAATGAAAAGGAGCACTAAGACTGAAGACATTATTTGATTACTCTAGTTTTCAGGGTAGAAATTATGTTAAACACAATAATCTGCAGAATGTTCTGAGATTGACTGACTGATTTTTTAGTTTTATTACTTAAGTCCAGATAGTTCTACCTGGATATCTAACAGGCAGTTCAGACTGAACATGGACGAAACTGAATCTCTCTTTCCTTCCGGATTTGCTTCTGCTCATACCAGTGAGTGGCATCTCTGTTCTTTCCTGCCACAGGGGCCCCCAGTTTTTATTTGACTTCAAGCTAGAATGCTGGTGAAAAGTGACAGTCTGCTGTTGCAAATGTCCAGTTCCCTTAAGTCCTTAGTTGCCCAGACCTTTACTACATAAGATGTATCTTTAATAAAAAATGTCTACTGAGTACGTTTACATAATGTTATTGTCACTTTTTCTTTTTTCAACTCTGGAGATTTTTGAGAAATAAATGTTTTTCAATGCTTGAGTTTAAAATTCTGTCATCTGTCTGATCATTCTCATGCCAACACTGTTGAAGCATCTTGGTAGGACTGATTTTAGTTCATGCTAGTGTTCATTTACATTTGATTGAAATGAACAAACTGAGGGGCAAATATAAGTCAGGCACTATAGCAGAACAGGAAAAACCAAAGTTTGCATTTGGTATACTGTGTCCAGGGGATCTTGTGGCCATTCATTCAAAACATTTTATTAGAGAAAGCAAACTTAAAGAAATGTGAGATGCAAATCTTTCCCTCTTCCCGGTTTTATAAGTGTTGATGATTCTTTAGTTGCAACAAAATCCATTTTTATTTAAAGATTTGCTGCATCAAAATAATATTGATTGGGGCCTTTCTGTATGTAATGAGATCTTTTGGAACTAACATGGCCTAACAAAAAAGTGTTTTTGTTTCCTTTCTCTTTTCCTAAAATATGTAATAAAACCTGAGGATGTCAGATATAAAGGATGGCTATTGCTCAGACTTGTCCTTTGCTTGTCTGGTTATCCATCAAGACTATCAACTCGACTGTTCGAGAATATGTGAAATAATGTCATCAGAAAGCAATCAGTCAAATGTATATCAAGGTCTTTTAAAAGTCTCAACTAACTGTTCAGACATCAAAGGATGTTTTACAAATATGATATGCTAAAATGCTTACTCTTAGGAGATAAATCTTTGAATATGCTTTATCCCTTCTCTTGATTTCATATCTTGGTACTTTGAGCTAGATGGGGTAGGTGCACTTAATATTATGTCACAGTCATCTAGAATCCACACCCTCAGTAGCTTGCAGGAAAATACTATCTAGGTTCCATTCCATCACTAAAATGCTGGCTCATAATTTCCAGCAGTCAGAACAATAGGCAATTGTTTTAATAGCCACATTATTTTCTACAAACCTTTTCTGGCTAAGCAAGTAAGGATTCTTTGAATTTTCATACAGTCGTCTCTTTTTTACCATAGAATCTAGTTATTGTCGCCAACTTTAAATGTAATAGAAAAGGTCATAACCTGAAAGGAAATGAGGAATAAGAAAAATATTTACTTTTCTTAGAAAAATGGAATTTTGCATACAATTTTTAATTTATAAAGTTAGATAAATCAAGAATGAACTGATTTATTCCTTTATATTAATAAATTCAGTGACTTGTGTCTGTGTTCACAAGGGGATTGTATGTTATTTGAAACCTCTGTAAGTTTAGAAATGAGAAGACATCAGTGATTCAGGTTGCTCCTTGTGGTAATTCCTGATTTTCGTGGGGGTGCAGTGGGGGAGCAAGAAAGAAAAGAGGAATTTCGGAACCCTGCTGTGTTTGTTGAAACATTTCAAAATGTATGTATTTCATTTTTCTTCATACTTCTTCAGTTATATTAAATGAATTTTGTCTCTAAATTTATGATGAACTAAAATCTTTTGGAAAAAATTGCATCCTATCTGATGTTAGAATGCTGACGTGAAAAGTCCAGTTGGTGTATTTAAAGGTCCTTATCACAGTAAAGACATACTCATACTTCTCTATTTTCTTTTCATTTTTGAATGATTGTTACTGATTTTTATATCTAGTAATGGAAAGTATTTATTTTTTCTGTTCGGATTTGTCTTAAATACAATCAGAAGTTTTATAATTAATTACAAGACTCTAGTTTTAGTATTCAAAACATGCATCTGTGTGTGTAATTGAAAGCAGGTCAAATATTTTAAGAAGCTCCTTTCAGAAGGGCTTAAATATAGAAATTCTTTAGTGGAGGAACAAAATTATGTAATAGTCTTACTTATTTTTAACGGAAAACTGCAGGCAGGACTACTTCATGAATAGAGAAAATAGCTTAAATGTCACCTAATTGAATGCAACCCAAAATAGTGTGGTAGCTGATTATTTCAGATTAGAGAAATAGACTGTGAATGAGATGTGGAAGCACGCTGAGCTGCTTTACACTTAACTAGACACATTTTCTACACCTGCAAATGCAGGGTCTCTATCAAGGAAGAGATCAAGGTGCTCTGAGACAGCAGGGAAAGTGAAGTCACACAGGCGAGAAAAAGTAGCTGAAGTACAAAGCAAATGAATACTTTTTTGCAGCATCTGTTAACATAAACGTTAGAGGTATGCTGTTAGCCATCTGGGGCTACCGTTCCTGAATTATACATTTGGATCAGTGGTTTGAAGTTCAGCTGTGGAGGGAAATGGAAGTTTCTATATATCCTTGTTGACAAGTTGTGTTTAATCACCTAAGGCCCTCCAGTTCTTCAAGTGCATCCCCAAGGACTGTTTGTTTTGTCACACAACAGATCACTGTCACAGAGGCTTTAATAAAAATCCTATCATCCCCTTCACTCCCTATTACTCTCTTTTCACTTCCAAGTGTTAATAATTAAGTCCAAACCAAGGGAAAAAAGAGTTCTTATGGAAAAATGAAAATATGTACTTACACATCCATGTCTTTACTGTGTCTCCTCTTCATTGTGGTAATGATATATAATTGTGGATAGTTTGACATTAATTTTAGCTTATTTAATAAATTTAAGTTTGTAAGTGTAGTGTGGGATAGATTATGTTTAATTTAAAGTTTCCAGCTTTAGAAGGGGTACACTGTTTAGTAATACATAGAGAGGAGATAAGATTGCAAAGGTAATGAGTGGTTTATGTGACATTTATAACAGGAAATAGACTCAGCAGGAAGGTAAAGAATTTCAGATTATACTAAAAGAAGATAAATAACATGTACTATGAAAGCCACTATTCTGTGTGGGCAGTCTTTTAAACATTTACTAGAAACCTATAGATACAGTTGGCAACTCCAGTGCACATAGTAGACTTTATGTGCATATTTTGGAAGCTTTATGAAAAATTTACACAAAATGAGATTTTGCTCAAGATTCATGCTTACAACAAACAGTAAAGGAACAGTTTGGTTCTGGAAAACCCAGATAAGTATATTTCTTACATTAAATAGGAAATTGACACATACAAATTTAGGTAAATATGACAGGTGTTTGGGAGACAAAAATGATGAATGAAAATATAGTAATAAACAAGGAACTTTAGAATTTCAGTTATTGCCTCACAAATTTATTAAATGAGTGAAAAATCTAGGAATTTAAATGATTTTTAGAGTCTAGTCATATAAAGATTTATGTCTGAAACAAATGTCAGTTCTATCTGTCTATAATTGTGGTAGTCACATGAAATGGCACAAAACATGACCAGTGAAATCTAGCAAGACCCAGCATCATCTAAGCCAACTCCCCAATCCCAAATGTGCCCGTGGAAACTTCTTTCATGGGGGCTATAAGGGGTAAAAATGTGGCAACATGTTTTCTAACGCTCTAGGATGGCCAGAATATATGGGACTGCATATACTAGGGAATATATATGGTACATATATACAGGACAATAATGGCACTATTTTACTCAATGGTAAAATAATTCATCATTTTTTATAGTAAGACCAAGAAGAACATGTTCTTGAGTCAAATGCAAATTTTGGATAAAATTTTAAGATAAATATATGAGGCTAAAATAAGTTGTTGCTTAGGGCACAAAGGTCACCAGTTCACTCTACTTGATGGTCAAGGTACCTTTGGCTGAAGAGTTTGCGAAGCCCCGGGGTGCCTCGGGGATAATACCACTTTTAGGGATATTATGAGGATTAGAGTCTATGGGACTCCCCGTAGAATGCCCTGCATGTAGTAAAAAGATGAGGGATACTGCTCTTATTCCTACTGTACAAGAGCAATCCCGTAAGGGGACAAAAAAAACACAACAGACAATTTCATTTCTTGGGTGACAACATGAAGAACGAAACATGCTGCATTTTACTTGCCAGATATTTCCTTTCTTTATGAGAACTAATTGCAAAACTGCTTGCTATAGTAGCTTAAGAATTTTGAACCAAAATTAGCAGGGTATTCTAGAAGTAAAATGATTTTATGGGTGTGTTACTCTAAGGAAGAAAATTCAGCGATCCATGTACATTTATTGCAGCATATTTCTTAATACCTTTTTTTCTTGCTCAAGCAATTGTTTTCCATTTGTAAATGATGTAGAGCATCAGTAAGGTGCTCAGGTTGGCCTTGGAATAACAAGCTTCTTTTCACACCATAGGTTTCATGATCAAAAGTCAGCACTGGGCTGTCTGTTTGCACTATTCCCAGCTTTACTGTCTCGGCTCTTCATATCATTCAGACCCCTGAACTGGAAATATGTTGCTAACTCTGCACTGTTTAATATTCTTTGGAAATTAAACTACTTGGGTATGTTTAGAACTCAAATGGAATCTATGTGTTTTGCTTGACAAGGTCTTTGGTTGGTTTTTAGAGCCGACACATTGAAAATCATGTTTGTGGCCAGCTGATAAAGAAATTTTCATGCACCAAAGCATTATAGTGATGAAACCACCCTGTTGTGAAGATCAAATGCGATAATGTGTGTAAGAGCCCTGTGAACACCAGGAAACACTGAAGGCATCTGAGCACTAGTTAGGATGAGTGACAGACGGCATCTCAGACAGCCAGGGGAGAACATGAAACTGGGGAAGTTTGGTCCCAGTAGCAAAGGGGAATAAAATGTGGATTCTCACAGTTTGGGATTTGTCATTAGGATCACTGCTATTATGAGAAAATGTAGTTCAAAAAGACAGGATTTTCCGTTGTTACAATCAATGAAAATTAAAAGAGCAGCTGCTTGTAAAAGTTAATTTTACTTGACATCTGCCTTGGTCCATGTAATAACAGTGATAATTCTGTAGAGCAACCTGTTCTCTCTAGGGCTCTATCTTCTTTTACTGTGCAATCTCTGCTTAAATAAATTGTTGCTTTTTGGTTTCAAAAATTATTTTCTCGGCCTATAAATTGTGTGTCTCTTCGAATATATGTGTAAGTATAATTAATCTATGCATTTCCAACTTAGTAGAAAAGGGTTTGTAGTGTAGATTTTGAGTTGATACTCTTAAGGAGTAATAAGGTACAGTAGGCGCCATATCAAATCTTGTATGAAATGAGGAGAATGTAAAGACGTTTTGAAAAATCATTCCCTATTTGTTTTTAATTTAAAAAGACACCTAATGGAAACTTGTGTCTACACAAACCCTACACACAGATGTTTACAGCAGATTTATTTATAATTGCCCAAACTTGGAAGCATCCGAGATGTCCTTAGGTAGTGATTGGATGAAGAAATTGTAGTCCATCCAGATGATGGAATGCTAAAAAGAAATGAGCTATCAAACCATGAAAAAACCTGGAAGAACCATAAATGCACATTACTAAGTGAAAGAAGCCAGTCTGAAAAGTCTGCATACCGTATGACACATTGGAAAAGGCAAAACTATGGAGACAGTAAAAAGTTCAGTGGTTGCTGGGAAGTAGAGGGGAGGAAGGGATGACAACGTGTTGCAGAGGGGATTTTTTAGGCAGTGAAGCTATTCTGTAGAATATTACAGTGGTAGATGCCTCATTATATATTCCTCCAAACCCACAGAATTACAACACCAAGAGTGAACCTTAGTGTAAGCTACGGACTTTGGATGTTAATGATGTGTCACTGTAGGTTCATCCATTATTATAAACGTACCGCTTTCATGGGGGATGTTGATGGAGGCTGTGCATATGTGGGGCAGAGGATGTCTAGGAATTTTCTGTACCATCCTGTCAATTTTTCTGCAAACCTAAAACTGCTCTAAAAAGTAAAATCTATTAAAAATAAAACAGCAAACTAGGACAAAAAGCACCTAAATTTGGTCTCTGTCATTGTACCTAAGTGTCACTGAAAGAGAGTACTGCTCTGCTTTTTTGAGTAGAACAGATTGCATGAAAAGAAGGGGCTAACCTGTGCTGGTTACGTGTCTTGGATTTCTTTTAAGGTACAACTTTGGTATTAGTGAATATTGTCATTCCCCGTGTTTTGTAAGGAAGAAGGTAAAAACACCAGAGAACAAAATTGAGCAATATTTTCCAAGTAAGTGTTGTTTTCTTGTCGTTTTTATGTGTTTTAATTTAGCCAGTGTTGCATGAGTAGTTCAGTGAGGAGACATTTATTATTTTAAAATAAAGTCATCCTCTTCTTCATTTTCAACTGATTGAGTCACTGTTGTTTTCCAAATACCTATTGACTCTCTAGGAATCATTGACCATATTTACTTAATGTAGTTTCCTCCTTGTGTAGTCTTGCTCTCTCACTTCACAGCCATCATTTGAAGAAGAAAATCATGAAATTTTTTTTCATTCTACAGGCCCCTTTAAAAAATTCTGCTTCAGAACTGGCTGACAGCATAGTCTCCTTTAGGATTTTAAGAGCTGCTGGAGGCAGAGTGCTTGCAGAGTGCTTTTCTTGGGGAACTTTTTTTCCCCCCAAAAAATGAAATTTATTTATTCTAGTTGTGCAACAAGAGTTAAATTAAAGGAGCTGCCAGTCATTTCCTATCTCTTTCTCTCAATAAATCTGTAGTTGCTTAATCACTGTTACGAACTTTTTTAAGTCTATTGGCAAAATTCCTTATTTCCCTTTATTGTGTCACTCCCACTAGGATTAGCACACATGTGGCAGATACCTCTTCTCTCCCATTCCATATCCAGAGCAGATGTTGGCAGTCAGTCCTGTTCTCTTATCTGGATGTGGCTTGGACCGAACCCTCACACACTGCTCTGCTAAGCTGCCACTAGTGAATGACCATTGGACATCCCTGCTTTATGCGTAATCCTTGGGAGTTTTTAACCAGTCCATGGCGTTACCTGCTATTTTTTTTGCTGATAATACTTAACTATAAATCTTTAGCTCCATATCCTCTCTTGGGTTCTACATCCATATATATTCAGTTGCTTCTGGGATATTCAAAAGCACCTCAAATTCAGCATGCTTAAAACTAATAATTTCCTTTTCTCTCCCCAACTCCTCTTCCTGTAGCCATTATATTGCCGTTAATACAACAGTTTACCCACCTGGATGTTCTCTCTTCTTCTGTTTTAGGCATGAAGTTACGCAGTGTATACCTCCTTCATATTTCTCACGTCATCTCTTCCTTTCAGTTGGTGCTGCCTCTGCCTTAATTTGGTTCTTCGTTTTGGATCCCTGGGTCACCCTCCTCCAAGCCATTCCTCACACTACTAGAAAATCAGTCAGCCCTCCCTCCCTTCCTCTCTTCAACACAAATGTATGCAAAAAATATATAACAAACACCCATGTACTTACCTCCAGGATCATAATTCTAAAAACAGTTTTTCTGTGCTGAGCTAATTTAAGTGGAAAGTCTCAGAATAAAATATTATCTATGTTTGCCTTACTCTTAAAAAGATAGGCGAACCGAACATGTTTTCTATCCAGGTTTTACCATCCTTGAGTAGATTAATCTTGTAATTGCTATTAGGATTGCAATGTTCTTGAACCGTTATGTCCTTTTGGGATAGCAGTGTTTTGAGGCAATTATTTTGGGCTCCCTTTCAAAATAACTTACATACCAGAAGCTGCAACTCATTTATTTAGCAATAGTGTCTTGAAAAGTGTTTAACATAGCACTGTAATTTTAGCATTGGTACATAAATGACAAAGGATATTTCTCTACATCTAAGTGAGTCTTATTTCAATAGAGTCACATTTACACTGTCTGTTCCTTATTCTGTTCCTATAAATATATGAAGCAGTTTCAGTCTTGCCAGGTTGCATTTTTTTTTTACAGGTGTTTACTGTCAATGACTTTGAACTTTGATGTATGTTTTTAGTAATGTTGGGAAAACATTTAGCCAACATTTCTGCATTATTTGTAACTATCATTTAATGGCCAAAAAAAATGCACTAAAAGCAAAAAGACATAGATTAGGAGGGAATTATGCCGTGATTTACTTTTTAGGTATTGCCTGTTACAGTGTATTCATTATTTGAGTTTTGGAATGTTAGTTTCAGGGCTACTTGTTTCCTTAGAACCAGGGAGCCATAGTTAAGCTTCTTTGAGTAGTAGAGTATTTACCCTCCTTTTAAAGAAACTTAAGGTACTCCTTTCAGCTAGAAATGAAAAGAGAATGTGTGGCCCCTCTAGTTGATAGTTCATATAAACTTTAGAAATGCAAGACCACAAGGGTCAGTGTCTAAGGGAGATTTTTCTAAACTTGCACTCCTTTTGGAAATACTTGAGAGAAATGAACCTTTCATCCACCTACAGAATTTGGGAGTGCCTACTGTGTGCTGCACCACGTGTTGTGTCAGTGGTGCGGTGAAAAGTGGTGGCAAGACAGAAAAGGTTCCTGCCCTGATGGCATTTACCATGTTCTTGTGGGGAGAGAAAGACAGACATGAGTGAGCAATCTGTAATAATACATAAGATAATTCCAGATAATGATAAATGTGAGATACCTGAGAAATACCGTATTTCCCCAAAAAATAAGACCTAGCCGGACAATCAGCTATAATGTGTCTTTTGGAGCAAAAATTAGTATAAGACCCGGTCTTATTTTATTATAAGACCGGGTCTAATATATAATATAATTAATATAATATAATATAATATAATATAATATAATATAATATAATATAATATAATGTAAGATCGGGTCTTACATTAATTTTTGCTCCAAAAGACGCATTAGAGCTGATCATCCAGCTGTGTCTTATTTTCAGGGAAACACGGTACTAACAGAACACCAGCAGAGAGGGTGCTACTTCACCAAAGATGGTTAGGGGCGGCCTCTGGCAGATTACATTCAAGCCAAATCCTAAATGTTGTGAAGGAACCTTCAGTGCAAACATGTGGGATTCTTCAAGACTGAGAAAGTCCATGGGTTCGTGAATCCTGAAGAGCATTGTCCTATTTTGAAAAATGAAGGAATGAGAGGTGACAGAGGCACGCTGGGATCAGGCAAAGGGCCCTGACTGATTTGCATGTAAACTGTGCCGGCAATTGCTGTGGCAGTGGAAGGTGCCCTGTGCCATGTGGGTCCTGGGCCCAGGTGCCAGCAGCTAGCTGCTTGTGGTCTGAAGAACCCAGTGTCCTCCAGAGTAATACAACAGGGTTGGACCAAACACTTCCAGACTCTTGTGCTTTTGAATCTATGTGACATTTATTGGCAATAAAAGGAGAATTATTAGTTGATAAAATGCATTATTATTACTTTTTTTATACCTAAATATATGGAAAAGTGCAAGATTTATTCAATGATACTACTCTTTAAAATGAGATTTCTTTAGGAATTAGTAATCTGTTCTACTGGTCTAAAACAGCACATATCATGCATTAGTTGATTCAGTGTGCTGGATAAATTCTTAATAAATGAAAGGGCATTTTAATAGCTCACTTCCGACCTCTCAACAATAACAAATGAACTGTAAGTTATGCTAACTTTTATTATGATTCCCATGAAACAGTCCTAACTCAGACAACCCATTTAGGCTTCACAGATGTAAACAGATCTCTCTCTTTCATTCTTGGTGATTTACGTGTCAAGGACATTGTTGTTTTAGGAAAAACAAACAACTGAAAACGTGTGGAAACCAAAGTCTATGTAAACTAGACAATTATTAATTTTGGGTTGTAGAGGAAAGTACTTAATGCAGAAAAATCTCGTTATGCTAGTGTATTGCTTTCTTGGAAGGCTGACAACTGTGATTTAGTTTAGTTTTGATTTAGATTTAGTTTTGCTCAAAGTAGGAATTTGAACCACTTTAACTATGAAATGTAGACATACTTTAGTTTGCATCAATGAATAGAATTGCACAGTTGCAAGTTTCTGGATTTGTGACACCTTTAATAAATATCTATTAGATATCTGTTATGTCACAAGTGCTAGGGGTGTGGTTGCCCCTCATACTCCGGTGGATATTGTGGTAACCACTTGGGCTCAGACAGAAATTTCTGAAGAAAGGATGGCACCAACAGTCCTCGTGTGTTCTTGTTCTCTCACTTTGTTAAGCATATGTATTCCAGAAACTGGAGCTATGGTGGATTTCTGCCTGGGATGCTCCTGGTGTGTCTTGTGGAGTTGGCGGAAGCTGTATAATCAGTCACACTCATCTATGCCCAGTGTTTGCCCCTCAAAGAGAATCTTAGGAGAATGTGTGATGGAAGAACAGGTATCATAACTTTAGCCTGAGAACCTATGGGAATTTTTCAATGGTTTTAATTAGGGGAGTGGTTACCTTTCGTCTTGAAAATGTCACTCTGGCCTTGGTGTGGAGAATAAATTAGGGAAGAGGCAAGAACGGAGACAGAACCAGTCAAATGGAGATGTTGTATTAACAGTTTGGGGAAAAGGAAATGAAGGCTGAGATTAAGATAGTGAGTTGAGAAATATCTTGTATAGGGAATGAACAGACATTCAGAAACAGTTTGCTGTTACTGAGGTGTTTTTGTTTGTTTCCTTTCATTTAGAAAAGACAGTTTGATTAAAAAGCATGCTTTAGAAATTGACAGAAGTAACTGAAAAAAACCTAGTCTGTCTGCTCCATCTGTTTTCAGAAAAATGACTTTTGAAATATCTAGGTAAATTACTTTAATCTTTTCAGAGCCAGCTTGGTTCTGAGCCATGATCTCTTAAACAACAAAAAAATGACATTTTGTAAAGGGATTTGACATTAGCAGATATAGGATGTGTTAAAGTGTTTTGTTTATAAAACCTTGATAACATTTTATATGTCGTGAAATACTGGACTTAACATTTCTTAAGGATACTGAGAGTCATTTGGTTGTGCTAAAATCACAGCAGACTAATTGTCTCCCTTTATTGTATTTTAAATTAGTCTGTAACTTTGTTGATTTGTGTTGACTTACACAAAATTGGGAATATTTCTCCATTATTATTATTAGGTATGATTTAATAAAAATGACTTCATATATGGCGTTTCAGTCAACATTTTTTTCACAAATATAGTATTAGGTGTTTAAAGGGAATAGTTTTATGAATTAAATATCTGTTTTCCATTTTTAGAAAATTTTAATTAACATGTAAAATAATTAAAGAGAGAGGACAGACACCGTACAGAAAACCACAGGGTAGCTTTCTTACGATCAGAGAGAAAAATAGAGATACATAGAAACTTAATTACTATAATTGCAATAAAGTAGATCAGAGGCTCACATTTCCATGACCTGTTGAACAGCAGTTCAGAATAAGTCTTCGGCTCTGTTTTCTTTCCTAGATCAATTTGGTGTTTTATTTCAATATTAAATACTTTGAGTTGCTTTTGTAAGTTTAAAAGATATTTTTAGTTTCTTATAGTAATGTGGTTGCCAAAATGAAGGAATGCATGGTAGTGTGTGTGTGTGTGTGTGTGTGTGTGTGTGTGTGTGTGTGTATACATTTCTGCATGTAGCCATTCACAGTGGCTTAGCTATAAATGACAGTCCCTCTCTCCAATTTTTCATCATCCCAGAGTTCCGCGCTACAAGATTGGATGCTGTAAATGTAGCAGTTGTTCCATTTTTATTCACAAGGATATTTTCACGACTAGAGGCTTTTTCATGAACTCAAATAGTTTTCTTTGTTTTGCCTCCTTTTTCTTTACTTATAACCTTAGTGACACATCCTATAAACTTAGAGACATACAGTTAGCTTTAATCACAGACTGTATCAACTTTCTATGCCTTTCTTCTATTTAAAAAAGAGAAAAAAAAAAGTCCTTGCATTTTAAGTACTCCCTGTCCCTCTGCTCCCCCAGCCCTATTTTGCATTCAGTGTTCAGACGTGTTCAATATTTGGCTCTTGCTGTTCTTACTAACCCTGTTCTCTGCTTTTAGTTAACAGCCCGGTCCTTGCCCACTATACTGTCGGATGAGAGACTTCAGCCTCTGCTTAACCACTTCAGGTAATATGAAGACACAGCCTTGTTTTGCGTATAAATGCAAGTGCATTGAAGTGGGTAAAGTATATTATAGTGATTAAAACCCTTCCAATTACTAAAAACTTAAAGTTTTTTTTCTTGCTTTAATTAGGTGATATAAGTTGAAATTCTTAATATAACACACGTTACCCTTGACTTTAGGGTACCATGGAAAGCTCTTTTTATTCAATAAAAGTGTGTAGAACTGGTTGATAAGTTTGAGTTAAAATGAGTGGAGATGATTGGCTACTGAAAGATCTGAAAGGAATGAGCTATTTACTTAAATACAACACTAAGGCATATTTTATGGGGGGTAGAGGATATTGGTGGGATTTATTTTGTAAATACAAAAATAATGTATCCTCATTAAAAAAGCAAACTTAGAAAATACAGGAGAGTAAAAGGAAAAACCCATCGTCACTGCTTAGGATACTTTGTTTTGTAATGTTTTAAAACCCAGAAATTAGACTTTTATACAATTTGCTAATTTTTTATTTTAAAATAAACATTGTAAGACTTTTTTTCTGTTATTAGAATCTCTCCAAAAACCATTTTTAGTTGCTAATGATGTTTTTTGTATGGATGTATTACAGTGCATTTATCTCTCTTGCGGTGATGGACTATTTCCAGTTCTTTTCACAAGTATAAGAAAATGTCATATGTAAATCTTTATCTGTATTTTTGACCATTTCCTTAGCATAGATTTTCAGAAGTGCAATTACTTTGTCAAAGTATATGAACCATTTTAAGATTTAAATATATGTATTTTTTTCAAAAACCTTTCTTATATTTTCATATTGAGTAAGATTTCCCATGTTTGACCATACCCTGAACAGGATGGGGCAGCCAAAATAGTTGCTAATTTAAAAGTTAATCATAGAGATACTGTTGTGATGACATACATTTCATTTATTATTATTAGGAATGATTTTAAAATATTCATTTTTATTTTGGGGTAGGATTAACTCTCTGTATCTTTGCCCATTTGTTGATAACATTTCCTGATTTTATTTGATCTTAAGTACTTTAGATATAAAGGATAGTAACTCTTCATTGTTATTTGTTACAAACATTTTTTTTTGAAAGTTTTTGATTATGTTGCATTATCCAGTGTACCTATATTTTCAAGTTTTATGTAGCTAAACACCAGTAGTGTTTTCTTTTATGGTTTCTTTTTTTCTTATAAAATTCAGAATATCACTTCTCATTCCATAACTTGGGTGGATACTAATTTCCAGTATCTTTTAGTATTCTTTATTTTTTCTCCCTACCCTCCCACTACCCTTTTTCTTCCTCTCCTACCCTTCTCTCCAGGAACTTTCCTTCCCAGACACTTCTAAACTACAATTGTTTTGTTGGAGGGGGAGGTCAGATTAACATTTCATCAGGACTGAGTAGCATAATTATTATACCTAGTTGTTAAATTTCCTAGAGCACCATGTTAGTGAATCATGATTGATTCACTTCCCCAACGCCTCTCTCCTGCCTGTTAAAATCATCAACAGGCTAGATCTCCTGAGTATGTGTCTTACTGTAGTAGCCTCTTATCTGCTCTGCTTGACACCAGCTTTCCTTTCTCTAAACTACTTCACGTCATTGTCAGAGTGATTATATTATTCCTTGGCTCAAAACCATTCTCTGTCTCCCCGGTTTCATTTTGGATGAAATCTGAACTTCTTAGCCTGGCGTATGAAGTCCTTGTGGAAAGGGCCTGGCCTGTCTCTTCAGACCCTTTTCGTTAGGTGCTGGCAACCTAACTTCTAGCGCCACCACATGCCTTGAAGTTGCTCAAATACAGCATGCCATTATTGACTTCTATGTCCTTGTAAATATTTTTCTCTGCCTGGAATGCTCTTCTCCCATTGCCAACTTCTATAACTTGACTAACTTTTGCTTGTTCTTGAAGATTCAGCTCATGTCCCCTCCTCTGGTAAGTTCTCCCTGACTATTTAGTTGTCATCCCCACTTTTCTTCTGGCTGAATCTGATATTTTTTTATGTGTCTCCATAATCCCCTATGGCTCCCTCTATATTCCAGGACTTAGAATGTAATCGTTTGTTTACTTGTCTCATTATTATAGTATGAGCTGCTGGAGAGTTTATAAAGTGCCTTTCATGTTTGTTTCCAGTGGCTGGGACAGTATCTGGCACATGATAGGTATTCATTATGTGTTTTGTTGAGTTAATGAATGTGTATTATAACAGTGATATTTTGTTGTTTTTTATGCATAACTTTTTTATAATTTATAAATCATGTTGTCACAATGTTTCCTATAAAACCACTGGTGTAGAAGATATAAACCTGAAGCTGAATCACACTTCTAGTTAATGCTTGATTCTGTGCAATAATGATGGATTCTCCTTCCTCCATCTCAGTATGGTAATTGTCAACTAGAATTTAGATTAACTACTGACATGTCTCTTTGAGTCCTTGAAACTTGCACATACTGTATACTCATTTTGGGCTTTCATTTTCTGTGGAGTTCACTCATGGCTGGTTGCTAGGCAACCACGGTGTGATGCTACGTGTAATATGCACCAACTAATGTTGCTTTTTCTTATTATTATTAAACCAAATGGTTTCTCATTTTATTACCATGTCAAAGACATCTGTACGTAAGGTGGCAGCTGATGTGCATAGTTTGACACTTCCTGTTGTAAAAAGTGACCTTGTGATATGGCTTTCAATCATACTGAATTGTCTCTTTTGGCTGTCTATATGTAATGGGTTTTTTTTTGTTTTGATTTTTTACTATCCTTTTGCTTAGGTCAAATAGGAATGCATATTGGTTTGAGAGATTCTAATGATAATCTTTTTAGGGAAAAATATAATCATCATTGATTTGCATGAACTGTATAGTTGAAATGTTACCGAGAGGGCATGGACATCAGGAGGTTGAGACTGAAATCATTATTAGGTCTAATTTTGTTCAGTGCTCTAATGACCAAAGAGTAATGATGAATAGCACTTTAATTAAATTTGTCAATAAAACTACTTTGGGAGATGACGCAAATACCTGTAAAAATTGAAGTAACAATACAGAGAAATTCTCAAATAATTTGACAGGACTTAAATACTCAAATAGCATTAGCGTAACACTTTGCCAACCTAATGTCTTTGAATTTTCTTTTTCATGTCTGTATGGGAAATGTTCATGCTTTCTTAGAGATATGCTTTTCAAGAGTCAGCATTTTGTTAAAATCAGCCCATTGTGTTAAGGGCACTATAATGGATACTCTGATTAAGTACAAAGGAGCTGATGGATGTTGTCTCTTAACTCAGGAAGTTTATATTCTAACAGGGAAAGAAGACCAATTTATACATCCCTCCCTCACACACAACCCCAAGGCTATACTGCAGTAATGCTGCAGCTTAATCAAGGAGAGTAAAGAGAGAGGTGGGAAATCTTTTGTGACAGGTGGTATCTGTGGATTATGTTACAAATTTAATGTCATTTAATTGTTTCTGATAAAGTTTATAGGCACAATATATAAAATTTGCAAAAATAGAAGAAACAAATCCTACCCCATGAATACAACTGCTGCTAGGTTTTGTTGTAGTGTCTATGTGTATTTTTACGTAATTATAATTAAAGTGGGTAAACATTTTAGAAATCCTTTTTTTACTTAATATGTCATAACTATGTAATAAGTGGAAAATTGATTTTTATGATTCTAATTTTAAGTGACTGTATAATCAGCTGAGGAGAGATATATCTCTTGTTTAATAACCATTCCCGTTTTATTGGGTATTCAGGCTCTTTTGGTTTTATAAACCTGTGAAGAAAAATTATAGAATGTTAGCAGTTTCTCTATGGCCAGGTAAAGTAACCTGGGGAGAAGAAATGCTGTAATGACTTCATGAAGGAGGAATTGTAGCATAGATGTTTTCCAGCAGATGGAGATAAGAACAAAGGAGAGCAGCAAACGAGGTGATACATAGCTTTGAAGATACAAGAGAGTTCTTTATTCTAAGGGTGTCATGTTGTTCAGGCGAGAATGTGGTAGAGTTCTTAACACGTGAACCAGTGACTTGAAAAAGATGGAATTCAGGAAGCTGAATTTTAAAGCTCATGAATTTTGAACCTTTAGATCAGTACATCTAGATTAGAACTTTCTGTTGTAGTCATAACAAGTTTCCACAAACTTAGCTGAGTGAAACAGCACTAATTTATTTTCATGTAGTTCTGTAGTTTAGAAATCTGACATAGGTCTCACGGAGCTAAAATCAAGATGTCAGCAGGGCTGTGGTCCTTACTGGAGGCTCTGGGGAAGAATCCGCTTCCAAGCTTAGTCGTGTTGTTGGAGGCATTTAGTTTCTTGCAGTGGTAGGACTGAGGTCTCCGTTTACCTGCTGGCTTGTCAATCAGGAACGCTTCTTTGCCCCGAGAGGCTGCCCACATTCCTTCTAATGCTTTCCATGAGCTCCAAGAGGCCTTTTTCTGGTCCTTGCACGTGGTCCCATCTCAGAGCTAGTAACAGCATGTGAAATCCTTCTCATGCTTCAAATTTCTCTACTCTCTCCGTCTGCTGCATCTCTCTGCATCCACCCTGAGAAAGTTCTGGGCTTTCACAGTCTCATGTGATTAGATTGGCCCATATAGATATCCAGGATAATCTCCCCATTTCAGGTCCTTAACCTTAATTGCAGCTGCATAGTCCCTTTTGCCATGTGACCTACCATCTTCATGGGTTCCAGGGATTAGAGTGTGAACATCTTTGGAGGACCATTGACCTGCCTATTATAATAAGTAATTTTTTTGGGGTGGGAGGAGTTGAAAACAGCTTTTTATAAAACTGTTTCTCAGTTTTAGAAGTAAACCACCTTAATTTATGTAGAGTACTGAATTTCCTGGTTTTTTTTTTCATTAGGTTAATTCACTTTGTTAGCTTAACGTATTTTAAAGCTGAAAACAGGATGATGATTTTCACAGAAATATAAGTTACTCATTTCCTTTTTATTGATATAGAAAGAAGATAGGAAAATCTTTTCTGTCTCTTTGACTGGCTGTCTAGCCAAGTCAAATATGTACCTTCACAAACAGTAGGCTTTGTAATGAGGTTGTACACAGTGGCGGCTACTTGTGGAGTTACTGTGGTATGAGAGGTGTTTATAATACTAGTACACGGTCACAAAGCCTTTAGCATTCTAAGAGTTTGTTTTATTTATCATCTATTTAACACATGTTAAGGGAGCTCATACTCCATGTCAGACATGGTGTTGTTCTAGGGATATGTATTTATTTCTGCTCTTATAGATCTTAATGTTGATGAGAAACAAGAGACTTTTCGCTAACGTACTTACAGTAAATGATGATGGCTGTTAGCACAGGAGAGGTCCATGCTTCTGTGGGTGAACGGGCCATCAGGGCTGCAGTGAAGCCTCGCATGTCACAGAACTATTGCAGCTTGTCCCCAGCTAGACGTTTTAAGTTTCTGTTAGCCCTCTGACTCTAAAGTTTCTTCAGGGAGTTAGTTCTGGATCGTGGAAGCTGGCAGCCTTCCTGGAAAGCAAAATTTATGATTATGCTTTTCAAGTAGTTTTATTATCTGCGGTTATTAAGTTTCCTATTCTTCAGTCATTGGGTTTCTTTAAAACATTGATGGTCCCCTAGTTAAGTAATTAAGAAAATGAGTTACTTTGCATCGTGTTAGGCATTAAGTGCTAACAAAATACAAAATGATGATGATACTATGGGAATAACTTTCGTAAAAAGCCTGAGAAAGCATTGCAGTAGTTACCGTGATATATTAGCAGCTAAAAAGTAATTTGCTAAATGCTGTGCAATAGAACTTTCTGTGATGATGGAAATGTTCTCTACCTGCGCTATTCAGTCCAATAGCCAGTAGCCACATACGGCTGTTGAATGCTGAAATATGGCTGGGGTGATTGAAGCACTGAATTTTTAATTTTATTTCAAATTAAAATTTCAATAGCCAGTTGTAGCTAATGGGTACTTGATTGGACAGCGCTGTTCTGTATCATATTCAAAATACATTTAGATCATCATATATATATATATATTTAAATTATAATATGATTTTTAGATGAATGGACTCTAGAGTCCCAGACCCGAAGTTGCTCTAGAAGTTGTACCTATGGAGTTGTTATAAGAAACTGTGGCTATTGAAGGTAATGAGGCTTCTAAGCCAGGGCAGCTCCTGCACTTAACTTACTATGGTGAACTGTGCCTCCCTGCACCTGAGCTGTCCACCTGCGCAGGACTGTCGCCAGAAATCCCATAGGAGAGGAATACTGAAAGCTCCCACTGTCATGCTGTGATTCCCGTCCTGGATGTTTGTGTCCACTGATGCCATGTGTGGCCTGTGGTAATCTTGGGAGTCGACCTGTTTGCTTAACCTAAGAAGAACTGGCATTCCAGACACATGAACCTTTATTCAGGGTAAAAACAAAACAAAATTTGGTAAATTGGGCTGAGGAAAAACAGACTACCAGACTACTGAGTCTCATCAAAGGTTTAATGCCCTCTCAATTGTTTATTATTTAGAAAGTAGTTTTATAAAAGATAACACAACATGAATAAAATAGCCCGTTTTTGATTGAGCTACCTTGGTTGGTCCTGGACGTGCCATATCCCTACAATGTAAGGAGGCTCTAGCAGGGACATTTGTCAAATGAGTGTAACACCGTGTCTTGTATCTTCTAGAGGTCTGCTCCCATTCACACAATTTAAAGTCATTCCCCAAGTGCTGTATGATATTACCTTTCTCTGTTTCCTTCACAAGCTACATCATTAGCGGAAAAGATTATTTTCAGTTGTTCATTTCTTTGTATTCATTTGTTTGTTTCACCAAATATGAGGGGGCAATCCTAGAATACCGTAAACTTGTGATAGCCCGTCCCAGAAGCATTCCACACTCTGTAAATTATCTGTGGAGGAATGAGAAGATGTTCATCAATTTAATATATTAATTCTGCTGGATGTTAGAACTTTATTGCATGCCCTCAATTTTTCATTATCACTGTCTCAGGCAACCTTTCTTTACTGTAATTATTTGACTATCCTGGGTCAAAACCAAATGAAAATCAACCTCTATTTAGGGGATCATTATACTACCAGAATACATACTAAGGATGTAAAAGAATATAAAAAATTTACTTATGAAAATAGAAGTGTTTGTTGGGGGCTTTAAATGTGGTGAAAATACCTAGGTAGATCTGTAGTTTGAATATATCATATAAGTATGCATGTGTGTTTTACGTTTTAAATCAGTTTTATTGAGGTATTCACATACTGTAAAGTACACTTATTTCAAAGGTATAATTCAATGACACTTGACAAATGTAAGGTATAGGAATTTTGATAGAAAAATGAGATGCAACTCTAAGTTCTTTTGCAATTCATTGGATTGTTGCTGCTTAGAAATTGGAATAAATAGGAAGACAATAGACCACAAAGAACAAGATGAGGCCAACCTAAAATAAAGTGGCAATTGTGGCACTTATAGTTCTTATCTGTTATGGGAACCCATATGATCTTGATTTTTATTGGATACATGGAATCATAAAATTTCTCCCAGTTGTAGAGAAATATAGATCATTACACTGCATATTGTCTGACAGCAGTTTTTGGGGAAATTTTTGTTTTTCAATGCAAAATAAATTTTATGCTTGTGGAAAATAATCTACATTCAGTTTGTAATAGAATTTTATTGATTGTATTCTTATTTGGAATAACTGCAAGGAAAATCACCTGGGCCAACTCAAATTGGATACCATACACTACAGATTTAGCTGTAAAAAGAAACTCATTTCAATTTTGGTGGTGACAGCTGTTGAGTGAATTTTCATGTGATATCCTTCACAGCCGGAAATGACATATTGTGACTTCAGCTCCCTTGATTTCCTACCCACCCAACAAATCCAAACTGCGGCACTGTGCTTTATAAATGTCTGAATAGCCTAGCTTATGTGGACAGAGTATTTTTTTATTTAAATCCAAAATGAGTAAAATTGTGATTGCAAAAATGGATATATTGGTGATACATAAAACCTTTGGTTCCTTCTCCTGAAATTGCTTTTCCATTTGTGCCATGATTACACCTGGCTTTATGTGAAAAGGTTGTTATGGAACTTGGTATACTTTTGTAGAATGATGTAGGAGATGATGGTTCATTTTGAAAGATGTATTAGCTTACTATTTAATGGCCCAAATAGATTTATTTCCTTGATGCAGAGATCAGTTTTGATTCCTTGTGATGCTTTTTTCTCTGCTTTTTTTAAATTTTATATCAGTTTTTAAAATATGATAAACTGTTGTTTTCCAGATAGAAAGGAGGAAATAGTGTTCACCTCTTTAGGTTCAAGAGTCCTGGGAAATGCTTGAGAAAGAAAGGAAATATGTTTTATATGTTATTGTTTTATGAACCTCAGAATCTATCTGTTGGTGGGGAGGGCAGGCAGAGGGATACTTCCCGGTAATGGCAGAGGAAGTCTTTTCAGTCTGACTCAGGGTCTTGCTGTCATCCATAGTCCTAGCCCCTCTAGCATGGCTTTTTACAAATGATAGAAGAATGGACCGTTGTAATTAGGTGTTGAGGTGGGCCATGCAGCCAAAGATTCCCAAATAGAAATATGTCCCGGCTTTATTTTTCCCCAAAGAAATGATTCAGGTTACCTCCAAACTAATCAGATTTTAAGATTGCTTCCCTAATAGTATAAATGGCAAACGGTGGCTAAAGTTTAGAAACTTGATTCCCAAGTACACGTTGTGAAAACAAGGATATTTGCAGTAGACTTGAGGCACTTCCTTTAGTGGGCCCAGTTGCAGCTTATCTGCTGCTTATGACTAGCAGAGACTGGTCATAACTTGGCGGAGAAGTCAGGGTAGGTCCATTGGCTGTTCTCTCTCTAGTCCTCAAGAGAATCTCTGGACTGCTCTGTGTCATCGTGTCCTCCTCACTGTACAGCACTGCTGTTGTCCATGAGAAACATAATGAGAAACACAAATGTAAGCCACATATGTAATTGTAAGTTACTTAAGTGAAATTAATTTTAGTACTGTTTAACCCCTATGAAAAATATCATTGCAACATGTAATCAATATGAAAAATCATTCATGAAATGTTTTACATTATTTTTTTCATACTAAGTCTTAGAAATCCAGTGCCCACTTTACGTTTATTGAACATCTGAATTCAGACTAAGCTACATTTCAAGTGCTCAGCAGTCCCCTGGCTAGTGGTCATTGTATGGGACAGTAATTGGATTCCATTGAAATGGAGATTGAAATATTTGTGGTTGAATTTTTGCACTTTGGAGACTTGCTAAGAGTGTAAGCGTAGATAAAACCTGTCCAGATTATCAGGTTATTCAAGGACAGCTAAATATTTAATGTGATAGTATAAAAAAGGTAGGAAAGAAATACATTTTCCCCCCAATATTCAAGGCAAGACCCTGATAAATCATCATGACACCCTTTGAGGGGAGTCCATTTGTGATTCCCCTTGATGATTCCTGCTCACCAGTGAGGAAACTGAAAGAGAGGTAGCGGTTTTGGCAGTCACACAGTTAGTGACTAGTGGATTCTGAAGCCTGTGCTCTTAATCACTTTACTCTTTCTTGCCTCCATGATTGTCTTGGGCAACTTGGACTTGGAAAAAATTATGCAAATTCAGAGGAGTCACAGCGAACTCCTAAACTGTTGCAACTATTCCGCTGCTCCTTGTTTATTCCCGCAAGTTTCCCTCCGTCGTTGGCAAGGGAGAAAACGATAGAAGAGGCAATCACTCTTGAAAAGCTGAGTTTTGTCCTCTCATTTTGTCAGTGATACCTGGTGGCATTTATGTCACTGTAAGTGGAGCTCGTGAACACCGCTCTTGGAGCCGAGGTGTGATCATCCATCTTCTGCTAAGGATCAATGCCACAGCATGAAGAGATGATTGTTTTTTCTTAACCAGCTAATCTTGCCGTGAGACCCACAAACCCACTTTCATATAATTTCTTCTTTTTGTTTTGAACTCTCAGTTTCAATACTGAAAAAGAATTCCCTGCTGAGTACCTAAGTGCTCATATTGTGTTTGTGGTGTATTGAACAGGACATAAATTTCTGTTGTTTCTACAAAGACCCAGTAGATCTGACCTTCTCTTATGTTTCACAGGTCAGATGTGTGCAGATATGCCTGTTTCAGATTTATCTTTTTATACATCCACTGTATTTCTAAATTGTAATTTAGATGTTTGTGTGGTAGTGTTTTGGGAAAATTCTAGTTCCATGGTAATGTGATTAATGATGCTTTCCTGTCTCAGTTACCCAGCAATGCCCACCCCATTAATTTAATTGCATTTAAAATAAGATCATTTTAAATTTGGTTACATAAAAATGGGTTATGGATATTTTGAAAGTCTTACTTTACTCCTTTCAGCTTTTAATATGTTGAAACTGTTAGCCAATTTTCTATTTAGTGTGATTTTTTTAGCTATATTAGAAAACTAGCTGTGCTTACCTCTTACTGTTTAATGAGTAAGATAATATGGGAAGAAAAAAGAAAAAAGTTTTAATTAAGGTGCATGTAAATTGATTGAACAAATACTATAGTAAACGATGTTTTTATATATTATTAGTTCTCTTTTAGTAGATTAGATAATTTAGGACCATCACCTCATACAAAAACAAAAAAATAATATAGGACAAACACTGAATTACTGCTGTGTAAGCAAAGGGTTTTGTTACACACAATTGCAAAATTCTGTTTTCGTAGGAAATACAATTATGTATACCTTTAGTTTTTTAAAGATTTTAAACTTGACAGAGCCTCAAATTTTCATTAAAATGGCAACTTAGTACTGTGTTATTGCAAAAGGAGATAGGATTTAAGTTTGCTTTTTGTTTTAATGTTTTTTGTTTACAGACCTGCCGTACAGGACCTGCCTGCCCAATTTCAGTTCTTTCTTTCTCCCCTTCTCTGTCGTTTGTTTGCCACCGAACACAGAACCTCTTCATCTAGAAACCGGTTTAGAAATTTCCTTGGTTTTGCTTGCCTCTTCCTGCCTGTCTGAGGTATGCTCACTTTGCAGATTCTGAGAAAAAATGGACTTTTTTATTATTTCAAAATGCCACCTCTTATCACGTGCTTACTTTTAACCCCCTACCACACCTTATTAAACTCAAATCATATACTTTTGTAAACCTGGTCAAAATTTAAGAATGTTTTAATGCATATAAAATTGTTAAACTACAAATGATAGAAATACTAAAACAACCAGGCTTTTGAGTTTTCTGTGATGGTCACATCCTACTTCTAAGCCTTCAAATTCAGCTTATTTTCTGACAACCGTCTCTTACTTTTCCTCCTGACTCCCAGTCTCTCATTCTCACTGATTGTCCTCCTCCTCTCATCTCAGCCCGCCGAGCTTGTCCACCACCGAATTCATCTCTCCCTTCTGGTTCAACAGGCTTCTCTATTCAGTCTGGACTCTGGATGTTTCAACAACATTCTAGTAACATTTTACAATCCTGTGGTCTGTTTCTAAAGCTTACAATTCTCTCTATTCAGTGCTATTTCATTCCTTAAGAACCTTTAACGCTACACCCTTCTTTTAGAAGAGACCTGTTCTCTGTGGGCTTGGGGAATATTTGAACGTTGCTGTGGCACTTATCCCATGGTCCGTCTTCTGCATCATCTCTGATTCTTCTCCGCTTTTGACTCTTTCTTGGTCTCAAAGGTGCAGGCTGATTCAGAGACTACAGAGGGACTCTTGGATGGATTTGTTGTTGTTTTCTTGGTAATTAGAATCTGTTATATCCAAATACAGACAACTGGGATGTGGAAAAAATCTGTTATTGAAAGTCTGACAATCTAATGGCTTTAAAAAAAAAAAGAAGTTTGTGTTGGGTTTTATGCACTTATGTGGTTCTGTTTGGGTTAGTGAAGGTGTTTCTTTTCCTGGTACAATGTAGTAATTGTTACATTTTAGCAAAAGTATACTATATCTTTTTATAACCTATCTTCAGAGCATATTCTAATATAATTGAATACTCATAGTACCACATCTTTGTGTTTTTACTACTTTTCTGGCTTTTTGATAACGAGAAAACTCAATATAACATTCACTCTTAGTGGATAAAAGATACTCTAGCAAATAAAAGATAAAATTATTCATGGGGAATGCAATTATGTCACTGCAGTCCCTTCCCACCCATACGTATGGATGAACAAATTGATGCATAGGTTGAATTATCTTTTTTCTCTTTTTAATCGTGGCAAATTAGTGGCCAAACTGAGAATTAAATCAAATCGTGATCATTCAAAATTCTCTGATTAATCAAATGTTCCTCTTTATATTTGGCAAAATAATGATTTGTGACATAATTTGAATTTTGTGGCCCATTAAAATATTTGTTGATCTGCTGGATTGAAAAAAATGGCGATTGTGTTGTATGTCAATTTATTCTTTTTTGAACGGTTAGAAGCAGGAAAATTTTTACATCTTCTGAATCCCCCTTGTTTAAACACTGTACTTAAGTGACAGTGAGTGTTTCTCAAAATAAAGCCATAATTCTATAAAATGGACAGAAAACAGTATTATCTGCTGGTTTTATGTGTGTTTATATATCTGTGTATTTCTATTTGTGTGTCTTGAACCAATTAAAAATGTTTTTGCTATGAAAAATTACTATTACTATTTCCGTGTTTCCCCAATGTAGGTAAAAAGTGTTCATTTGTAAAACTGATCTTTTTTTTAATAATGAAAATTAGAATATATTTGACAGTTCCTTAATGTAGCTGCTGCATTCATTTGGAAGCAATGTGATGTAAAGCTGACACTGAGGGCTGAATGTGGTAGAAATGTGCCTCACTTTCTTGGGTACTTGTTTTGAATGTCATTTAGAGATATCCCTCAGCACTTCAAAGTAAAAGCCAAAGGTCCAGTTTCATGAGCTCATGTGAATTGTTCTTAAGGACTTTTACTCTTTTATGGCAGTACTACTTGTCCCCCTTTTTTTCCTACCTTGACTGCCTTCCTTTCTCCATATATTGCCACTACTTTATTTCAGGCTTCCACCTTCTCTTGCCTGGAACATTGCTGTACTCTTCCAGCTGATTTTCTATTGCCCGGTCTCTCCCCTTCCTGGTCATTCCTCCATTCTGCTTGCTTTCTCAAGTACGGACCTGATTATGTGAATTCTTGTCTAAAATCCTTTCACGGTTCTTTGGTGCCTGCAGAGTATTGGATACAGTGCTTCTCATCATCTGCCTTTTTAGTGTTATATCCCTCAATTCCCCCACCTCAGCTTATCTATTCATAACTAGTTCAAATACGTATCAAATAGCTGTGATGTGCCAACTCCTCTAACCAAGACATAAATTATCCCTTCCGATCATGAGTAGAAAAGAAATCTCATTCCTGATTCTGATGCTGAAAATCTTCATTTCTGTCATTTTTCCTCCCATAGGTTCGATGCTTGCCCTCGCTTGGTTGACTGGTGGCCATCTCCTGCATGTTAATAATATTTTTAGAAATATGATATCTATATAAATTCCTTATATTCTCTGTAGTTATTTATGCCCAGTAAAGTCTTTGCAGTAAACATTGCTACCATTCTCTTTCCTTTTACCTTTTTTTCCTTGGAGTTTATTTAGTTCCTTTGCATATTCTATTGAAGTGTTGGGGAACCAGCATCTTCTACCGCCATTCAAGCAAATGTGTGTGTCTTCTTCACATATCTTCTTTTTGTACTTAGTATACTGCATTAATCTGGGCTGAGGAAAACTTCCTTGTGGTATAGTAACCATCTGGCTCTGTTTACTCAACATTTATAGTCATGCTTGTACATCCTTTCACCATTTATACAGGAATATTGTATTTGTTAATATAATTGATCTGAACAATCCTGTTAGATGATCACAATCACTTTATAGCCTAAGAAGCTGAAGCCTGTAGGGGTCACTGGAGTGAGTGGCCCAGTACCCCCCAACTGAAGGATGGCTCTTCTAATAGGGTCATGCTTCCTTCCCTTTCCATCCTGTTTTCTCTCTACTCATTGGTCAAGACTGCAATTGCTCTGTGTACTGGAATGTGATTTACTGATTTTAATTAGTACTTTGCATATATTATTTCATTTAATTTGCCAGCATTTCTGGCAGTTAGGCAAGCCTGGTATTATTAATGTCATTTTACAAATGAGGATAATGCAAATCAGGATGGTTAAGTGACTCACCCAATTAGTAATTTAGAAAATAAAAACACAAACCCTTCATACTGCTAGCCTACTGCTCTTTCCGTTGCCCTGTGCTGTCTCTTTGCTCCACTGTAAGATATATTGGAAAGTGAAACACATTTTTACTTTTGGGATTCTACTGAAACATTGATCTGGTTATGGTCTATATTAAAATGTAAAATATTAAAATTATATGGCAACTGTTGGTTCAATTTAGCATGAGTTTTTGTATACCATGGAACTACTAGGATTAAAGGAATGGATAGAATCCAATGATACATTAATGGTCACAAATTTGTTACTCAAGGGATAAATAATACCAGAGGCAAGAAGCTATGTTTTAGGGTTTGGGATCATTCTGTATGACTCCTTGGCATTCCACTCATCCTACTCTCAGAGCAATTCTCAGGCCATTCTTAGCCCATGGAAGGAGGGCTATAGGTAGGGGAAACCTACGCTTCTCAGTCTCCTAGCCAGTGGTTGCAGCGTCCCAAGCCGTACTGGAATTTTGTTTGGTAATCCATACTCATTGTTTAAGTGGTGCTGTTGATTGGCTATAGGAACAGCAGCCTTTCTACAGAGCATCTTGAGTGTGTATATTGTTTAGCAGCAAGAATCTTTAACTGAGCAGGTAGGAAGTAGAATGTCTGGAATTCTTCATGATCGTAATGACTGCTTTATTCCAGATTTCCCTTTAGTTATGGAGTCTGCATAAATCATGGTTTGGTTGTGGTTTTCTACGTAATCTAGCAGTTGTTCTTCACTATGTCATATCTGAATGTCTGCATCTGAATCAGTGTTTATGGAGTTGGGCCTGGGTATGGTGTTGTGTCAAGGAGATGAAAAATTACAAAGGTGGATGGCTTTAGACAGTATATCCTGAGTTAAAAATCCTAATTTATAAATAATAGTATAGAAAAATCTGTTATAGGGAAGAGGATGGCATGGCATGTGAAGAAACAGGGAATTAGCAGTCAAAAGGTTTGAGTTCCTGACTGCACTGCTGACTTGCTTTCTGATGAACAAGTTTCTAACTTCTCTGAGCCTCTGTTTCCTCATTTGTCAAATGTAAAATAAAAATGCTCTCTTAGGGTTATGAGGATGTGATGAGAGCATATAGATAAGGATTCTTTGCACACAAAGTGCTATTCAGATGTTATTTATTTTAATAAATAATAATTACTATATGTCAGGTCTTTTTTCAAAATTTTTTTTGTTTTTCAGTTATAATTGACAGACAATATTATATTAGTTTCAGGTGTACAACAGAGGGATTAGACATTTATATACCTTAAGAAGTGATCACCCCAATAAGTCTAGTATCCATTTGACACCCTATGTAATTATTAGAATGTTATTGACTTTGTTCCCTATACTGTGCTTTGAGGAAAGTTATTTCAATTCATATCTCCTGTCAAAACTGCAAAGCGGGCATTACTATCTCCATTTGGCAGATAAGGAACTTGACAATCTAAGTAACTTGCACAAGGACTTACACTAGCAAGTGATGATTCCTGATTTAAGCTCCACTTCCTTTTTGCCTGTGTTGTCATGCTGTTAACGCAGGATCAGTAGTAGAGGTTTGAACGTTAACAGCAGTTTGTGTTGTTTCTAAGAAATGGAAGTGTCATGCTATACTAGGAATGAGGGAGAGCTAGACTGCCACTGTATGTTTGTACTATTTTGGGGTAAGTTACTTAAATGTACTCTATTAAATACTACCTTTAAAACACTTGACCATGTTTCTGCTAAGGTTTATGTGTAAAATGTTTTCTCATTCTGACTATATCAGCATAAAAAAAATTTCCTTTGATGTGACCCAAATCCTATTTTAATATTTTGTTCTTTTTATTTTCAGTCATTCCTATACTGGTCAAGATTACAGCACACAGGGAAATGTTGGGAAGATTTCTTTAGATCAGATCGATTCGGTAAGCATCACATCCTTTTAAATTTAGAACTTTGTCACTGGTTTTCTTTAAAGATTATTTTGGGTTGGGAAGATTGGGAGAGAATATTATTTCATTGCTTGGCAATCATTTTTAAAGGAAATCCTGTGTGCTGTACATTGTGTGTGTGTGTGTGTGTGTGTGTGTGTGTGTGTGTGTGTGTATTTATCATAGGAATACCAAAATTAATCAGAAAATTGTATTCTAATAAAAACAGGATTTAATCAATTATTCCAAAGGGGAATTCTTTTAGTTTGTGATAGCAAGATGGTGTTTATGTGTTTCTATTTAAACATCGTAGGCATTTTAAAAAGGAGAAATGGAAAATACTAAGTATATCCATTTGCTAGGGCTAGTGTAACAAAATAACACCGACTGGGCGCCTTAAACAACAGAAATTCATTTTTTCATAGTTCAGGAGGATAGAATTCCAGCATCAAGGTGTCAGCAAGTTTGATTTCTTCTGAGGCCTCTCTCCTTGGCTTCTATATGTCCACCTTCTCGCTGTGTTCTCACACGGTTTTCTTATTGTGTGTGCATCCCGAGTGTCTCTCCCTCTTCTTGGAAATTGGACAGGGCCCCACCCCCATGACCTCATTTAACCTTAATTACCTCTTAAAGGCCCCTTCTCCAAATACACTCACATTCTGAGGTACTGGGGGTTAAGACTTGAACATTGTGAATTTTGGGAGGATGCAGTTCATTCCATGACACTATAGGCTCCCATCCTTGGGCTTCCACTAGATTACTAGACAGCTCATTTCAGCTTCACTTTGTAGTTCCGTAGTAGAATGAAAGAGTAGCATAATTTAATATAATCTGTCGGATTTCTCTTTAATACATAATTGAATTTCTACTCTATCCAAAAAAGGGAAAATAAATCAGCTATAAATAATATTTGTTTAGACAGTTACCAAATTTTTTACAAGAAATTGAAAATTTACCAAGATTTTAATGCTTGGGAACAAGAATCCCAAGTATAATACAGTGGATAGGGAGAAACCATGAGTTTTTCAGAGACCAGAATGAATAGGTCTTAATTGTTTGAAAAAGTATTGTCAATACTTGCAGTTAATATGTTTAGAGATAACAATAGGATTTCCCATTTATACAGTTAATTTGAATTTTTTTCTCAAAGATGCCCCACCATTTACTTTTCTCAAACAATTATTTCATCTCTAACACTTCCTGGGATTTGTGTTTATATTATGTGAATGGTTGGAAGTTAATTCTATTTCTAATTCTATGACATTCACAAGCAAATGTCAACTTGGCTGGATACCGTGGGAAGATACAGAAGTATAATGATTAGTTTATTTAGTGAACTGTATTAAGCGCATCAATTACGCACCAGCCACTGTGCTGTGAATACAGAGGTGAATAAAACAGAAAATACCTCTGCTTTCATGTACCTTACTTGAGGGAGGTAGACAACATAGTAAATAATAAATAAGCAATGTAATGATGAATTACACTGAGTGCTTTGATGATCATATCTGAGTCTATGACTGAGATTCTGTGCTACGTCATACAGTTTACCATTTGCACGCCCCTCGATGTTCTCAGTTTCTTCTCTAAGTGTTTCCTTTAGATTTCTCTTCTAACGGAATTCTGGCTCCCTCTGTGACACTGTTTCCCCTGTGGCCCTTTTAAAGTAGAAGCTCCTCCCTCCTTGCCCTTCACACCCCCCCTCACACACTCCCCCCACACACACCCTGTGTAGGTATGGGGTGTGTCTTCCTTGGTCCACATTACCACTTCCAAGCCATTTGTCTGCCTTCCATTGTCAGAACTGCAACTCTTTTAAAGCCTTGGAATCACGTTATGCCACCTGATAGCTCTCCCTGTTGCTGAGGCCTCCCACCCCCTGCCCTCATTCCCTGATGACTTCAGCCCCGATCATGGTCTTTTGCACTAGCGCTGCTCCTGTGATTGCTCTGCAACATCCATGTTGATAATTCATTCCATATGGGGGCCTAATCATTCCTGGTCCGCTCACTATCCACAGTCATTTCTATCCCTTTATGGCCAAACCTAGACCCAATTTTCCCATTTCCATTTTTTGGACAACTGTCAAAATCTCTTTAAGTATTCTTCCTGCTTCCATTCTTGCTTCTGTATAATCTGTTCATTACGTAACAGCCAGAGTTCTCTTTGTTTATCAGATCATGTCAGTCTTCCGGTCAAAACCCTCTATCATGTTTCCATCACATTTAGACTGAAATCCAAACTCATTACGATGGCCTATGCCATATGTACTCAGCATTCCAATTTTGTCTTCTCCATCTGGCTCACTCACTGTGCTCCAACCACATGGACCTTCTTGCTGTCTCTTGAGTACACCAAGGTCATTCCTTCTTAGGATCTTTGCTGGAGTGTCTTTCACCTGTAACAGTATTCTTGGATCTGTATTTGAGTGGAATACTGTTTAGAATTTGCATCTTAGCTTCAGTGACATGTCCTCAGAGAGGCTTCCCTGGCCACTCAGTCACATGTACACCTCTCCTGTCCACACATGATCTCATCACTCTATTTCATTTCCAGGGCTTTTAGAATCAGATGCTATCTTTTTATTTATGTCTGTGTTTGCTGTTTATCTCCCTCCATTAGAATATTACTTCTTTGAGGGTAGGATGTTTGACTTCCTTCTTCACTGGTGGTTGCCCAAGGCTGTACACATTGTAGTATTCAATAGATATTTGGTGAATGAATGAGTAAAAAGTAATCAAGGGATTGTGCCAAAGGAAGATGAAGTTGAACTAGGTGTTGACGAATGGCTTGGCTTTGGCTAGATGGCATGGGGAGTGGGGGGTTATACCAAGCAGAACCAGTGGAATGAGAAAGTACAAAACATGACTGACTGTGTGATCATGGACTAACCCAGCTGGTTGGAGCAAAGGGTTCATGTTGGTATAACAACAAACTGGGCTTTGTGACCCCTCCCTGTCACAGTGTTTCCATGGCACTTGATTTATACCCTTATTGAAAACCTCATTATATAACTTATTATATGAGTTTAACTTACATAATAGTGAAAATAATGGTGTTTGTTTCTTCTTTTTCCCACTTAACTGACTGATGGGAAAATGATGTTTTATTCCCCTTCTTGTTTCCTAAAACACCCAATAAATAGTCTGTTACATGTAATTGGAAAGTAATTTGTTATAGACATTGAGGGAACTTTGCATGTTCATACTAAGGATATTGAACAGTCAATGATGTTTCTGAATTAGAACAATATTTTTAAAAAAATGCATAATTTTGTAATAGTATGAAGAAACAAGAATGTACAACTAGAAGACTTTCTGGTAGTGCTGCCGAGGGAGGATAGGGACCTGACTGAACTAGGTTCGCGATGGGAACATTTAGAAGTTGTTATTGTGAAAGGATGAAGAAACCGGGGGTCACTCGAGGGAGCAGCGGCCTCAAACAAGGGAGACCTGCTCCTGCTTAAAGTTGAACTTGCCAGGGAATATGTGACTGGATGGAGAGCCAAGTGTTGGCAGGAGGGTATTTGAGGAAGTCGGAGAGAATGCAATTGAGGTCAGAAATGAAGACATTGAATTAAATGTGGGCAATGATATTTTATCTTTGATGATAAAGGGAAGACCTGTACTTTTCTTCCTTTAACTACTGATTTCTTTGACACATTTATTTGGATATTTCTTTTGAGAATGATTCTTCTTATTTGTGTGTTCTACTTTGCATTTGGGCATTTGGGGTTGTTTAAAAAGCTCCTCTGCGATTCAGCAATTGTACTTGTGGACATTTATCCCAGGGAAATTAAATCTTGGTGTTCACACAAAAACCTGTACAGTCATTGATATTAAATAGCCCCAAACTGGAAACATTGATATGAAATAGCCCCAAATCTCCTTCAGCAAGTGAATCATTAAACGAATTGTTCATCCATTCCATGTCATATCAGTCGGCAGTACAAAAGGAGTGAACTCCTGATACCTACAACAATTTAGATGGATTCTGCAGGAATTCTGCTGAGTAAAAAGCCAATCTCAAAACATTACATACTATACGATTCTATTTCTAGAACACTCTTGAAATGACATAATTATAGATAACAGGTTAATAATTGCCAAAGGTTAAAGAAAGGGGGTCAGGGTGCAGAAGGTAATTAGGGGAGGTTAGAAAAGGGAACCGTGAAGGACCAGTAGTGATGTAACTGTTCCACGTCTTGACTGTGGTGGTGGATACATGAGCCTGCATGTGATGAATTTACGTAAAACTAAATACACTACAGAAATTAGCACATAAGTGCAACTGAGGAAATGTGGGTTATAACAGTGTCAGCCTCTTGGATGTGATCATATACCACAGTTTTGCAAGATGTTACCTTGGAGGGAAACTGGGTACTTGACAGTACCTCTTTGTATTATTTCTTGCAAATCTATAGTTATCTCATAAGAAAAAGTTTAATTAAAAACTTAAAAAGAAAAATAAATAAATGAATTTTAATAATATATTTTATTTAACCCAATATATTCAAACCATTTATGGTTTCAACATGTATTATATAAAAATATTTATAAAAGAAGGTTTATCTGTAATCACAGCAACACAGTAATCCTTATAGTTTTTGTTTTTATTTCAATTAGACTGAATTTGCAATTTGCAAATTAGTCTGAATTTGCAACACATATTGTGGGGAACCTGATTAATCTTCCATATAACCGAAACTTTTTTCTTGTAGCTGTCTACCAAATCCTACCCGCCTTGCATGCGTCAGGTACACAAAGCCTTGCGGGACAATCACTATCTTCGTCACGGAGGCCGGACGCAGTATGGCCTCTTCCTGAAGGACATTGGGTTAACATTGGAACAGGCATTGCAGTTCTGGAAGCAAGAATTTATCAGAGGAAAGCTCGATCCAGACAAGGTAGTTTTGAAAAATCTGAGCTGCAACTGACATTTTATTTTGGTCTGAAACCTAAAAAGTCTGTTTTTTTTAATAAGCCCCTGAAATGTAGTTGAAAATTCTAAAAGAGAAACATGCCTACAGTTTCTTTTAGGTAAAAAAAACAAAAACAAAAACAAAAAAACTCGTGGATTAATCTAATAGATGTTAAACAAAAGATTGGGAGAGTTAAGTTAATTCAAAGAGGAAAATTAAAACAGCAACGTAAGGTGTAAAGTAATGCTTGAATGAAGTGTCTTCTCCTCTGTAGGTATACTTCCAGTAGTCGTTATAAGACTGAAATTTCTTTCTCAGTCATATGTCTATAGGACTGTGTATGTAATATGTATATGTGTGTGTTACATGCCGTTGAGTCACCTCTGTCTCCGCGTGAGACTATGAATGACTGACATCCACAATTTCCTGTCCAACCGCCCTGCTGAGCTCCTGTAGACTCACGCCTATGGCCTCTTTTATGGAGTCAGTCATACTTGGTCTTCCCCTTCTCCTGCTGCCTTCCACTTTTATCAGCTTCATTGTCTCTCTAAAGAGTGGCCTTCTCCTGATGTGGCCAAGGTAGGGCAGCTTCAGTTTTGTTATCTTTGCCTCCAGCGCTGTTTCAGGCTTATTTAGCTCTAGGACTCACTTATTTGTCTTTCTGGTGATCCAGGGTGTCCGTACAGCTCTCCTCCAGCACCGTATTTCAGATGAATCCATTTTTTTCCTACCAGCCTTCTTTACTGTCCAACTTTCACATCTGCACATATTAACTGGGAATATGAGGCTGTGGATGATCTTAGCCTTGGTGTCCAATGACACATCTCTGCTGGTGGGGATCTTTCCTAATTCTCCCATTGCGGCCCTTCCGAGTCTCAGCCTTCTTTTGATTTCTTGGCTGCAGTCTCCATTTTAATTGATAACTGACCCAAGGTAGGCAAAATCTTTAACAATTTCAGTGTCTTCATTGTGTACATTGAAGTCGTATATTTCTTCTCCAATCAAGAATTTGTCTTCTTGATGTTAAATGCAGTCCTGCTTTGGCACTTTTTTTTTCTTTCACTTTCACCAGAAGTTTCCTGTTTTCTGCCAGTAAGATGGTGTCGTCTGCACATCTCAAGTTACTGATATCTCTACCACCAATTTTCACTCCTCCTTCCTCTGAGTCTAGTCCAGTTCCTTGTGTGATATATTCTGCATACAGATTAAACAAATAAGGAGATAAAATGCACCCTTGTCTGACACCTGGCCTATACGAAACCATTCTGTCTCCATATTCTGTGCTGATGGTGGCTTCCTGTCCACATTCCAGGTTACACATCAGGACAACCAAGTGCTGAGACACGCCCGTTTCTCTCAGAGCAACCCATAGCTTTCTATGATCCAGGCAATCAAAGGCTTCCCTGTTGTCTGTAAAACACAGACTAACCCTCTTCTGAAATTCTTTGGAGCACTCTAATCCCCAGCGAGTGCTTGCAATTAGATCTGGAGTGCGTCTTTCTTTTCTAAACCCAGCTTGAACATCCGGCATTTTTTGCTCCATATAAGGTAGAAGGCTTTGTTATATCACCTTGAGCATCACTTTACTTGTGTGGGAAATTAGCTGAATGGTCCTACAGCTACTGCACTCCTTGGTATGTCCTTTGAAGATAGGGACGTGTACTGAACGTTTGTACTCTTGTAGGCCATTGTTTTGTTTTCTGTATTTGTTGACATATTCTTATTAGGACTTTGACAGATTCAGTATCTGTGGCTTGAAATAATTCTATTGGTAACCCATTTACTCCTGATGATTTATTTCTTCCTAATACTTTCAAGGACACTTTCTAGAATTGACTTCACTTTCTAGAATTACAGGTTTTTCCTCATAGGAATCTTCTTCAAAAGTAGCTGTCATCCTTTTGTCTCTTATATAGGTTTTCAGTATACTCTTTCCACCTTCTCAGGCTTTTCTTCTGGTCAGATAATATGCTTCCTGGTGGGTCATTCAGCTTTCCTAGTTTAGGTCTGAGTTTCCCTTTTATTTCTTGAATGTTCAATCTCTTATTTTTCCTCTGTTGTTCTTTCTGTCTCCTTATATTGACTACTGTAATAGTTCTCTTTATCTCTGTGGTGGTTGTTGAAAAAGTGAGATCTGGGTTCTAACTCTGCCTTTGTCACCTTTTACTTTTGCCTCTTGTCTGTGGAATCTAAAGAAAATAATAAATTTCCACATACCCCACCCCCATCTAGCAACCCTCAGTTTTTCCCCTATGTCTCTGAGACTGTTTCTGATTAGTTCAGTCATTTATTCTTTTCTTTAGATTCCACGTGATTTTTAGTGTTTCTTCTGTCATCCATCTCGATTTTTCTTTCCTTTTTACTTCTAGCATTGTTTTTTCCCATTCTTCCTTGATAATGTTCTTAGTGCTAGTCCACAGTTCTTCTGATTCTTAGTCAATTAAGTTCAACAGTGAAAATCTGTTTTCAATGTAGATTTCAAATCCATAAAGAATGTTATTTATGTTATGTTTTACGATTCTTTTAGTGCTGTTCTTTGGCTATACTCTAAAGTTTGATGTTAACAGTTTGTGGTCAGTACCACACAAACTGCTCCTGGTCTTCTTTTGGCAGAGAGAATACAGCTTCTCCATCTCCCGCTTCCAATTACATAGTCTGTTTAATTTCTGTATGGCCATCTGGTGATGTCCACATATGTAATCATCTGTTCACTTGTTTGAAGCATGTGTTTGTGATTGACAAGTTATTGGCTTCACACAAATCCATGGGCCACTCTCCTGCTTTATTTCTGACTCCTAGTCAAAATTTTTTGACAACATTTGATTCTGCTTTATTTCCTACTTTTGCATTCCAATCGCCTGTATTTATCACCATGTCTTCTTCTGGTGTGTGGTTGATCAATTTCTTCTTGGATAGTTGTATAGACGTTTTCATCTTCTTCAGTCTCTGTAGTTAGAGCATAGATTTGAATTTTGGTTGTGTTAATAGGTTTTCCAAGAAGTTTGACTATGTTCATGCACATGAAATGTCATTTTCAGGACTAGGCGATATTAAGAACAAAGTGAAAACAATTTAAAATTGTCCATTGTGTTATGCTGAATTGTGTTGTGGAGCATTGTACGGTAGACATTAATCACTGTAAACCCGAGAACTGCTTTTAAATCTACCCACAGTACTCAGAGTCCCACTCCTAGACCTTGTTTTATAGTACTAGCTAATAACATTTTGTTTTGGAAATACAATTTCTTGTCCCTTCAAAATCATAGTACTGTGGTATGAAGTAAATTTTTCACTTTTTATTTCTTGGTTTGCTTCTTCCTAGGAAAGGTAAATTATATAACAAAAAATATTTGCCAAGTACATTTTATAATAATACTTTATTATATTTTGTATTAGTCTGCTAGGGCGGCCATAGCAAAATACCATACACTGGTGTCTTAAAAAACAGAAATGTATTTTCTCACAGCTCTGGAGGCTTGCAACCCAAGATCAGGTGTCTGGAAGATTTGTTTTCTGAAGCCTCTCTGTGTAGCTTTCAGAAAGCCCTCTTCTCACTGTGTCCTCACATTGCATTTTCTCTGTGCTTTCATTTCCCTGGTGTCTTTTCCTCTTACAGGACCCCAGTCATATGGGATTAAAGTCCCACCCTAACCACGTTAGTTAACCCTAGTGACTTCTTTAAATGCCCTATCTCCAAATACAGTCACATTGGGAGTTAAGGCTTCAGCATACGAATTTTAGGAGGACACAATTCAATCCATAACATCTCTCTACCTTTATATATTTTTAAAAAGTTAAGATTATTTCATAACATTATAAAAAGCTCACAGTTTTTTGCAGATTTGTTTTAAAAGCTGTTTTCATTGATAATTGTCCATAGATTCTTAATTTATCATTTAGTGGGGTTTTCTTTAAACACAATTTTGGGTTATGCGCATTAGACTTATATTTCTTTTATTTTAAAGGTAACATTCTGATTATCGAAAATATGAAAAAAACAGAAAAATTTATCTGTCATTTTTCCCTTCAGAAATGATTACTGTGAACATTTTCGCCTTTCTCTCTACTCTAGGTAGCTAGATATCATTGTGTTTTTCCCTTCTTTAAAACTTGACACTATATTAGGAAAATTTCCCCATGTTGTTGAGTAATTGTTTAAAATATTTGGATTAGTTGAATGATAACATATCCTTTGAAAGTGATATAATTTGGCTAATCATTCCCCTAATATTGGACATATGATTGTCTATTTGATTCTGTCATAAATATTATTGCAACCAATATCCTGAGCACATAAATCTTTGATTCCAGTTCTGATTATGTCATTTCGATATATTTATCAGGGAATAAAATTACCTGGTGAAAACTGCAGACAGTTTTAAAGTTTTGATGCATGCTATGGAATGACTGTTTGGAAAGGTTTTAAATTAGACTCTCAAGCTATGTATCTTGCCTTGTCATTGATATCATCATATATTATTACTTTAAAATGCTTTCTCATCTTTTATTAGGCATTTGATATATTAAGTAGGTAGGTGTATTAGGATTCTACAGAGAAACAGAATTAATAGAATGTGTGTGTATTAAAAGCGATTCATTATAAGGAATGGCTCATGTGATTATGGAGGCTGATAAGTCCCGAGATCTGCAGTCAGCATCCTGGATACTCAGGAGAGCTGATAGTGCAAATGCCAGCAAGCTTGAGACCCAGGAGGAGGCATTGTTTCAGCTTGAGTCCGAAGGGAGGGAGAAATCCATGTCCCAGTCAGGCAGTCAGGCAGGAGGAAGGCCCTCTGACTCACAGGGGGCTCAGTCAGCCTTTTTGTTTTACTCAGATCTTCAGAAGATTGGCTGAGTACCACCCACACTGGGGAGGGCAATCTGTCATACTGCCTACCAATTCAAATATCAATCTCCTCCAGAAGCACAGACACATCCAGAATAATGTTTGACTGAATGTCTGGGCACCCTGTGGCCCAGTCAAGTTGGCATCACAGTAGCTAAATCTTTATAAGCTATGGAGAAAGGTAGGCCATGGTTTTGAAGTGAAAAAAGAGAAGTTGAACTAGCATTTTAGCTTTGCTTGTGCTGCACACAAACCTAAAGGGGAAAGAGAAAAGAAAAGGGAAACTTGCTTTGACTACTAGTCCTTTGACATATCTGGGATGGCCTGTGTATCAGTGTCATCAGTATTTAGTTAGTTTTCAACCTGTGTTTGAAAAAAATTTTTCAAATGGGGTTTTTATTTTGCAATGTAAAAGTAATTTTCTTTGAAAATTGCTCGAAACCTATGAAATTTTACTAACCATTGTCACTCCAATAAACTTTAATTAGGAAAAAAACTTATTGCAAAAGGAAATCAATAAATAATTTGTACCTTTCTAGATAATATATAGCAGTCTATATTTTCATGAGCTCATTATTGATCACAACAAATATATTATTTTGACTAAAAGATTTTAAGTTACACTTATGATTTACTATGTTTGTCTAGTGTTCTGTTGTTAGTCTGTAAATATACATTTATGTTTTTCTCAATTATATCTTACATATTTTTGCAATACATTAACTACTGAATATAATTTAGTGTCTTTTAGTTTATTAAAATATTCTCTTCAGTTTAATTATTATACCTTTTTGTTAAGTTATACATAAAAATGCTCTTAAGAGTTGTAGAAAACTGATGGCTTAAATATTGTTCATAAAGAATGATTATGGAGGATGTATATTAGACATTTTTTGTAGTGCTCTAATTAAAGCACTTTGGTGCTAAACCTAGGTACAATTTGGAACAACCACTTCTGTTGAATAGCTCATTTCCTGACAGTGCAAGAAAATGTGATAATAGTCAGTTTCAACTGAAATTCTCCTTTACTATTGTTTCACAAATGACCATGTATCTGATTTTTTTCTCTTAATCTTATGTCCTTACTGTAACTTATTCAGGAACCTTGCTTTGTGCAGCTGAGCAAAGATTATGGGTACTTAGCCATGACTTTTGAGGCTACAGAGGAGGGATTAGTACCTGGAGCACTTTTTAGCTGTAATTCTGTTGTTACTGCCACCTTCCCTAGTTACACTGTCTAGAACTAAACATTTATTTTCTGCAACTCCTTTCTAGAAATTAAGCTCTGGTCTTCATGAATTGATTGCCTAATCAGTGTGTGTCTTTTCCATCTTCCCTTGCTTGTGTTTTTAGCAGGCATTTATCTAGTTTTTGTTTTTGTTTTTTTTAATACTTTGACTACTTTTCTATCTAAAGTTATGCTTAAAGTTGGAGGGGGAATTTGATCTCCATATTGTAAAATAATCTAAAACTGTATGTATTAGCTTTTGTAACTGTCATTCAGAAAATAAATATTAAAGTAACATGTCCCTAGATACCTTTTATTAAGGTTAAACACTTTTTATATTAGAGTATACACATTCTTGTTTTCTCTTATAAACATTTTTGATTAGTAATAACGTGGTTGTGGAAGCAATTTAAGGTTCTGAAATGAAGTTCACTGTCCTTCCATATGTGTAAAAAGTAGATATCTGTCTATAAAATGCTTATTGGTTATTTTTTCATTCTTTTAAAACTATTTTCAGACTAGAATACATACTCCAGTAAATGGTATTAATAATATATAGACATACATTCTTATAGAGGTAGACTCTATTATAGACTGTATTATAGACTATAACTAGCTTCCAGTTAGTTCTTACCAGATCATGCTGTTATAATTTGGGACACTTATCACTATCTCATATTTATTGTTTATTCGTTTAACTATCTCCTACAATTATAATAAAAACCATACAAAAGCAGGTTTCTTGTCTTTCTTTTTCACTGCTGCATGTTTAGGCAGCTAGAACAGTCCTGAATCATAGTGGGCACTCAGTAATTGTTTATTGAGTCAACTAAGGAATAAGTCCCCATAGATATAAATACATGGAAAACTAGAAAATTTGGTCTATTTGGCCCCAATTCATTCACATAAATCAGTACTATACAACTGTTTGTTAATGTGTTGTAATTCAACTTATAGTGAACTTGAAGCTGAATTTAATCAAGAACTTTAGTAGAATCTGAACTTTGCAATAGACACTATTGATTTTATAAGTTAGAAGGAATTTCATGTCATAGGCTTACTGAAGGGGTTCATATAAAAAGTTTTAAAATCCTGAAAGGTTATCATAGCACAGGATAGAGCTTCCGATTCATTGTTTTACACTTAGGTCATTGTTCAGAAGCTGCAGTTTTCATTTTTCTCTGCTAAATTAGGAATAGAATACCTGTATTGACCCACTTATATTGAACTTTGTACATACCATCTTTAAACTGTTATCAAATTGTAGTATCTTTGTTGCATGTGTGTCTTATAACTGGATTTTGAACTATTGGAATTCAGGGTCTCTGACTTTTCCAATTGAGGTCTCAAGGGCTTAGCAGAAGACCTGGCAACTGTTAGATGTTTGCTGAATATGTGGTGAATTCTGCCAAAGCTTTAAAAAGTGGCTTTCAGTATGACAAAAGAAATCATTTTTTCATTTTAGATAGAGCTGTATTTCTAACAAGTTATAAAACATTGATAATCGTTTCAGTAGTTAGCCAAACTTGTTGTCTTCCATGTATTTTTCTAAATCAAAATATAGGTTGGAAAAATATGCATCTATGTAAGAAGTGGTAATCAGTCATCATCATTATTATTTAATGTCCAGAAATAGAGTACATACTCAGTTACAAATATTTGAATAATGCTTTTGTCACATTTTGGTTCTTATTAAAAGTACAAAGCTATGCATAGGTGTGTGTACATACATATGCACATATATTTCATCTATGTTGTGTCATTCAACAAATTTTTATTGCGTGTTCACCGTGGACAGTGCTTAGCCCTAATTTATGAGGACTTTACAGTTTCCTAGAAAAACTGATAAATACAAATATATAAAATTCGGTATGATAATTACTGTGGTAGAGGTGGTCATAGGATTCTTTAATAGAACAGAGGAGAGACCTGACAGAAAGGAGAATAGTTACTGAGTGTTTCACTCAGAAAGGATGCTATATTTGCCAGGGAAAATTAAAGAATTAGCCAATTAAAGAAAGGAAGTCCATGTTGTGGGAGCATTTTCAAAGGACCTTAGATAAGAGACTGTTTCCCATCCTTTCGGTGGTGGGAACCTGAACTGTAAAAGTGTAATTGTAACTAGAGAGAAGTTTATAGACATAGGTGTTTCTTTTGGTTTGTTTTTTTGTTTGTTGTTTTTAACTTAATTACCAAAGGTAGATGGATTAGTTGGCCAGTAGGAAGTGGTCTTGTTGGATAGGTAACTGTCAACTGGGATCAGGTCAGCTACATAGGGTCAAATGATAACGGTATTTTAGTTAAATATGTATTATTTCATAACTTTGAATATTCACTAAAATTGTATAGTGAATCTAGGGATGTTATGAAAGCATACTAACAAAAAGAAAATAGTATGAATAAAGTTTCCACTTATATTTCCACTTGGTTCAAACTAATTTGGCCTCTCTAAATATGGATTTCTGATCATCTGGGCCAATACTGATTAAAAAGAAATAAACAATCCTGTTGGTTTAAGATGTTAATCTACTTGGTAATTGGGTGAATTTGAGAGATAGAAGTAGCTCAAAAACAATTACAAAGCATGCTAGTGAAAGGAAGATTTTGTTGAGATAACGTGGAGTAAGGAAGTTATTAGTGTGGATCACGTTACAGATTTCTTGAAGATCAGTCTTGAATTAGGACTTGAAGGAAGTCAGTGACATGGATTAGTAGAGAGTTTTGTAAGGATAGGAATGCACAGTGAACAAGGATCGAGGGGCAAGTAGGAAGAACATTGTTCACTCTTCCACTATTTGTTTTTCTTCCATTCTTTTATAATTCTTCTATTTGTTATTATTCAGTCACCACATCTCTTTTTTTTTATCAGCTGGCTTGGGGGTTGTTGTGATTTTTGGTTGTTGTAATTTTACAATCTGTGCTTTCAGACTTCTCCTTGCATTTTACCTGGTCAATAGATGTGAATACCGTTTTTATTTGGATGTATATTATACTAGAGGATAAAGGGATTTTAGTATTAAAACATCAACCATTTGCAAGAGAACACTCTTTTTATGAATAATCTTATAGCAAAATAATTGCTTTTGGGTATATGTTACTCCCAAAATATTAATTTTATAATGTAGGGTTTTTATTCGTAAATTTAATTGTATTGAGTATGAATATTTATGATATGTGAAAAAAAATTAAATAAAGCCTTTTAAGTTACCCTTTTCAGTGTGCAGTAGGGACATTTGAAAATTGCGCTTGGGTTGTCAAATAGTATTCTTTCGATTTGTGAGTGATTGTATATTCACAGGTATTTGAAGATTTGAATGTCTTATTCCTTAAATAATTTCTTAGATTCCTGAAACAAGTATACCAATGCTTTATGCAAATAAAGTATATTTAATTATTCACAGTCCTTTTTTAATGCAAGTTTTTCGTAGTTGTAATTACAATTTACATGTTAGTCTACTTGAGAAAAAGCCTCACCCTGTGTACAAGAGATAAATTTATCAAACCTTGGTTTACAGCATGAAAAAATATACCGCTAAAATACTCTTTCACTTAGAACTTGGATATTAAATCACTTCAGCCACCAGCTCTGTTAAGAATAAATTGAACTGGGTAATTATAATAAATTCAAAGCAACGTGCTCTCTTAATCAGATTGCTTATATTATTGTTCTGAATGGTTTTGACCTGGCTGTCTTGGATATTAAGCACAACACAAGTCACGTACATTTTATGTAGCTGAAATTCATGTCCCTGATGATAGCATCCTTAAGATCTATATGTTGCTACAATTGGGGCAAAGAGCATTTAGTACTATTTAAAAAGCTTATCTCTTGTCCCAGAATCCAGCTTGCATCTTATGACATAGAACAGACTTATATGGTTAAAAATTGACTACCAAAGGATTAAATATGTGGTTGGGTGGGAGGGGGTTGAGTGTATGAAGCATATTTATCACTAGGCTTCTTGCTTCTAAGACCAGTGGTTCTCCCAGGACTGTACCAGCAGCACAGCTTCAGCATCATCTGGGAATTTGTAAGACATGCAAACTCTCTGAATCAGACTCGGGGGACAGAGCCCACAGTTTGTGGCTTAACAGGCCTCCCAGCTGAAATTGATGCGTGCCAAAGATCGAGAGCCAGTGTTGTGGATATTGCCTTTATAGACATCTAAACTGGTTATTGGCTGATCAAAGTAGTATAAGCATGGGAAATCTTCAGCTCTTACTTGTCCTCCTGTCCACTTTTGTTGACAGTTTGAGCATAATGTGTCGTCCCTTGTCAATAACCTACACATCTATATTTGAACCCCTCCTATATGCCAGGTACTAGTAAATGCTAAATGAATGTGTGCAGCAGAGTTTCTCAGCTGTTATACTGCTAATGAATTTCCAGTATGCTCCAATATTGATTGCATGAAAACCTGAGGAAGCTGGGGTGGGCCTGGGGTGCTCGAAGCTAGTTACCTTCAACTGTGAGCAGCTTCTTTTTCCATTTACCCTATAGTGCTTTACAAATATCATTTTACATGTGCTCAGCAACATGAAAAAGGCTGATAAGAACTAATGGAATATAGAGCTCAGACATGGAGTCAGACTGAGTTCAGATTTGGTTCCACTATTAAAAAACTGTGTGACTTGGGCAAATTACCTGATGTATGTCATCACGTATAAAATGTGGACAGTTATTATGTATACATAGGTAGATATATAGATATAGCTCTATCTACCTATGTCTATACCTCATTGATTGCAGTAAGGATTCAATAAGGGCTTGGTACAGATTCTGACATATTCTGTAAGTGCTGGCTATTCTTATTTTAGGACTACATAGGAAGGAGATGTGAAATGACATGGAGTAATCAGTAAAGTTTTCATAGGTAGAATCAAATTTGTGCTGGCTTATTAAGAGGTTTCGTGTAACCTAGAATGGAGAGGAAGGTTAAAGGGAAAGAATGGAATTAGGGACTGAATTCCAGCAGAGATTGTTTTAGGACATATCAACAGTGGATTTCAGGGTGTGTCCTTGGGAGCTCTTGGCACTACAGCAAAGGGGGCAGAAATTCACAAGAGAAATTGAATGATCTGGTTTCTGATTTCTTCTGAAGGTAAGTTGGCAGCTAGGGAGTATAGAAAGAAATTTAGAGAACAGAAGACTCAACTTCGAGGATTACTGCTGCTTGGAATAAAAATGGAGGAACCTAAAGTGAAAGCAGAATTATCAGAAAAATTGGAGTAGAAGAGAGAAATCAGGTTGGAGTCCTTTCTTTCCTAAGACAGAAGAGAATTTCAAAAGTAAGGTGTTATTCAGAACTGAGAAAGGCATGGATATTGTTTTTAGGAAGTTGCTTCTATGAAAAGTATAGAACAGGAGACAGATTTCCTAGATTTATTGACCACAGGAAGACAAGGGGCAATGGAAATAGAGTATTTGTTCCAGAAGTTTGAGAAATCCGGAAGGAAAAATAAAGAACATATTAGGTATAGAGGGCGACTGTGCCAGGGAATAATTATTTTCAAGCTGGGGTGGTCAGAAGTGGTGAAAACTCATGGAAATGAAGGATGTGCAGGGAATATTTAAAGAAATGGAAAGAGTTTATGAACATGTTTATAGAGTGAGTATTGTGTAGTGTGACTCTCCCCTCCCATACAATGCTTCCTGAGAATAGGGACCTTTTCTGTCTTTTTTACCACCATGCACCAGCTCTTGGCATGGTGCCCAAAGGGTCATAGTTGTCTAATAAAAGTTGTTAAATAAATGAATGAATCACATAAGGAGTTCAATGAAAATGTCTATTTATCTGAAACCTGAATGACATATGAGAGATTTTACGTTGGTAAAGTAATATGTGAAGGAAGAAAGAAGAACTGCGGAAGTTCATGCCCACTGCCCATATTTTCAATAAAGTAGGCAGGGAGTTCACTTAACCAGAAGGATCTGGTGTGATTAATACTTAAGGGAAGTTGAAGAGAGCGTAGAATGACACTTTCCAGAAGTATGCAAAGGAGTTCACCTATGATAAATATAAAAGATTGCTAAGCTGCAGAGTGATTGCAAGTTGACTATTTACTGATTGCCTAACATATGCCAGGCACTATAATTAATACTTTACTTACACAATCTTAAGGAACCCTTGAAACAGTCCTAAGAAATCGGTACTATTTATGTCCAGTTACTAGTGAGAAAACTGTACTAGGCCATAAATGTGTGGTCGGCTAAGTCAACACTGTTACATTGCTTTCTCTAGCAATGCCTTGTGGCCGTGGAGTGGAAGAAGCAAGAAAGGACATAAGGTAAAATTTACCCAGGTGCAGGAAGTGGCAAACCCACCGTGCTGTCACTAAATCCTTCCTGTGTTCTCTATTTCATGTAATCGCACAGCGCTGTACAGTAAATACTATCCTCCTTTTATGGAGAGTGTAATGAGTTTTTCCCCAGGCAGCAAAAGGCGGGTGGTATATGATCAGAACTGAGTTAGAACCCAGGTCTCTTTTATTCCAAACACTGTGCTTTTCCCAGTACTCTCAAGAAGAAGAGTAAACGTGTTATTTAGGTTGCCATTGGTAAGGCCAACCATGTAAACCTAAGGTGACACAATTTACAATAGAGGTTTTCAGTTCTGTGTTTAATCACTAGAGCTTCAATAGCGTCATCTTTAAAATGGGGACAACAGTAATGCCTACCAAACTGTTGCAAAGACATAAGTATATACGTGAAATATTGTGTAATCTATCAAGTAGTAAACCAACACTAGTTAATAGTAATTTTTAAATGATAAATGGGTTATTCTATGACCATTCATGTTTTCTCTATATTTATAAACCTATTATAGACTCAAACCTCAATTCATTTACTGATTGTTTATGTTAATTATAATAATTGATTGTTTTTTTATTTTTCTTTCAAAGAAAACTTTGTTTTGCTTGAATGTTCACATTAGCAATATCCTAGGAAAGTAATTTGAATATAATAAAAAATAGTTTCTTGCAAAAGTCATCCAATCTTTGTCAATATTGTTATTGGGCAGCGGTTGTCAAGGTGCCCTTAGCAGTTACCAAGGCATCCGGAATATGTTCTTGTAAGTTTTGTTGTAATAAAATTTCTATTATATTCTCTCTTCTAAATATTTTAATGTATAATAAAGATATGTGCATATTAAGGGTTTAACTCTTATCTCCATGCCTTTTATTGCCTTTGGAATACAAATTCTACATAGCACAGTATAAGGATTAATATTTAACCATTGACTTGAGCAGGTTGGACTTGCTTCTATGAATTGTCAAGAGGCTAGCTTATCAAATTTTCAATTAAATTATGTATTCTGTTAAGTCTATCATTAGAATAAAACAGGTATTATCCTTGCCCCCTCACGACACAATTTTGGTAAAAACTAGCTTTAGTACATCCAATTGCTTCTGGAGTTCTACTCCAAATGTTTTTCAATTCTTAAACTATAAAAATGAGATGGAATACTTCAACTTTAATCATTCATTTATAACTTGTTTTATCAGTGATATCTTACAGATCAAAATTGTTATAAAATGACATTTAATCCAGCATTTTAAAAGATAGGTTAAAGTTTTGTTGTTAATATATGCAGTGCTTTTAGGAGAAAATGACAATAAGGGGTACCAGGTTAAGTTTTCATAGACTGTGTCTTAATTGCCATTTCCTGGTGGTAAATTGTCTCCAGATAAATTGGGTGCGTATAATTTCCAAAACGGGTCAGACTTCTGATACTAAGGGATTTCCCTTTGGAAAATTTATTAAAGTTAGGAAGCTCAAGGGCTTGGTGTGTAGAGATGGTATATTCTCGGCTTTCTTTAACAACCGTTATGTCTCTATCACCCAGCACATTCCTATAAGTCATTTTTTTTTTTTTCTTTAAAAAAAATTACTTGGCACCATCTTTCCAGTTGGTTTACTTCTTTGTAAAGTAAGATTTTATTTTATTTTAAAAATAAACCAAATAGTTATTTTGCACCTCAGTGTGCGTTGCTCTTTATAGTGAGACATTATAAGTTTCCATGGTTGTGGGGACTTGGAGAATGGTTGTGCTTTAATGGTGCGATTATTGTTGTATGCAGCTCAGTCAGAAAAGTGGGAATCCCAACCAGGTGAGGAATAGAGGGATGTGTATTCAAGGGGAGGTCTAGATCATGTTTTGGACTGGCAAGGGTGCCCGCTTTTAAGTGAAGCAAAGCTTTTAAGTGAGAACAGGTTCAGAAAAGAATGAGGCATAGATACCCAGGTTAAAAGATTTGAGGATGATATTGATGAGGCAGGCATCCTAAGAAGTAGATTGCTTTTTGACTTTAGATCTTTAGAATAAGCTTACTTGCTTTTGCACTATCTCAGATACGCCCAGTCTAACCTGTCTTTTCCTGGGTGCTTAGATTAAGAATGTATTTTATTCATCCGTTCATCAAATATTTATTGAGTGTCTGCTGTGTCCCATACACTCTTCTCCATAGTAGAGGTACAGCAGTGAACAAAATTAGACAAAAATGTCAAACCTCGGGGGTTTACATTCTGGTGGGAGTGATATAGTAACCATATAAGTAAATTCTATAATAATTGGTGATAAATGCTGTAGAGAAAATTTTGCAGGGAGAATATAGGGAACGTAGTTTTGAATAGGGTAGTCAGGAAGGCCTAAACAAAAGACATTTAACCACTAGAGGTTTGTGTAAGAGTTCCAGACTCGGCATTGTTGTGATTTATCATATCTTGGTGAGATATGAATAAGCAAACGTCAGTATTCACCATTTTAAAATGAAGAAAACTTGAGTCAAGGATAACTGCCCCAATGTACCCAGAAACAGTAGACATTGGATCTTAGAACACTTTCATATTGTGATTTGGATTTCTGGAAGTTGAGCTGCAATGTAGCCAGATCCAGTGAAAAAGTCAGGTATTCAGGAAAGGCCAGCAGGAAGCAGTGGAGCACCTTACGGACTGAAGTTGATGCCCGGTGGTAAGGTTTGGGCAAACCTGGCAGAAGTCTGGCGAGAAGCCGTGGCTGGGTGGACCTGGCATCCCCTGGGCCTACACTAGCCCCACTGCATCTCAGGTTTCAGTGAGGAAAGTAGTTTCAGACCCTTCATTTTGGAGGGTGATGGTTTAAAATGAGGTACCAGGTGTTGTCTGTGATTACTCTGGGTGCGACTGGGGCTGACTTTTCTTGCTCTCAGGCCTTTGATCGCTATAGCCTCACAGGATGAGTAAAGCAAGAAAGACTGTTAATCACACCTAGAACTGAGGATACTGTGACTTTGTCAAGGTTTTCAAGTTTGAGAGAGGGTAAGGTGAGGGGTTTTCTACTATAATCTCAAAAGAATTCCTGGCTATCTTTTTATGCCCCCAACTCACCGCCCCCCGGCAAGATACCCAAAAGGGAAATGGTTGATGTCTACCATATAGTATATATGTCTTGAGCTAAATCAATCCTTTTAGTTACTGTATCCTTAAATTTTTCTCCACATCTTTGTACCTAAATACCTATTATTTCAACTCTGTGTTTGTCTTTTTCTGACTGTGCCTTACACTTCTTCAGCTCTCCAGATAGATTCCTATATGCCACCCTCACCCTCTGAATTTTCACATAGACCTCAAATAAGCAAACCATCACTACACACAGAAGTCCTAGCCCTGCCTCTGGCAGATCAGCTTTGTCATCATCGTGCAAAGAACCGAGCTTCCTCTATGCCCAGCTGTGGTTTTTACCCCATCCTTGGTCATTTTTAGTGAGAATTTCTTTATATTAATAAACCCTTATTTCCCATAGTCTTTCAAAATAAACTCCATGGTGAAAATTCACGTCAGATATTCTCCATTGTAATATTCAGAACTCTACAAATAAATTGTATTTTATTCTATTAGATGTATTTAGACAGTGCAGTGGAAAACAAAGCAGTTGTCAGAATAAGGAAATGTTTATGAGACAATACATCATTGTCATTAGCTTAGGTGGTGGCTAAGAAATATTGTTCAGTTAATGCATATGCAAAGGTAAAGTCAGAATGGTGAAAACTGACATTTCATCGGAAATGTGTGGATTAAAGACACTTTTATTTGTATATTTATGGTAATTTACATATAATGATAATGCTTTTAAACCCATTAAAGACGAGTTGTGCTTTCCGCTTTGATGTTTTTAAATATATCTGTCGTGCGGGGCGGCCTGCGGGGTCTCTGCTCCCGCTCCCCACACAAGAACGCAGGATATGGTGAGGCCAAAAAGGAACACCCACGGAGCCATAGGTAGGGGAGTCATACCACTATGGTCTCACTGGAGGCTGGGTTCACCGAACATGCGCCCTGCTGTCCGTTTCTCTGCCAACCGACCGACGACTCTCCTCCACTCTCCTCGACTCTGCTCCTCAGCTCTCCTCGGCTCTCCTCGGCAATCCTCGGCTCTCCTCAGCAATCCTCGGCTCTCCTCCATAGCCGCAGCAGTTATATCAGTGGCCAATTGGCTAACTGGCCACAGCCGACGGCCAACCAGCCCCAGCTGATGGCCATTCACTACCCGAGCCAGCACCCCTCCACGTGAGGCCGAGAGCCTGTAAACTACTTTCTGGGGCTCTGTCCCCACACTATCATAGATACAATGTTCCCCTCCCTTATAGAGGACACAAATGTATATTGATTAATTTTCTTGGATATACGTTTTATCACTATTATGCTTTTATTTCTACCTTTAGTTTTAAACCATTTAAAAATTCTCCTTAAAAATATATTTATAAAAACAAATCTAGGACATAGTCATTTTATCAGTATATTTGAATATAATATTCACTAACAAAAATGATTACACTTAAGAAAATTCCAGAAGAGACCATAAAGTGTTTTTCCTGCTTTTCCAGGAAACGTTCCATTCTTTCTGTCTTTAAAAGTGGTTCCTCTTTTTTGTCATAAGCTTCGGTTGCCCTTCTTCTTGCATGAAGGCCTTGACTCCCATACTTGCTTTGAGGTCTGGGTATCCTCATTCTTTAGTGATATTGTGAATGCAGAAACACTCTAGTTTGGTCCTGGGGATTTCAGGGATATCATAACACTTAAGGCTACTTGCTGTCCCTCATTCTTGCTTCCTTATCCCTTGCAAAGCTTTGCCTTGGTCACACATGAATTCAGGCAGCATGTATCTGCCCTCTCCAAATTCTTACTTCAGAGAACAAGCGCCAAGATGATTTCCAAAAAGTACCTGTGTTAAGCATTCTCCATATCTTACTGTTGTTTTCCAATTTATGGGCCTTGTAGAATAGTACAAAAAAAATCTGTCTTTAGTAGTGGACCCTTTCTGATAAGTGAACATTTAAATATTATTTTAATACAATTTTATGGTGATTATCTGCTACAGTATTATGCATTTTAATTATCAACTTATTGATTGCACCTTGAGGTCTTTTACACAGAGTATGCAATTTGAATAATGCCGTGGTAATGTCATTTAATCTCTGTTTACAACTATGTTATGTTTCATTTCAGCCGGTAATGATAACTTCTTTCCATGGGCTCATGGCACATATGGTATACATGTGAACATTGTTTTAAAAGCTATATTTTTGCTAAGTTTAGATGTTTACATTCAAAGTCATTCAAAAACTTTGTGATTTGTTTTTAAAGACAATTTTAATCCACTTAAAGTATGGATAAATTTATTACGTAGAGAAAAGGGAGGGATTGTACTTTCTGATGAGGGGAGAGAACTCTGAATAATCAGGGGCAGCTAGGTGGAATTAATTTCAGTCTATTGGGGTAAATTAGATTTAGTTTAAGCCACTATTGGTAAGAGCCAAAGACTCCTTCCTATTTATCACCTAAGGCCCTGCCCTTGGATTACTCTTGTCCTGACTATCTGAGCCAGCAGTGATTACCCCACTTTGGGATTATCCTTTTAATCCCAAGTAGATTTTAAGTGTCTAAGGAGCAGAGACTCTTTCTCAAAATTGTTGTCCTCTCCCCACCTGCCTCAGTGCACTGGGTAGAACACAGTGCACCTACTTTTTCCTTAACGTGTATCCATTGGTTGAAGATGGTCCTAAGGATGGCACGCTGTTAGTTTTCCTCATTAAAATTTTCAGAATGTGCTACTTTGTTGTTGTTGTTGTTTTTTTCTCCCTTCATATTTGAATTTTGCTGGAGTAATAAAGACATATACTTTTCAATTAAAAAGCATAATTGATCAGGAACATGTCATTCTTTCAAGAAACTCCTCCAACCAGGCAATTTGCTCTTCTGACTGTTACTTATAAGGTGACTTACCCTTGCAGCAAGTAGACTCTGACTACCAGAGTGAATGGCCTGTGTTGTTTTCTTTTTATAAAGATACACCAAAATCCTAAAAGAGAGTATTTTCTGTGTTGTTTATAGGGTTTATCTAGAGTGAAAGAAAGAACAGCTATAAATAGGGGATACAATGTTTGAGGTTGTTGACAGAGGCAAATGAAGTAAAAAAAAAAAAACTATTTTTCTTAAAAACATATGTAGTATTTTAAATGGCTTTTAGAAAAGATGATTATTTAGAGTAAACTTGCTATCCTCTGGCATGGTTAAGCGATTTGGAGTAGTTTGTCACAATGGAAAATACTAGCATTTATTGAGTCCTACAGTGTGTCTCGCACTTTATGTAAACATTCTTATTTAAACTGTAAGCATTTATCATATGAGAGTGGGTGGTATTATTATCCAAATTTTGTGAAGAGATACTGTGAAGCTCAGTGTATTTCTTAATAATTAAAAGCACCAAGGTGCATAGGCTCTGTCAGCCAGAGAGGCCATACCAGAAGCACTGTATATATAGCATTGTCTTCTTTATTGGAAAGATGAAAAATAAAAACAGAATATTGAAAGACACAGAAAAAATGCCTTGCTGAACACCTAGCTAATTATTTTATTTGAGCTCTAAATTTAGTTAAGGGGGAAAAAATCCCATGATCCTTATTTTTAGAAAGAAGTATAATTTCATTAGACTAGAACACTTACAAATTCATATTAATTTATATATATATATATATATATATATATATATATATATATATATATATATACACACACACACACACACACATACATATATATATATATATATATATATATATATACACATATATATATACACACACACGCATATATATGCCAATGTTTTAAGGAGTGTGACTGAATAAAAAAAGGTGCACAAGACAGAACTCATGACCTCAAGGAAAAGAGTCTATACTAGACTGATAAAGCTTCTATCTTATGATACAGCTATTGAATTACCTTCCAATGACTTATAAGTTTTTTGAGGGGCAGAGACCATGGTTTTATCAGGTTTAAATTCAAGTCACATTTATTGGATACTTGGAAATCTTTCACATAACTTACTAAATAAAATACTGGCCTCCTGAGCAGGGTGGTTCCGCTTATTTTGGAAGGAAATGTGGTATGTGATGGGGAGAATGGACTCAGACCAGAGCTCAGACCTCATCTGCTCATTACTAGCTGTGTAACTTTGATAAGTCAGCGTCTCTCAACTTCAACTTTCTCATCCTTCAAATAAGGATAGTAATGGAATTGGTATGGGGACTACATATGATAATACTCTCAGTGTACTCTTATCAGCACAGTGTCTGATGAAGATAATCAATAAAATGTCCCTTCTGTAGTTCTCATTTATTGTGAGGTAGAACGTGATAAGCACAGTATTAGGTCAAGTGCAAGAATGAGATATGACATCCTCCCAGGGGATTTGGTGAGGGCTTTATGGAGAAATGGATATTTTTAATTGATTCATGAAAGGTGATGGGATTTGGACATACAGAATTGGAACACATAAATATTTCATGACCTTCGAAGTATTTGTATAAAGGCTGTTCAGGTATCATAATGCAGGACCTTTTTAAACCACGGTTTGGCTAAAGACATAGAACTATAACTCAGGTGGATGAGTCTCATATTGAATCTTTGTAAAAGCTGAGAGCATGTTACTGTATCTCAGTGAATGTATTCCTGCTGGATGCTGAGAAATTATAGGCTGGTTTCATTGCTGTCTGATGATCCTACTTGATATAGGGATGTGGTTAGGAAATCTAAATGAATGGTTACTTGATACATGTATTTGGGTTTCCCTTTAAATGTCGGATGTCTGAAGAAAGTTGGTGGGGAGTGATGAGATAAGATCTATTCAGAGTTCAATTTTCTAATGAGTGCCAAAAGGATATCTTTTAGCTAGGCATTTCAGAGATACCTGTTAAGCTTTGTGGTGACATAAAGATGATTTAGATCAGTACCTCGCAAGTTTTTTACATGTCACACACTTTTGTGTCCTTGAATTTTTGGTGACAGACTTAAAGGATTGAAGTTGAATCCATGAAAGTTATCATTGCAGAAATCCCGTGGGTCTCCCTTCAGTACTGTGTCATCATCTCGGTAGAACACGTCAGTTTTTCCCTTGTTCTAGTGAATTCAGTCTTTCCTTGGCGTTGTCTGTACTTCTTAAGTAAAGCAAGGTGTGCCTTTATCAAGATTGTATCTGAGGACCTGCTCAGCTCAGAGTCCCATCTGATCAATGTCACAATAATTATCTTTCGTCAATTGCAGAAAAGATAAATTTACCTTGATCAAAATTTGAAGAACTTGCTCAAAAGAGTTCATGGGATACAGGCTAGATCCTAGATAATGTAGATGTCATAGATATTCAAAATCCCTAAGGCAGTATTACATTCTTTTCTGATATTTTAGTGCCCAGGACACAGCATAGTCCTTAAAAAAAAAAAAACAATCTACACTGATTCCCCAGGTGGGCTCATGCTTTTTTAAGGTTTCTAATGTATCTCTCCAGTCTAGCCTCCTCCTGAGCTCTAGACCCTGATAGCCAAGTGTCTACTCATGATGTAGAACCTAGATCATATAAAAGCAATAATATTTGAAGCATCTCAAACTTAAAGTCCCAAACTGAGCTCCTGGTCCACCACCCTGCCCGAGACCAACTCCTCCTACAGCCTTTCCATCTCAGATGATGACAATTCCATTGTTTCAGTTGCTCAGAAAAAAAAACAAAACAAAACAAAAAAAACACCTTAATATACACAGTCTTGGACTCCTTTTTTTCTGTCATATCTATGCTGTCAGCAAATCCTTTTGGATCAACCTTCAAAGTGTATCAATTCTCAACATCCTTACTGCCCCAGTGCTGGTCTATGCCTCACTCTCTCATTTGGATTATTGCAGACCTTTCCTAATTGCTTCTCCAGCTTCTCTCTCAGCAGATTTGATCCATGTCAATGGGAGCAAGAAGGAGAAGGGCCACTGTTTAGGCCAATATTTTCCCTAAAAGGAATTTCAGATTCCTTCAAGCCCTTGGACAGAGTTCCTCTTAATACCCCATAGAGTTTCATGCCCCAGAGTTTGACAGGGGTCACGTTCCCCCTCCCCCTGTCTTGTCAACCGTAATAGAAGAGCTTCTCAGTATGGCCCCTGTAAATGTCTGTCTTTGAGTTGAACTGCCTTTTGATGGACAGTTGCCCTATGTATCTTAAATATATTATTAATCTTAAAATAATGAGAGTCTTAGGACGTGTACTCACAACCTAAAGTATGCTGAAATTAATTTCATCTTTTTAATGATTTAGAATGAACTTCAGGATTTGGAACTGCTGCAGGCTCATCATTAGAAACATCAGTTATCATTGCATAGTAAAGGAAGTGCTGGTTAGTAGAAATTTCCAATTGAGTTATTGTCAGAAAAAGGAGCGTTCTCTCTTCTAAAATGAAAATAGTTTATTAAACCTCTCTGGTTGTGTTTCCCTCTAAAATTTGGGGCATATGGTCATGCACAGATATTGTTGTGGACTCACCAGCAATGATGCTTGTCTGGTGGATTTTATATATTATTTAACAAAGGAAATTTCAGTAATTGAATATTGTAGGTATTTTATTTGACCTGAACATATATGCTTTAACTTTCTAATTTTATCTTTATTTCCCAACCTTGTAGACGTGAGGCCCTTTCTGGCTTAGTGGCAAAGTAAAACATACTAATGAGAATGTCTTTGAGACATAACTATGTAGATTTAAAGGAGTGATGTAGTTTTAATTATGCCCTTTAGCTAATATACTTGCATATTAAACTCACTCATGTCTCAGTGTATTTTCCTCTGAAATTTTGCTGTTCTTAGGCCTTAAATTACTAATCAGCTCTTGGGTATACCTGAAGGTTATGTAAGCTAAGTTGAAGACTGCCAAAGAATGCGTTTAAACTATTAATCCAAAATATATAGAATTTTATAGTTAGAAGAAATGGCCCATAGGTTTATAGTATTTCTTGCTGGATTCAAAGGGAGGAAATTCCAGAACTGTATGTGTATATATAGTTCTTCCCTTCCCTCATCCCTAAATAAATAGTACCCTTTGGTTGTAATGTGTTGAAACATGTAATATATTATTTCCCTTGAGCTATTTTATTAAACCCAGGGAACTCGAAGTACAATAATAAATATTTTTGTTTTAATTTTTTTTACCTCTGGTTTTTTGGCTTTTTTGTTTACTTTCATTATAAGCATCTAGATTTAGCAGGAAAGTAACTATTAATACCTTGAAGCTATGAAATGATTTATTCACTTATGGGGAAAAGCATGACGTTACCTACCTAAATCCTGTTTTGTAGGTGATTTTGTTTTATTTGTGAGAAGCTACAATAGGAAAAATACTTGGTAAATTATAAGGAGAAAGGCTCTGAAAAATTTTTTGAGGCTAACTTTCTTCTCAAAAAGACAGTAAAAATAGAGAATTAGAGTAAGTAAACTTTCTACAAAGGGAAAGATAGTAAATATTTTTGGCTTGTGGACCATATAATTTCCATTGCACTTACTCTGCTGTTGAAGCATGAATTCAAGCACAGGCAATATTTAATAAATGGACAAGATTATTACTGACGAAAAACAGACAGTTGTCTGGATTTGGCTTGTGGGCCGGACATAGTTTGTAGACTCCTAATTTAGAACATATGCAACCACAAATCCCCATAATCATATCAAACAATTATTAATATTTTCCATATTTCATGTATCTCTTTAATTCTTTGGATTTTAGTTGAAGTGTTTAAAAGTAAATTTCAGACTATGTCATGGGATGCCTACATACTTTTGTATGTGTCCCTAGAAAATATGGACATTTTCTTACATAATAATAATGTCATTATCTTACCACTTGGCAAAATGAATAGTAATTTTTTAATAACATATAATATACACACACATAATAGGTAATTAGGGAAATTTATACATATATATGTATATATATGATTTTTTTTAATGGGTCTACCTCAGGTCGTATGTTACACTTGGCTGTTGTCTCATAAATCCCTTTTAGTAATCCTTTACTTAGTACCTCTCCTTTCTTTCTTTCTTGTTTTTTTTTTTTTTTTTTCAGTCCATAGCTTATTGAAGAAATTAACCAGTTCTATAGAATGTTTCACATTCTAGATTTGTTTACTTCCTGTGGTGTCATTTAATTTATCATCATATTTCCCATATTTCCTGTAAATGGAGTTAGCTGTAAAGAGTTATGTAAATTCAGGTTCAACCTTTTTGGTAAGACTCCTTCATAAGTGGTACTTTGTTTTTGATATTGTATCACATCAGGAGGCATATCACTAGCCTGAACATTCCCTTGTAAAGTTCCCCTTCAACTTTTTATCTATTAAATCATCTTCTGCAAATCAATTATCTTTGTTTCCTTTTCGTCATTTATTAGCTACATTTCTTCTGTGAAGAATGTCCTCTAGCAATCTTGGGTATTTGGGTCCTCTGAAATACACTTAATAGGGAAGGCAGTATTTTTGAATCTCATTTTATGGACTGGGATTGAGCCTCAAAATGGTAAAATAAATTGCCTAAAGTCACAAACCCAGTAATCTGTATAGCTGAGAGAATCAAAGCGAAGTTTCTGAAAGCAGTTCTAGGTATTTCAGATGTAACACCAATGGGAGCCAGTGGACTGATAGCACAAGTTCTTGGCTCAGAAGTTAAAGGATGAGAAATAGAGTGATTTGGGATAATTTCATTTTCCTCCCTCTGTCCCCCACCCTCCCATCACCAACCCCAAATAAATTCTGGAAAGCGGAGGTAGTTTTATAAACGACAGAGATAGTTTCCCAGAGCACTTGAGTGCTTGGAAATTAAACTGCTTGGAGTTATATTTCTGTTGTGCCACTTAGCAGCTGTAACCTGACTTTTGCCAGGTTACTTATCCTTTCTGTGCTCTAGTTTCCTTGTCTGTAAAATGAGGATCCTAATAGTATCTGTCTTAAGGGTTATTGTGAGGATTAAATGAAGTAGATGCATGGAAAGTGCTTAGAACAGTCCCATGAAAAAAGAAGCACTCAATACCAGTTAGCTGTTCAGAGATATAACTATTCTATCCCATAGCTATACCTTTAATTCTACAAAATAACACAGCAATTGTTAGGAAAGCAACGTGAGATTGTGCTATTGACACTAAAAGTGATGGTAGGGCAGTATCCTATCTGTAGGCCTAAAAAAGAGCATGAATCTTAAGAATGGAAGCTGTGGATGCTGCACCTCTGTATCAGTTGTAACTGCCGAGAAACATTGTCTTAAATTTTAGTTACACGCATAGGAATTGTCACTTAGTAAACTCCCAGTGGATAGCAATGAAAAGATGTATCTAGTGCGAATGTTCTGCATTTTAAATTTTTTATGTTTGAGTTTCTTATTGTGAAAAATATTTCTTTTTGGATTCTTCTCCCCACCCCCAAACCCCACCTACCATTTTAGAGTCTTAAGGCTTTTCTCTGAGCACAGCAGGAAAAGCTGTCAAATGTATTGCCATGTTTTCAACAGGACATAAAATACTTTATTGTGCAGTGTGTGGGGAAAAGCAAAGTGCTCTCTGCCTTTACCCCCTTTTCCATGATCTACTTGCTAGAGTTATGGGTGGTATCATTGTATTGATCTTATGTTCCTAATCATATCTTAGTTGTATTTGGGGCTTTTTAAAGACTCATTTTAAAAGATCCCTTTAGCACCGTATTTTTCATCATCTTATAAAGGAATGGAAATCAAAATTACATTTTTCGAGATGTACTGCAGTGGAGTCTGTTAATAACTTTATCATTTTGCATTATTTTCTTATGTTTGACATTTTAGGACTGGGCCAAAGGTATGTGTATGCATTTGGTTTGGTCATAGACTATTCATGTTTGTTCATAACCATTTCTTTTCTGATTTGTTGTACAATATTATGAAAGGCCTTTCACTATATATTTCTTGAGTTGTCAAGTATCTTTTGAGCCATATTCAAAAGGACAGTTGTGTTATAGATATGTGCTATACCTCATTTAAAGTTTTTCTGAGTACTCGAAAGTGTTTTGTATTTGGCCACAAGAATTAGAATGGGTGTAGTTAGTAGAATTTTCTAGTTGTATAGGTAGACAAATTTTTAAAAAAAAGCATTAATCTGGGTTGCTGGATGGCTCAGTTAGAGTGTGAGGTCTTAACAACAAGGTTGCTGGTTCAATTCCCATGGGAGATGGTGGGCTGCACCCCCTGCGACTAAATATTGAAAACAGCAACTGGACCTGGAGCTGAGCTGCGCCCTCCACAACTAGATTGAGGGACAACGACTTAGAGTTGATAGGCCCTGGAGAAACACACTGTTCCCCAATATTTCCCAATTAAAAAGAAGAAGCAGTAATCATAGCTTTTATATTTCAAGTTTTGATTTCCAAATAAAGAAAAATGTGTATAAAATTTTATTCTTACAAAGATATTATGGGAATAATAAAAATGGCGCGTCAGTATGTGGTTAAGTATGAAGATCAGAGAGCTGTCAGTCTTCAAGGGGGTGTGCCTGTCCAGGTGCTTCATTGTGATACATTGTCTTCAGCTACTGGAAGGCCTGAGAAAGAACATTGGATGTGAAGGCTGCAGGTCACAACCCAGGTCCTCACCGCTGCCTTGGGAGCTCTGAAAAACTGTGTACTGTGTTTGGGTCTCTGTTTTCTCCCTTGTGGAAGAAAGGAAATGATACCTGCTTTTTTAGTGTGTGAGGATCAACGGTTAAGCAACTTGCCTGGAGTGAAAATTCTTGCTAAAGTGCAGATTGTTAGTACATCAAAGTTAGGATAAGCTATGAGGTCGGACAATTAAGTTCACGAACTCATCCTAGAAAAAGTGCTACATATACCTCATTGCTGAATATCACTACGGTCACCTTTGAAATATCCCTTTTGGGAAGCTATGCACAGATGCCAGTGCCTAATCCACCCTTCAAAGCAATTTTGGAACTCTTTTTCTGGAATGTCCATCAGAGCTGTCCTCGTATTACCCTTGATGTCCTGAACGTCATCAAAATGTCTTCCTTCCAATTTTCTTTTATCTTCGGGAAAAGAAAGAAGTCATTGGGGTCCAAATCAGGTGAGTAGGGAGGGTGTTCCAATATAGTTATTTGTTTACTGGCTAAAAACTCCCTCACAGACAGTGCTGTGTGAGCTGGTGCATCGTCGTGATGCAAGAGCCATCAAATGTCGAAAAGTTGAGGTCATCTAACTTTTTCATGTAGCCTTTTCAGCACTTCCAAATAGTAAATTTGGATAACTGTTTGTCCAGTTGGTACAAATTCATAATGATAATTCTTCTGCTATCAAAAATAGTTAGCAACATTAGTGCAGCAAGTTCACAAACTTAATTGTCTGATCTCATATATCGGTTATGAGGAAGCACAGTGACGATTATTTCGGTCTGTTAAGGTTTGACTTGGTCGCTTTATGGTCTTGGTTAAAATACCTACCTTCACCAAAGTCTGTCTTGTGCCCTCATCTGTATGTGGGAATAATAATGTCTATTTTGCATTGGTTCTTGTGAGGAGCAGCTATTATGTCTGTCAAGCCCCCAGCGCAATGCCAGGCACGTATAGGTGCTGTATGCATGGTAGCTGTTATTGCTGTTTGCTTTAAAAATTACTGATAGTTAACAAAAACTCATTTTGTGCATATTAATGTGAAAGACAGTAACCGAGCCCTTTGGTAAAAGAGGAAGTCGTAAGTACTATCAACATGTGTCATTTATGGAAAGTGTCAATTTCTAATAATGTTCTCTTTTAAGGTAATAGACTTAATTGAAAATGAGTGTTGCAAAATTATGTGAACAGTATTGATTTTTCTTGAAACCAAAAACATTGATGAGTATAATAAGTAAAGGAAGTTCTAAGCTTGGATTTCATTTTTATACATGAGCTCTTCCCTTTCTCCGTGAATGTTATCTTATACTGTGTTCATTACTCAACCTTCTTAAAAAATAGAATTTAAACCCAAAGTTATAGAAGTAAAAGTATAATTAAATGAGACGAACTTATATATTAAAGCTCATCTTCTGCCTGTGAATTCTAAGGTGAATTCATAAGCCTCCAGCTTTCATTTCAGATCTCACTCTTTGCGCTGGTTGACTCTAGTAGTTATTCTTGCCCATTATTTTCTGTGGATGTGGAAATGAATTGTGTGTGCATGAGAAGCCATCCTTTTAGTTCATTAGCTCATTACGGTAGCTGCTGAGCCATGGTGGCATCTTTAAGAAAGGTAATAGAAATACTTGTCGGGGAAAATGTTAGGAATCAAAGTTAACTGAGGTGAAAGAGCTATGTATAAGCCTCTTTTTTTATTCTTCTGTTGTATATAGGTTTCTAGTATTGTAGTACAAGCTAAATGCCTTTTTTCAACTTTTTGATTTGATTCCTTGTCAGTATCATGGAGTAGGAAATGACTTACCATTTCTTTTGTGATTACCTAGTTAACAAATATCTTTAATCTTCTTGTGGAATTCATGAACTTGATCATGTGTCCCATGCACCATCAGCAATCTTGGCCATCACAGTTCTCTGCTCTCTACTTTGAGAGCTTTGTCTTGGTACCATAAAGAGCACTACTGTTCTAGCATTAAGATAATTTTTCTGATTATCAGTATTGTAAAATACTTGGATACTTAACATTGAAAAGATTGATTCCTTTCTGGGAATTCTAATGAAAAGGTATCAAGTGGCTTTCCAGGACCTGTAAAGATTCTTGTCAGCATTTTGCCTGTAAAACTGCAATTAAGTTAGGAGGAAAATAAACCACGTCATTCAACATTTTTTAGTAATCAAATTAATTTCATGATTCGAATTAAAACATTGAGATTTTCTGTTTTAAAAATAAAAAAAATACTGCCCTACATGATAATTGAGAGCGAGGTGTGCCACTAGCTCTCAATTGTATTTCAGATTCTGTCATTCACAATAGCCACTTGTTATACTCTCAGAATGTCAAAACATGACAATTTTTGAAAAGTGTTGTAAAAATGTAGGTGTTTGTCAGCAAAATCGATTTAACTTTTTGGAGGACTTCCGGAAAAATGGCGGTGTGAGGTGAGCCTCTGTAAAGCTCCCCTGGAATTTACAAAGAATCGAACAACAAAAACTCCACAAAGGACTCCCTGCACAAGCAGAAACGCAAGACGAAGAGGCCCACTACCGACTGAAATCACCTACAGGTGGGAGATTCGCGCGAGTGGAGGGAGGAGGAAAGGGAGAAGTGAGCGGAGACGGAGCCCCACGGGCGCAGGACGCAGACCTAGCTCAGTGCGCCGAGCTCGCTGCTTCCCGGAACTACCGCAGCTGCGAGTGAGGGGAGAACTCAGACAGCTAGGGCTCCGCCAGGGCTCCACAGGGCTGAGGGGGCAGCATATAACACGGCTGAACCCAACGCTCACGGCAGAGACCTCGGAGAAAAGACTGAGGGAAAAAGGCTGAAAACGGTGGTTTAAGCCCGCACTGCCGAGCAGAGAACGGAGCCTTAGGCACTGAGACTAGCCGCCCCCTCCCTCCCTCCCCTCCCAGAGCTCGCCCCGCCCCCACCTGCCCGGTGCTAGAAGCGAAACAGTAGCAGTGTCAGATCAAAACAACAGAAAATTTGCTGTTTTGAGAACTGTGGACCGCAAACACAAATTCACAGCCCAACTAGTTCCAGCAAAGGGGAGAGAGCTGTGGAAGCAGGACCGGCTGTGGTGGTGGTCGCAGCCATTGCTCTGGGCCACCTATCACAACTCACCCCGCCCCTAACCCCACCTATCTGGGCGGATCCCTGCAGGAGTAAACAGAACTGCTGAAATACACAGGCTCTGAATCAGGAGCTGGAAGAGCTTTGGAACATCAAAAGCTCTCCACATACCCACCGGGGCACTGCGCCCTGTGACCTAGACGAACTATTAACAGAGGAGAAGCCCGTCTCCCAGGGAATCCCCCCATTGTGTGAGAAGTTGGAATAGTGCAGAGAAAACATAGCACTACCGTGTGGGAGAAGAAAAATAAGTTGCAGTTGGAGAAATAATAAAACATTCTACCAACAAGTACTGGCAAACAAAAGAAAGACCGCTTTCTAGCAACCTGTTGCAGAAGTCACTCCTGTAGATGTCTAGGAAGAGAAATAGTAAACCAGTAATCGCCATGAATAACCAAGGCAACAAGATAGCTCAGAAAGAAAGTGAAAAATCTCCAGAGAAGGCACTTAAAGATACAGAAATATGTGACTTAAATGACAGAGAATTCAAGATTGCAGTTCTGAAAAAACTCAACGAGATACAAGAAAACACAGATAGGCAGTTAAAGGAACTCAGAAACTCAATCAAAGAACAGCATGAGCATTTTACAAAAGAGATTGAAATTTTAAAAAAGAACCAAATAGAATTTCTGGAGATTAAGAACTCAATAGAAGAAATTAAGAATGAAATAACCAGTTTAGGTAGTAGAGTTGACCAGATGGAGCAAAGAATCAGTGACATCGAAGATAGAAACCTGGAAATGACACAAATAGAAGAAGAAAGAGACTTGAGACTTAAAAGAAATGAAAGAACTCTACAAGAACTTTCTGACTCCATCAGAAAGAGCAATATAAGAATAATGGGCATACCAGAAGGAGAAGAAAGAGAGAAGGGGACAGAGAATATATTCAAACAAATTGTCGATGAGAACTTCCCAAATTTGTGGACAGAACTGGACCCTCGAATCCAAGAAGCAAATAGAACACCTAGTTACCTCAATCCCAACAGGCCTTCTCCAAGGCACATTGTATTGAAGCTGTCTAAAATCAATGACAAAGAAAGAATCCTCAAGGCAGCCAGGGAAAAGAAGACGGTAACTTACAAAGGAAAGCCCATTAGATTATCATCAGATTTTTCAGCAGAAACTCTACAAGCCAGGAGGGAGTGGAACCAAATATTCAAACTATTGAAAGAGAGAAACCATGAGCCAAGAATAATATATCCAGCAAAGATATCCTTTAGATATGAAGGAGGAATAAAGACCTTTCCAGACATACAGAAGCTGAGGGAATTTTCTAATTCACGACCTGCACTACAAGAAATACTAAAGGAGGCTATTCGACCACCATCAACAGCGACAATTTGTGGCAACCACAACTCAAAAAGGGGGAGAGTAAAGGCCTGAACCGGAATATGGGAATGGAGAAAGTAAGCGTGCTGAAGAAAATGGAATACTCTAAATATCAAACTTTCTTTTACATAAACTTAAGGGTAACCACTCAAAATAAATCCAGAATTGAAATATATACTGAAATAAAAGAAGAAACAGAGGGAAACATCATAGAATACCACCACACAGAAATAATAGACAACAACAAAAAGGCAAAGAAACAATGGAGACACAGCCTTACCAGAAAACTAAAGATAGAATGACAGAAATCCTCACATATCAATAATCACCCTAAATGTAAATGGACTGAACTCACCAATGAAAAGGCACAGAGTAGCAGATTGGATCAAAAAACTAAACCCAACCATATGCTGTCTCCAAGAGACACATCTCAGCTACAAGGACAAGCATAGACTCAAAGTGAAAGGGTGGAAATTGACACTCCAAGCAAATGGTACCCAGAGAAAATCAGGTGTAGCCATAATGATATCAGATGAAACAGACTTCAAGGTGAAAAAGATAACAAGAGACAAAGATGGACATTTCATAATGGTGAAGGGGACTGTACAACAAGAAGACATAACAGTCATCAATATTTATGCCCCCAATCAGGGAGCACCGAAATACACCAAGCAACTACTAACAGAACTAAAGGGAGAAATTGACCAAAACACAATTATACTAGGGGACTTAAATACATCATTGACAGCTATGGATAGATCATCCAAACAGAAAATAAATAACGAAATAGTAGCCCTAAATGACACATTAGATGAAATGGACATAATTGACATTTATAGAGCACTTCATCCTAAAACATCAGACTATACATTCTTTTCTAGTGTACATGGAACATTCTCAAGGATAGACCATATATTGGGACATAAAATCAGTCTCAACAAATTTAAGAAGATTGAAATCATACCATGCATATTCTCTGATCACAAGGCTTTGAAATTGGATATCAACTGTAAAAAGAAAGCGGGAAAAAACACAAATACATGGAGATTAAACAACATACTTTTAAAGAAGGACTGGGTCAAAGAAGAAATTAGAGGAGAGATCAAAACATACATAGAAACAAATGACAATGAAAATACATACTACCAAAATTTTTGGGATGCAGCAAAAGCAGTTTTAAGAGGAAAATTTATCTCATTACAGGCCTATCTCAAGAAACAAGAAAACTCCCAAATAAATAACCTCATGTTACACCTTAAAGAACTAGAAAAAGAAGAACAAGTAAAACCCAAGGTCAGCAGAAGAAAGGAAATAACAAAAATTAGAGCAGAACTAAATGAAATAGAGAACAAAAAGACAATAGAAAAAATTAATATGACAAAGAGCTGGTTCTTTGAAAAGATTAACAAAATTGACAAACCCTTGGCTAGACTTACTAAGATAAAAAGAGAAGACACTGATTAACAAAATCAGAAACGTAAAAGGGAAGTTATCACGGACACCACAGAAATACAAAGGATCATCCAAGAATACTATGAAGGACTATATGCCACCAAATTGAACAACCTAGAAGAAATGGACAAGTTCTTAGAAACATATAGCCTTCCAAGGCTGAACCATGAAGAACTGGAAAATCTAAACAGACCGATCACCAGTAACGAAATTGAATCAGTCATCCAAAACCTTCCCAAAAGCAAAAGTCCGGGACCAGATGCCTTCACTAGTGAATTCTACCAAACCTTCAAAGAGGATCTAATACCAATGTTGCACAAACTCTTCCAAAAAATTGAAGAAGAGACAGTACTCCCTAACACATTTTATGAGGCCAACATTACCCTGATACCAAAACCTGGTAAGGACAGCACAAAAAAAGAAAACTACAGACCAGTATCTCTGATGAATACCGATGCAAAAATCCTAAATAAAATTCTAGCAAATCGAATACAACAATGCATTAAAAAGATTATTCATCACGACCAAGTGGGGTTCATCCCCGGGGGACAAGGATGGTTCAACATCCGCAAATCCATCAATGTGATACATCACATAAACAAAATAAAGGACAAAAATCATATGATTATATCAATTGATGCAGAAAAAGCATTTGACAAGATACAACATCCATTTATGATTAAAACACTTAATAAAATGGGTATAGAAGGAAAATACCTTAACATAATAAAGGCCATATATGACAAGCCCTCTGCTAATCTCATAATTAATGGAGAAAAACTGAAGCCCTTTGCTCTACGTTCAGGAACACGACAGGGCTGTCCCCTATCACCTCTGCTTTTCAACATAGTGTTGGAAGTCCTTGCCAGAGCAATCAGGCAAGAGAAAGAAATAAAAGGCATCCAAATTGGGAATGAAGAAGTTAAATTATCACTCTTTGCAGATGACATGATGCTATATATAGAAAACCCTAAAGACTCCACCAAAAAGCTATTAGAAACAATCAATGAATACAGTAAAGTTGCCGGCTACAAAATCAACGCACAAAAGTCCATTGCATTCCTATATACTAACAATGAAATCTCAGACAAAGAAATACAAAAAACAATTCCTTTTGCAATTGCAGCAAAAAGAATAAAATACCTAGGAATAAACTTAACCAAGGATGTGAAAGACCTATATGCTGAAAACTATAAGACATTTTTGAAAGAAATTGAAGAAGACACAAAGAAATGGAAAGACATTCCATGCTCATGGATTGGAAGAATCAACATAGTTAAAATGGCCATATTACCCAAAGCAATATACAGATTTAATGCAATCCCCATCAAAATCCCAATGGCGTATTTTAAAGAAATAGAACAAAAAATCATCAGATTTGTTTGGAACCACAAAAGACCCCGAATAGCCAAAGCAATCTTAAGGAAAAAGAACAATAATGGAGGTATCACACTTCCTGACTTTGGCTTGTACTACAGGGCTACAATAATCAAAACAGCATGGTATTGGCGGAAAAACAGACACATACACCAATGGAATAGAATTGAGAACCCAGAAATAAAACCACATAAATATGGACAGATAATTTTTGACAAAGAAGCTAAAAACATACAATGGAGCAAAGACAGCCTCTTCAATAAATGGTGCTGGGAGAATTGGATAGCCACGTGCAAAAGAATGAAACTGGATTGCTATTTGTCACCATGTACCAAAGTTAATTCAAAATGGATCAAAGACTTAAGCATAAGACCTGACACAATAAACTGCATAGAAGAAAACATAGGTACCAAACTTATGGACCTTGGGTTCAAAGAGCATTTTATGAACTTGACTCCAAAGGCAATGGAAGTAAAAGCTAAAATAAACGAATGGGACTATATGAAATTTAAAAGCTTCTGCACAGCAAAAGAAACCCTTGACAAAATAAAGAGGCCACCAACTGAATGGGAGAAGATTATTGCAAACAGTGCCTCTGATAAGGGGCTAGTATCCAGAATATACAAGGAACTCATGCAACTCAACAACAAAAAAACAAACAACCCAATTGAAAAATGGGCAGAGGACTTGAAGAGACATTTCTCCAAAGAGGACATACAAATGGCAAATAGACATATGAAAAAATGCTCAACATCACTAATCATCAGAGAAATGCAAATCAAAACCACAATGAGATATCACCTCACCCCAGTCAGAATGGCTATCATCAACAAGACAAATAATAACAAATGTTGGAGAGGCTGTGGAGAAAAAGGAACCCTCATACACTGTTGGTGGGAATGCAGACTGCTGCAGCCGTTATGGAAGGCAGTGTGGAGGTTCCTCAAAGAATTACGAATAGAATTGCCATATGACCCAGCAATCCCTCTCCTGGGTATCTACCCAAAAAATCTGAAAACATTTAGAGATAAAGACACGTGTGCTCCAATATTCATTGCAGCTTTGTTTACGGTGGCCAAGACATGGAAACAACCAAAATGTCCTTCGATAGATGAATGGATAAAGAAGTTGTGGTATATGTACACAATGGAATACTATTTGGCAGTAAGAAAAGATGATATAGGAACATTTGTGACAACATGGATGGATCTTGAGAGAGTAATGCTGAGCGAAACAAGTCAGACAGAAAAAGCAGAGAACCATGTGATTTCACTGATATGTGGTATATAAACCAAAAACAACAAGAGAACAAGACAAACAAATGAGAAACAGAAACTCATAGACACAGACAATAGTTTAGTGGTTGCCAGAGGGTAAGAGGGGCAGGGGGTGGGGGGTGGGAGATGAGGGTAAGGGGGATCGAATATATGGTGATGGAAGGAGAACTGACTCTGGGTGATGAACACACAATGGGATTTATAGATGATGTAATACAGAATTGTACACCTGAAATCTATGTAAGTTTACCAACAATTGTCACCCCAATAAATTTAATAAAATAAAATTAAAAAAAAAATCGATTTAACTTTTTACTGACATAAAATAGATCTAATTTTATAACTAAGGTAACTTGGAATAGTTATTCATGTTATATACTATACAATGTACATTTAGTATGATCTAGAAAAAATGTGACTATGATGTCTACTTTTCAAATGGAGAAAATATTAATATGAGAAATAATCATACTTTGATTCAGATTTGTAACACCTTGATTTGATTTGAAAAATTACATTTTCAGAAAAGGTGCTTTCTAGTTATTCAGACGTGAATTCAGATCTCAGTTCCACCCCTGACTAGCTGCAGGCTTCATTAAGCAAGTTGCTTTATTGCTCTGAACCTCAGTTCCCTGATCTATAAAACAGTACTGAAGCCTCCTTCATAGTGTTGTTAGGACTTAAGCAAAATAAAATCTGTAGGACAGTTCCTAGAACAGAGGAAGCATTGAATAAAAGACAGCTCTTACTGTAGTTACAAAACAACTTCTTTTCCAGAAATTAAACCACAAATGTTAGAATGTGAATTCAAGATTACTGTTTAATTTGAATTTTGGAATTACTATTTCATGAGGACGGAGACTATGTAGTTCACGCTCGTCATCAGTTTTTAGTGAGATACTCAGGAAAGTATAAAGTTTGTTAATATTTAGGTTGTAAAGCTGAGGAGCATTTTTTTTAATTGAAGTTACCTTCAAATTGGCATCATTTGTACATTTCTTTTTGTCCTTTTTTTTTTTTGCCCCCAAGGTATTCACATTGGCAATTTACACATAGAATTTTATTGGAAAAGAAAATCTATTTGATTTACGTAATGATAATAAAGAAAGCCAGTGTTCTTCTAGTTCTTGCATATTGAAGTATCAAAACCCAAATAAAAAAATACATGAAAAATATTGTCTCATTTTTTTTTTTACTTTTCAATCATTCCCCTTTAGAACACCTGTCATTTCCATCAAAAGATTTTGCATAAGCTTAGTATTTGACTGCATTATTATTTTGTGTTTTATAATGGCAAAATTAGAAATGACATATCTTCTTTAAATAATTATCAAAGCAAAAGTTCCTACATATCAATAAGGTAATGAATAAGAGTTGTGGTTGTTTCTTCCCTGCGTGTTTGCTCTACCCTGACTACAAGTATTATTAGACAATGCACATAGCAGTGAATGCATTCTCTTCTTAAGTAAGATACACAATTAAAGTCAGGCTTGCAAAACCAAAAATTATATTTGAGGATTCCAGCAAATTTGGCAAATTACTCACTCTTAACTGGGTTTATAGTTTCTAAAAGTTAAAATTCATAACTCATCTCCTTACAGCGATGAGCAAAAATAGACAACGCATGTGAACTCTTGAGTCACCAGAATGGAGCTACCTTGATTCATGTGTAATCTGTGAGAGGGGCCTCCAGCCACCATAGGTTCTGCCTCTGTGTCACTCTCGTACAGATTAAATCCTTAACATCTCAGTCTTTATTTGTTGGAAGGTTTCTCTATATTTGTCTTACCATTTATGAATATTTTGTATCTCTAGAATTTTTAAAACCTCGATTTTAAAAAACCATGTCTTTTATTTTCTGCTTTCTTTTTCCAATATAGTACTCTACAGTCAATTTCTTTAAGGAAAAAAAAAGTTTAATTAATGAACAAGAGGCTGTCAGTGTAGTATAGCAAAAAGGGAAGAAAATGCAGCTTAAAGCTCCTTTTTATTTTGCTTTGTTCAATCCCCAGTTGAATGAAAGAGTGTTGAGCAGTGGCCAAACCATGGAATTTGAGATTACTTGTTTTAATATTGAATGAAGGGCTCAGCTGAGAGAGATGGGTTTTAGTGGATGTTTTCCCCTTAGTGGAATTAAGGTGACTTTCCTTTGCACATTGTGTCACCTCAATTTACGAGCTAAACAGCTTGGGCTTTTTGGTTGGGTATCTTAATTTTGCAGGTTTGTGGGAGAAGATGTTTTCATAACAGAAAGGAAGAGTTGATAATCTTCTGAACCTTTAAGGAATTGAGATTTAACAGTTCATTATACACTTATATGTAATTTCATGTGCATACCTATGGACTTTAATTTGGAATTTTTGAAGACCCTTGCTATCAAGAATAGTGGGCATTAGGCTTAGAGATATAATAGGGAGAAGTCCCTGCTGTCACAATTCACTGTCTGATAGCATTTAATACAGCTAAGAAAGAGAAACCTAAACCACACGGTGGGGTACATTCATTGCTTGACACAAGTTAGAGCAGCGAGTTTTGTGAATTGCAGATCTTTCAGTATGATAAGATAAAACGCATTCTTCAGCATACATATAAATCTTCTAATAGTAACTGCTTGGTGAAAAGGTCCTCATTATCTACTACTACTGAACTTTCAGAAGTGATATTGTGCTTTTATTTCTTTAGAAACAAATTAAGTACATCAACTTGGGGGATTATTAGTATGCAACAAATTACTCTTCAAAGCTGCACAAAGAAATGTTAGTCCTGTAATTTTATGTGTTATGTTACCGCATCCTGCACATTTGTATGCTGTATAGGACACCGGAGGTGGCTTTCCAACTTAAAAAAAAAATTAATCTACATGTTAAGTGGCTAGTACACTTGTGAGTCTAGAAGTTGTCATATCAGAGAGCCAATTTTAGATTTTCACAGCTATCTCCAGCTTTCCTTTTTTGTTATTACCTTGTCATTAAATCATTAAGTTCAAATTAACGTGTACTAGGAGTTCTTATTTCAGGAGCAGCTTTTCTTTGTAAAACAATGAAAAGTGATAATTTATAATAAATGTTTAATTTATGACATGATAAACTGAAAAAGATAGCTACTTTGACTTTATTTCTCTACTCTTCTGTTATGGCTTTGGAAAAATAATCTTCCTGTTACTCAATCATTTTAGGTATAAAATGGTGATTGTATTAATAGTACTGCAAAAAGTATTGCAAATGTATTCAAAGTCAACTGCTTATATAATTTATGAGGCTGGCTTTGATTTTCTAATAATTATTTATAGGAAATATCAGGAAAAGGTAATTACTATCATTATCAGCACCAAGAATAAATGTTTATTTAGTGCCTATCACACACTAGACAGTAAAAGGAGCATGAGACCCCAGCTGCTAGCTCTGAAAAGGAGCAAGGACAAACCTTGGGCTTCTCCATTCACTTGGCTCTACCCTTTTTCTAGAAAGACAGCAATTTTTTCTAGCTCAGGCCGAGAGGAGAGACTGTGAAATGAAAGGTTACTGTATATTAATCATTTGATAAGTATTAGGTGGAGCCATGTGAAATTGCCATTTATGTAGATCAAAAACGTGTAATATCATGGCAGTTGCATTTGGTCCCATTTAATACTTACAGAGCCACGGGTGAGTGCCAGGCTTTGTCATAGAAGCTAAAGGCACAGAAGCTAACAAAACAGATGAAATTCCTGTCTTGGGGTTTACATTCTCATGTGTTCTACAGGCAGACCGCTCTTCCTATAGACTCACGTATATCCAACTGCCTACTCTGCATCTCCACTTGGGTGCTGAATAGGCATCTAAATATGTTTAAACTAAGCTCCTGGTGAACAAACAATGCACGTAGATTTTACCTGTTTTGTATATAGAAATCACAGCTACAAGGATCATGGATATGTGGCCTAGCCCAAGATATCTCTCTCTCTCTCTCTCTCTCTCTCTCTCTCTCTCTCTCTCTCTCTCTCAATCTCTCTCTCTCTTTCTTTCAGTCAAGATGATTCAGCCAATAAACAAAGCAGTAATTTCTAAAGCACCAAATGGTGTTTTTTATTTATTGAATTTTAAAGAATACCAAGACATGAAAATGGAGCCTGGTAGACTAAACACAACTATGTTGTATTTGTTCTTTCTAATACATGGTGACAAGCTATTCTGCATCCTTCACGACATGGTAAATAGCTGAGATGCGTCATGATTCAGTGAATGAGCTCTGGATAGGGAATCAGCAGAGTTAGACCAGAGTTTCAGATTTGCTATTGAGGACCTCTGTTACTCAGGTATCCATCGGGAAATGTAGTAAGTTAAACATTTCTACATACTTCAGTGATGTGGTGAACATAGATGAGATAATTACCAAGTGGTTTGAAAATTCACTTTTTAGAAGACTGAGAATTATAAGATATACGTAATAATTTTCGTATTTACAGTTTAGTGTAAACTGTGTTTTTTTGTTTGTTTTTAGATTTTGTTTTTCTTGACTAAAGTACTACAGATTTCAAAACGTCGTTTTTTAACAAAATTCTTTATTTTGAAATGTAGCAAACTATCTGATTTAGTCTTTGCTCAGTATGCAGATTATTCTCCTTAATTGTTCTTTTGTCCATGTTCATTATAATGTATTATTGATAGAGTTAATTTTAAAATTTAATTGCTATGAACGAATATATAAGAGATTTGTTAGGCTATTTGAAGTATCTTCTAACACTTAAAAGTATGTGCTTTAAAATTGTTTTAAGTTGGGGAAATTGAAAAATATATATATTTTCCTGGTTTGTCTCTTCATCCTTTTCTGTTAGCATGCTCCTGATGTATAGTTCATTCAAAAGAATAGTGGGACAGAATGAATGCAGTTTCTCAATGAGATAACACATCAAATTTGAGAAGCAAACGGATAACATGAAGCCATACAATAAATTTACAAAGCTTTTCCTTGGTAGAGCCATTTTCCTGCATTGATGAGAACGCAATCCGTCAATAATTCAATTTAGTTACATTTGGTTAAAGAAAGCAGCCACTTTGTTTTGAGACTTTAATTCTGATTCTCTATCATAATTCACAAGATGAAGTAACCTATCATTACTGTGGTACCTGTGAGTAACAGGTCAGTAAAAGGGGAGAGGAGAAAGTTTTTCTCTTCAGTCATGAATGTTTTATTATTTCTCAGATATTTTCCTGGAATTTGATATGCTGTTCCTTTGTAGCAAATAATATTTATATTTTGGTTATATAGGTAAATCGTATTATGTTGCAACGAAAAAAAAACAAAAACACTAAAATAAAAAATTCACTTAATTTTTCCATACTAGGTATCTTTGAACTATGTATTAATAAGATAACAAGAAGTTGAACTACCCCTGTAACAAATCCACCTTTCTTATACTTCATTTTGGGAAGCATAGTAATATGACGTATTTTGTGGAGCTCTGCAAGACTTGCTAGATGTTACAGTAATTTAAAATGGCTTTACTTAAATATGCGGTAATTTGTTATTGTGACAGAAAACCTTTTTGTTTCCCTTACACAACAAATTTTAAGCAAATTGAAAATTATCACTAAATTCTAATAGCAGAAGCTATTTCTAGAATTGTTGCCACTTTAAAATTTTAACCTAATTTCAGAAGGGATGACCTGTGTTTCCTGGGTCATAAATGCATTTACATGTGTTTTTGATAACGTGGTAGAAAGAACATGAACTTTGAGCAAGGCATAAAAAGGTGTCAGTCCTGACATGACATTTTACTGTGTGTTTGAACATTTCACTTAATCGTTTCAAACATCAATTTTGCAGCCTGTAAAATAGGGATAATGACACCAATTTTGTAAGGTTGTTAGGAGATTCAAATAAGCGGATCTATGTCATGCCTAGTCCACTGCCTGGTATGTAAATTTTTTATTTAAAAAAAATTTTAGACTTACAGATAAGTTGGAAAAACAGTACCAAGAGTTCCAGATACACTTCACCCACCTTCCCCTAATATTAACATCTTATGTATCTGTTATACCGTTATCAAAATCAACAAATTAACAGTGGTACAAGGCTGTTAACTAGAGATTTTATTCAGATTTCACCAGTGTTTCACTGATGTCTTCCTGCTGTTCCAAGGGTCATTCAGGAGTGCATTTAGTTGCCGTGTCTCCTTAATCTTTTCTAGTCTATGACAGTTGCTCGATCTCGTCTTTCATGACCTCTATACTCTTGAAGGGTCCTGATCAGTTTTAAGTAGACTGTCCTTCACCTTGGGTTTATTTACTGTTTTCGCAGGATTAGATTGAGGTTATGCATTTTGGGCCAGAACATCACAGGACTGATATTCCCTCTGATGCATCATTATCAGGGGCACATGACATTAACATAACTTATTACTGGGATATGAACCTTGATCACTAGTTAAGGTGGTGTCTGCTGGGCTTTTCCACTGTATAGTTACTATTTTCTCCTCAAAATGTCTTGGGGCAGATATTTTTAAACTACGCATGTATCCTCTTTACCCACTAATTTGGCAACCTTTGGTGGTTCTTGCCTGCAACTATTATTAGTATGGTGTTCTAGTGACTGTTTTCTCTTTTTCTACCCTTGTACATCTATTAATTGAAGTTCTTCTGTAAGGAAAAGCTATCCCTGTACCCCCATTTATTCAGTTATTTATATTAGTAAGCATGGATAGCCTATGAATTATATACTTCGTTCTATGGGTTCTAATTCAGTGCTGTTGTTGTTTATTTTGTTACTTAAATTGTTCCAGCTTTGGCAATTAGGAGCTCTTTCAGGTCAGTTCTGGGGCCCTTTCGACATGCCCCGTCCTCCTTTTGAACACAGCTCTCTGGCACCACAAGACACTCCAGGCTCATCTTTTCCCTGCCTTGGTCCTAGAATCAACCAATTCTCAAAAAAATAACAACAACAAAAAAAACACCTTGTGAAAACTCTTCAAAAATAAATTAGCTACCTGTCACTCAACATACACTTTTTCTAATTCTTGATAAAATATTTTGTGTATTGCTCTTTTGATCTCCTTCTGATGCAGCCTTAGGGAATTTAGTCTCACTAAGTGGGAACTATTGGTGTCTGAACTTTGGAGAGAAACAAAACACTTGCCTGTAACAGAAAACAACAGATCTTCTCTTTGTCCCTGAACTTGTAGAGGCACAATTTGGCTTGTCACTATAACTTAAAACTTTGTTTCATGCCATTGTCATTTTGGGGGATGACATATTCTTCTATCATTCATTGCCAGCTTTTAAAATCTAATGTAAGTTTGTCTTTGGGTCATCTATAATGTAGCCAAACTTAAATGACTAGAAGATGACTTGTAATCTAATAAGTGAAATAGCTCATTATATTGTAGTGACTTTGGGAAAAATCATTTATCCTTTTAGCTGGTCATTTTTAGAGTTATTTTGGAGCAAATTTTATAATTTCGATGCAAGTAAAATTGTGCTAAAGATCTCATCTTTTTTGTAGAGAGTCTGATTCATTTTTGGCATTGATAGAAAAATATACATTTTAATATGCCATGAGTAACCACTAGAGGGTGGTCCTGGGTAACCAGTTCCCCACTAGCTATTTATTCAAGACATTCTGACTCTGAAAGATTAACAATAAAGGTGGGGAGAGGAATACCAGTAACTGGAATCAAAAAGAAAACTGGGGTGACAATATTAATGTCACACAAAATGCAGTACAAGGACAAAAGTATTGAACAGGACAAATATATGTTTATACAAGGTGTATTTCACCAAGAACATATTTGATAATTCTGAATTTTATGCACCTGGAAGCATATAATTGAAATATACTTATATATGTAAATATTTATAATAAACATATTTAGATATTTCTTAACATTTGTAGGATTAGGGAATTATATTTTTGTAATCATCCTGGAATCTTCAAAACCTTAGACGTATTCCATATTATTTATATATATATATATATATATATATATATATATATATATATATATACACACACACACACACACACACATATATATAATATACTATATTATATGTTACACACATACACAAACCAGGTTGTTAGTACTATCTTGAAATATCTTTTTAACACTCAAGTTAAATCTTTAAAATTCTATCATAATAGAAAGTTAGTTCTAGAAAATACTTGCTGTGGAATAAAGTTGCTAGGTAAGGCAATCTAGAAAAGCAAACTGAGAAAAAAATTACAAAAAGCAATCTGGGAAAATAGTAAAATAGTGTTAAAGTAAGCTTGCAGAAGTTAAATAAATTTACATTTAATTTTTTACTTCAAACTGTTAGTAAAAATCAATTCTTATATCTGTGAAGAAGGGAGCCTTTTCCTTGGAGATTAGAAGTCCTCATCAGCGAATTTCTGTGCAGTCTTTGACTGCAGGCGTGGATGATGTTTTCGGTTTGCTCCCCTTGTTTCCAGTGAGTGGAAAGACCAATTTATTCAAGCTGAGCCAACTCATCTTAGACTAGAGCGTTCTACATGTCAGCCAACTCCTGTGGTTTTTCTGGTGATATTTGTTTTATGTTGGCTTTTTTCCTACCAGTGAGATAGTGACTAAGTTGACCACCTGTTATGAGTTACTAAATTGTCCTTTAGGCTGTAAGTATGTGATTCAATAAATGCTTTTATTTTTGTGAATGAGGGTTGTCTGTGGTTTCTGTCTTCAACTTTGGGCAAATTATATTTAAACTCTTAATAAATATTCATCCACTGTTTTGTCAGTGGTATTTATATCAGTGAATAAAGTACAATTCTAAAACAATGCTGAAAGTGTTATCATTAATCTGTTCTTTTCTTAATATCAGGCACACTGGCTGAACAGATAGCCAATTAAAATTACTTATGGAACCCCCAACCCATTACCTCCAGGTTGAATTGTTGAGGCCTCTATTTAAGTGACATGTCAAGTTACCGTATTTAGTGGTAGGAATTTGCTAAATGTCTTGTCACGGAAAGTTAACAGAATAATAAATATAAGATTAGCTTTCAGTCCTCTGGTAGAGATGAGCCAATGAATATACAGCACAAAAAAGATTCTGTTCACCCCAGTAAACATTTAGTGGCAGCTGCAGTTTGCTGGACTTTGTGTTTGGCATGGGGTTTACAGAAGTGAATGAGAGGTGATTGAAATAGGCAACGCAGGGACTAGGGTTCTTTCCCCAACTCACTCTGCAATTTAGGGTTAGACCCTCTGTTCCTTGCTTTTCTACATAATAATAGCTGCACAGTAGATGATGTCTGAAGCCTGTTAAAGCTCAAATTCTGATTCTGATAAGGAAGCTAAATTTGCTAAAGCTCCAGATAGAGTTGCCAGTTCAATAAGCGATGGTGTAGTCTGCTTTCCTATCCATTTTTCATATTCCCCTTTCTCTGAGTTTGCACTCCAGTTCTTTATGATGGCCCCAACTGTAGAGTATTACAGGACGAGGAATACCAAGTGGGCCTGGTAACTTGAACGCATGCTGAAGCACTGCTTGGCATTTCTTCATTCAGATATTTAACTTCAAGTTTGCCATTTTTTGTGATTCTAAAATTATGATAAATTTGAAACCAAATAATTAATAAGTGAGTGGCTTGTTAGACCTACCATTTCTTTTGAAAATAGACATTTATCTCTGGTTTTCACTAGACTCAGAATAATTTTTTTTTACTGTGGTTTAGTGTGACTTTCACATGTCCCTGAAGCAACTGAGTGACAGTAGGGAAGCAGCCTGTCGCTGAATGTTTGCCATGGATAACTGACAGTTATCATAGTTTTTATTCATTTTCTCCATTTATCATTTTGTACCATTTTCTAGACAGTAGAAGACTAGGACTTTAGTTTCAGCTTTTCCACTGGAATTACTTTATTCCTAAGTAATTGGAATAACTGTTCACTCTACCTCTTAAAACCTTAGTTTGCTTATTTATAAAATAGGGATGCCTAACTCTTGTACCTTCCTGGTGGTAAAGGATCTAAGAATTATCATTTTGTAACTGTTAATGATCTATACAAATGTAAGCTATTAGTATTGAAACATCACTGAGTAATACTTTATTTTTTATTGCTAATAACAATGAACAATAAAAAGTAGTGCATTTGTACTAAATTCCCCATTAGGAATTTAGAAATGATGTTCTTACGTAATATCTGACTGACTAGATACAATTAGAATGATGTAGATCACACACCCCAGGTCACAGATGACCTTCAAATCTTGTTTTGTGAGTCTCTTTGGGTACAGTCTTGTATAGTACAAAGTGAAAAAGACACACAAACCTACTAGCCCACATACCACCTGCATTCCTGAACAGATGGCTCTCTTTTTTTCCTCTGATGATTATGGCATTTTTTTGATACACAGCTGGTATTTCTTTTGATCTGTTGGCTTCACTGAAAGTGGTCTGCTTAATCAACTACATCATCAGATTACATAGGATCATTCCATTTAGTACTTTTCTGTGGGTTTTGGCATTTCATTTTCTAACAAAGTAGTCTATCAAAATTTTAAAATTTTAGCTTGACCCTTTCTCGGGGGAAATTCAAGAAAAAGAAAACCTGCTTACTCTAGGGTCTAGAACTGAAAATGTTCTCCATGACTACAGGGAAAGAGATTAGGGTGTAAAAATAGAGAACATATGTCCTGTTTTTTGGGTGAAACTGTAGGGGAGGAAAAACCCTTTTATGTCTACTCATCTTAAATTCTCCAGCTGAGGTCCTGTAAATTAGACTGACAAAAGACAGATTTACAAGAGAAAAACAAACAGATGTGCCTGCTTTGTCATTTTTCTTGAGTTCCATTGGTAACATAGTGCCCCTGAAAATAATTTGCTGCTGTCTTTGGCAGAAATGAAGATTGGTGTGTTGCCAGCACCACAGCTGGGATGTCAGGACTAATTTGGGAGGTCGCAAACTGCCACTCACCCACCTTTAGATCAGTATTTATTTTCTGCATTTCCCATCACTGGATGAAGTAGCCTGGGGAAGCCAAAATGGAAGAGTGTGTTCTTCACTTAATTCCTATGTAAATACTTTGAGATGTTCCTTTGAGTTGTGCATATGGACAGTTAGGATGTATTCTCTAAAAGAACACCTAACAGTAAATGTACCATCTGTACAATATTTCAAGAGTTTGCCAGTCTGAAAACTAGAGAAGACTATTTGATAAATATGCAGATAGTCTGAAAGCTTTTATACACACACACACACACACACACACACACACACACACACACGGTAAATAAATTTGAATGAAGAGAGAAGTGAAAAATACTGATTTAGCTTTTCTTCCTTTAGAGAGAGTAACTTTCCATTACTTTAACACAATAGCTGACCAAAAATTCTTTGAGTGTTTTCTGATGAACATATAAATCTTGTATCTAATTAAATTCTGTTCATACCTAAAAGTTTGCACAAAAAGATTGACTGTAGTTAATGTTTATGACTAACAAACAGAAGTTGTTCATAAAAGATGTGTGCTAGAACTTAACTTTTAACGTTCTCGTTCTCACTACTGAAATTTAACGATAATTTTAAAGTTTGTCTTCTTTCTTGGAAAGCTTTCTTGTAGTTGAAATACCTTTTGTTTTCCTGGTTGTAGATTTCTGTTTTGCTGGTTTTAGATAGGTAGTTAGGAAGCCATAAGCTACTGATTATTGAAAATTCCAGCAGTATTTTTAAAATAGAAATTGATAAGCTGATTCTAAAATTTATATGGAAATGCAAGGATATAGAATACCCAAAGTAATATTGAAAAAGGACAGGCAGGAGGACTTACATTATCTGAATTTGAGACTTAACTCTAAAGGTTTTGTAATGAAGACAGTGTGACACTGGCCAAAGGATGGTTGGATGGATGGATGGATGGATGGATGGATGGATGGATGGATGGATGGATAGATAGATGATAGATAGATATAGATCAGTGGTATACAGTGTCCAAAAATAGACCCACACATTTATGGTCAAATTTGGCAAGGGTACCAAAGGACTTAGTTAGGAAGAGAAAGTGTCAACAAATGGTGTTGGAAAAGTGTTTATCAACATGGGGATGAAGGGTACCAGAATACGCCATCCCAAAATACGCCACTTGGGACTAAGGATTGTTTTGAGCTAAAGGCAGTTGAGAACTAGCAAATTCAGGAAAAGCTCTTTACCTCCCCTTAGTGCCTAAAAATAAAGTATAGGTTTCTCTTTTAAATAAAGAAAATATGCATTTATAAAGATGTGTCTGTGCCCTCAATCATCTGGCTACCTCCTTGAGTCTCACTTCTTTGTAAAACTCCCATGCATGTGCTTACGCACATACGTAATCAAACTATTGTTTTTTTCATGTCAGTCTGTCTTGTATTAGTTAGATTCATGGGCCCCAGCAATTGAACCTAGGAGGGTAGAGGGGAAAAGATTTTGCCTCCACTATGGAAAAAAAACACCAAACACAAAAATTAACTTGAGATGAATCAACATCTAGACTTAAAAGCTAAAACAGAACAGCTTCTAAAGGACAACATAGGGGAGTATGTTTGAAACTTAGCTTAGAGAGGACCATAAAAGAGCTGATAAATAGGGGCTCATCAAAAATAAAAACATCTCATCTTATCAGAAGATAACATCAAGAACGTAAACAAGCCACAGACTGAGAAAATGTGTGTAATACCTGTGCAAGCACACCTCGTTTTTTTGCACTTTACTTTCTTGAGCTTCACAGATGTTGCTTTTTTTTTTCCTCCCCCAAACTGAAGGCAAGACCCTCCACCAACAAAAAGATTGCAAGTTTCTTTATTGCCGTACTAGCTTTATTTCAGTGGTCTGGAACTGAACCTACGATATCTCCAAGGTTATACTTGTATCTGACAAAGGGCTTGTATCCAGAATATATAAAGAATTCTTACAATGAAATAATCAAAAGAATGGAATAATCAAAAGAAGGCAATTCAGTTTTTTAAATGGGCAAAAGAGTTGAATAGACACTTCACAAAACAAGGCATGTCACTAGCCAAGAAAGAAGCATGAAAAAGGTGCTCAACCATTTTAGTCATCAGGGAAATGCAAAACGAGATGCCACTACCCACTTCTTAGAAAGGCATTTTTAACTAGACGCAATGTCACACTTTGGGGAGAATGTAAAACTCTCAGGCATTGCTGGTTGGTGTATAAAATAGTACAGCCACTCTGGCAAAGAGTTGGCAATTCTAACAATTCCACTCCTATGTAATTATCCAAGAGAAATGAAAATATAAGTTCACAAAAGTCACCTATTAGAATATTCATGCGGCTTTACTGATAACTGACCATAACTGGGAAAGCCCAGGTGCCCATCAGTAGCAGACTAGATAAACTGATATATTCTCACACTGGTACACTACTCAGCAATAAAAGGGACAACTACTGGTAATGTAATGGCATATGATAAATCTCAGAAACATAAAAAGCCATGAACTCAGGCACAAAACACTTGATACTATGTGATTACATTTATATAAAATTGTAGCATAACTAAAACTACACTGACCAAAATCAGATCAGTTGTGGCTTCTGGATATGGGGGAAGGGAAAGAATGTTGTCTGAGAAGAAGAACAGGGGAACTCTGGGGGTTGATGGAAATGTTCTATCTCTTGATAGAGGTGCAGGTTACATAGTGCAGTGATTTGTCAAAACCAACCGAACTGTAGACTTGAGATCTGTGCATTTCACTATGTATAAATTATAATATCAAATTTAAAAATTCCACTCCCAAAACCCACAGTATTTTCCCATCCCTTATTCTGATTCTCTTTCCTACTTTCCTTTAAGTATTGGACAGCTTCGTTCCATTACACAGAGCCTTTCAATAAATATTAGTTCGTTTTTTAATTCCTATCGCACCCAATTTGAAGTCCTTTCTATCCCATGAGCTTGTTCTATAAACATGGGGTCAGGAGTTCCAGGTAGGAGGCAATTCATCAAGCATTTGCTGACTACTTGCTTTGTGTGGTGAAAATGCAGAGGAAGGGGTTAATTGTGTGAAGAGGCATTTCCTAAGGAGAATGGGTAGGATGTGGGAATTCTGGGAAAACCAGGATAAGGGGAATACAGAGGAGGCTCAACTGATTTACAGCTAGTGTAAAATTTGGAATCATACCAAGAAATGGGCAAATTAATTATTCTACTCAGGAAAGGATTATCCTCATCCTTAAACTAAACACAAACATTAACTGTTTCTACCTAAGACATTTTTTCCTCTAAGTCTTGCACCTTAAAAAATTATTTGCATCATAAAGGTCCCAAATGATAGATAGATATATATAGATATATATATATATATGTATATATGTATATATATGTATATAGAGATGTATGTGTGTATATATATATATACATATATACATATATATCTATATACACATATATATCTATACACACATATATATGTATACATAACATATATACACACACACATATATGTATATATACATACATGTGTGTGTGTATATATATATATATATATATATATATATATATATATATTATGAATGTACATCTGCCCATAAATACTGAATTTATTTTAGAAAATATCACTTTGTAGTCTGTGATTCTAGCTGGCACTGCTGACACCATTAGTACAACACTGGCTTACTTTGTCTCTTTCTTTTTCCTCCAATCAGTTCGATAAAGGTTACTCTTACAATATCCGTCACAGCTTCGGGAAGGAAGGGAAGAGGACAGACTATACACTGTTCAGACTGTTTAGTTGCCTGAAGATTATTCTAACCAATCCTCCAAGCCAAGGGGATTATCATGGTAAGTGCTTCCACTTGGAATGTTTGTGAAGTACAGGAATGCAAGAGCTCTGGAGGAGACACTGAAACAGTGGAATGGCTTTTCGCATTACTGACAGGAACTAGTTTGCAGCTTATGTCCGTCATCATTGTCAAGCCAGAGCTCCCTTACTCTTCTACTGATTTGTCTCATTACTGAACTGGGTCAGGCAAAAGAAATTCATTCTGTCATATGCTTCTATTTTGCTGGACCAGGCTCTTTAGTTCTCAATTTCCCCCTTCACTTCCTGTTGTCTGTCTTTTCTCATGTTCTGCAAGTGTTTACAAGACTGATACAAGCTCTTCAAAGCATTTTGAAATGGAATACCTCAAATTCTAGGGCATCCATTAATTTTCAAAAGACTACTGAGGAAAAGTGTGTTTTATTCTCATTGCTATCATCAGATTAACAAACACAGACTAAGTGAGGAATTTAAAACGTGGTATCAAACACCAATCAAATTGCTGAATTGTAGGTTTAAAAACAATCTCTGTTACACTATTTTCTGTAGATTTCTGAGTTCAACAGCTTTTTATAAATATTTCTCTGAGCATACCCTGGCGAGCTCCTCATTTGTCTGGTGTGTCAGAGAATTATTTAATAGTCCATATTAGTAAATTTTCTACATTACCAAAACTTACTTCAGTATGTGTCAAAACTTTAGGTTTTGGCATCTTAAATGAAACTCTTTTAAAAATGATCACATGTTTTAGGCTGTTAAAGATCAAATAATCACAAACGGAATTTTAAAAGATACTGTGTGTGTCCAGAATATTAGAAAATACCAGTACATTCATATTTAATAGATGAAAAGGTGACCAGACCCGGTGGTTTCCACAGTGAGTGGTTTTTATCACTTGTGTCAGTCATTTCACGTACCTTTTAGAAATGCAGATTCTCAAACCCCACCCTCAGTTATATAAAATCAGATGTATTTGCAAGTTCCCTGGATGATTGTGTTTTCTTAACTTTGAAAATCATTGACCAGATACTTCTGTTGAGAAAGCCTACAGCTTTTCTGAGCAGGCACATCAGGCAGGTTAACTTACTTTAGCTTAGCCAAGTAAAATTCTCAGGATTCTTCTGTCCATTTCTAGGTCCTAGCATTTGTCACTCATGTAGTTGATTTTTATTAGCTTAAATGCAGTATTTTTATGTTTCTTATTCCCGTTGAATTGTATCTTATTTATTCCAGTCCATTCTGTTTGTTTCATTTTGTTTTTAATTTAAACCATCAGTTTAAAAATATTATTCTTAGCAAACACTCAGTTATCTGATATTATTTATTTATTTATTTATTTTTTATTTTTTATTAAAGTTTGTTGGGGTGACAATTGTTAGTAAAGTTACATAGATTTCAGGTGTACAATTCTGTATTACATCATCTATAAATCCCATTATGTGTTCACCACCCAGAATCAGTTCTCCTTCCATCACCATATATTTGATCCCCTTTACCCTCATCTACCACCCCCTCCCCCCTGACCCTCTGGTAACCACTAAACCATTGTCTGTGTCTATGAGTTTTTGTTTCTCATTTGTTTGTCTTGTTCTTTTGTTGTTATTGGTTTATATACCACACATCAGTGGAATCATATGGTTCTCTGCTTTTTCTGTCTGACTTATTTCGCTTAGCATTATAATCTCAAGATCCATCCATGTTGTCACAAATGGTCTTATTTCATCTTTTCTTGCCATCAAATAGTATTCCATTGTGTGTGTGTGTGTGTGTGTGTGTGTGTGTGTGTGTGTGTGTGTATATATATATATATATATATATATATATCTCACAACTTCTTTATCCATTCATCTATCGGAAGACAATTTGGTCGTTTCCATGTTTTGGCCACCGTAAATAAAGCTGCAATGAGCATTGGAGCACACGTGTATTTATACATAAATGTTTTCAGATTTTTTGGGTAGATACCCAGGATCCTATTATTTATTAGGCACATTTGTCTATCCTTTTAAAAAAGATTAACAGATATAATTTTTTACAAGCAGTTTTACATTCACATTAAAATTGAGCAGAACTTATAGAGTTCCCATATACTTGCTTCCCCCACACTTGCACAACCTTTCCCACTGTTGACGTCCTGCACAAGAGAGGTTTGTTATGTGTGAGTTGAGAAGAATGTGTAATCAGCTATTGTTGGATGTGGCTGTTTTATAGATATCAAGTATATCCAGTTGATTGGTTAGTGGTACAGTTGTGTTCAACTCTATTAATAGTTGCTGATTTTCTGCCTGCTGGATCTGTCCATTTCTAATAAAGTGGTGTTGAAGTCTCTTAGGGTGGATTCATCTAAATCTTCTTGCAGTTCTGTCAGTTTTTACCTCGTGTATGTTGATCTCTGTTGTTAGGTGCATGTACATTAAGTATTGTTATGTCTCCTTGGAGTAGTCATCCCTTTATCATTATGCAACATCCTAGATAAATGTCCTTGCTCTGAAACCTGCTATGTCGAAAACCAATATGTCTTCCCCTGCTTTCTTTTGATTTATGTTAGCAAAGTATATTTTTCTCCATCCCTTTACTGTTAATCTATATGTGTCTTTACATTTAAAGTAGCTTTCTTCTACACGATATATAGTTGAGTCTTGTTTTTCAATCCACCCTGACAATCTCTGTTTTTAATTGGTATATTTAGACCATTGATGTTTAAAGTAATTACTGATATAATTGGATTAATATCTGCCATATTTGTTACTGTTCTCTATTTTTTGCCCTTATTTTTTGTTTATGTTTTTGTCCTCCACACTTTTTATGACTTTTGTGGTTTTGATTAAGCATTTTAAATTATTCTCTTTTTTTTCCCTTTCTTAACATATCTGTTATACTTCATTTTGTTACCTTTTTAAAGTGGTTTTATTTTAAGAGTTTTCACTATGCATTTCTTACTAATCCAAGTACCCTTTCAAATCACGCTATACTATATAATGGTTAGTACAAATACCTTATAAAAATGAAATTTCTAATTCCCTGCATCATTTTATCATTCATTTCATTTATTCATAAACATACACGCACATAGATACGTAATTGGATACATTGTTCCTATTATTTTGAACAAACAGATCAATTAAGAATAAGAAAAACTAAAGTTTTTATTTTACTTCTCCTTATTCTCTGATGTGTTTTTCTTTAGGTAGATCTGTTTCTGTCCTATATCATTTTCCTTCTCTTTGAAGAACTTCTTTTAACATTTCTTACAATGCACATCTACTGCATTGAGGCAATCAAGGCAGTAAATTACCTCAATTTTTGCTTGTCTGAGAAAGACTTTATTTCTCCTCTCAAAGAATAATTTAGCAGGTTTGTGAGGGTTTTTTCTCTGAACACTTTAATTATTTCACCCCACTCTCTTCTTGCTTGCGTAGTTTCTGAGAATAAGTTAGATATAATTGTTATCTTTACTCCTCTGAAAAGGTATTTATTATGTTTGTCTTCTTTCAAGATTTTTTTTTCTTTATTTTTGATTTTATGACATATGTATATGATATACCTAGGTGCATTTTTTTTCTTCTTTTTTCTCTTTTTTTGCATTTATTCTTCTTGGTGTTCTCTGAGCTTCCTGGGTCTATGTTTTGGTGTCTGACATCAATTTTGGGGAAATTCTCTGTCAGTATCACTTCAAATATTGCTTCTATTCCTCTCTCTTCTCCTGGTTTTTCCATTATTCACATGTTACACCTTTCACGGTTGTTCTATAGTTCTTGGGTTTTTGTTGTTGTTTTTTCTTCAGTCTTTTCTCTTTTTCAGTTTTTCAAGTTTCTATTGGCATATCCTCAAATTCAGAGAGTCTTTCCTCAGCCACGTTTACTAATGAGCCCACAAAGGCATTCATCATTTCTGATACAATGCTTTTGATCTCTAGCATTTTTGTTTCACTCTTAGATATTCATCTCTCTGCTTATATTACATATCTGTTCTTGCATGTTGTCGACCTTTTCCATTAGAGCCCTTAGCATATTCATCATAGTTATTTTCAATTCCTGGTCTGATAACTCCAATATCCCTGTCATATCTAACTCTGGTTCTGGTGCTTGTTCAATCTCCTGAAGCAATATTTTCTGCCTTTTCCTATGCCTTGTAATTATTTATTAAAAAACAGCCATGACATACTGGGTGAAAAGAATTCCTGTATATAGGCCTTTAGTTATGTGATTGTAAGGTGAGGTGGAGGGAGGTGATCTGTAGTCCTATGATTAAGTCTCAGACTTGTTGTGAGCCTGTGGCCTTAGGCTATGAACTTCAATAGTGATTCTCAGTCATCTCCCTCCCGCTCCTTAGGTAGGACAGGATGGGTAGAGGAGGCTGTAGTTGGATATTTCCTTTCCCCAGGTGGGTTAGTTTCTGATAAACCCCACCAGGTTAGGCTGGTAAAATAGTGCCTCCCAAGCTCAGGCCTTCTTAAGAACAGTTGTTCTGGAGTATTTAAAAATGATTCTTTTTCCCTCCTTCTGCCAGAAGCATGTATGAATTCCTCTTTGTTATTCACTGTGAGGATTGGTTGGAGATTCTGAGGTTAAACTTACAGAAGTGTCATGTCCCCCTATAATTGGGTCTTCTTGGGAGTTTTTAACTCTTAGAATTGCCCACACTGAGACTCCAGCAATTTGCCCTGGTTTTCCTACCCCAGCACCAGTTGCTGCAGAGATTTCTGCTCTGGTAAGTTATGATTCTCTGTATCTGCCTCTCTCTTCAGTTTTGGGGGCAGTGAATTGCCTTGTGACCTCACTTCTTGGGTGCATCCAAGAATAGTTGCTCATTTTTCAATTCTGCTTTTTGTTTATTTAGATGGAGTAGGGACTTCTAAGTTCCTTACACACTGGACTGGAAATCAGAAGTCTCTATCCTTTTATTTTTGTGTTAGTTGCAACACTAAATAGTCTCCTAGGTTGACATTTCATTAAGCATCACAGCCTGAAAAGGTTGTTCAGCCACTTATGAATCTATGTAGGTATAACTATATTCCAGGCTATGTTTTTCATCTCTTCCACAAATGTGTATTGGGAAGCTTTGTTGAATACTTAGCTGTAATCAGTGTTAGCTGTTTATAAATTCTCTTCTTCAGTTATCTTGTTGATTCAACCCTTTCCAATTTTAAAGATCATTCTGTTTGATGCGGAAGATACAAACAAAGTAGGAGTTGCTGAGTGCTGTTTTCTTTCCATCATCTGCTAAAATAACACCAGCTTCTTAAGTAGTAGACTGTTTCTGCTGTTTTCCTCTTACTGCTGAGCATAGCTTTAAAAGACTTTTTTTTGTGTGTGATACTTATTACTTTGTCAATCTTCAGTTTCTTCCTGGCTTTGCCCTTTCTGACCTTTCATACAGGTACAGCCATTATTTCAAATATTAATATTATTTGGGTAACTCAGGCTCTCTGTGTGTCCTTTAATACTTCTGGGCTTACTCCAGAATTCCATGTGCAGCCTCATCTCTTTCTCATTGTGATCCTTCACAATTTATTCAGACTTTTTGAGGATGATAATGACAGCTCACACACTGAGTGCTTAGTGTCTTCCAGGAGCATGTCAGAGCTTCATGTTCCATTCTCACAAGAGCTCAGTGAGTGATTATTTCCCTCACTGGACAGAAACTGAAGCTGAGTCAACAAGATGCAAAATTTGCCTAAGGTCTCCCAGCTAGTAACTGTTAAACTGAGGTTCAAACTCAGGCAGTATAGCTCTTAACCATGTGCTACATGGCTTCTCAAGATATTTCCTTGTACTAAAAATTATTACAACTTTAATCAGTAAAGTGTATACTATGAATATTGCGAATTTCATAATTGGCAGGTATCCAGTGTTATTACCATGGATGTTTTTATTCATAGTTAAAATTTTTGGTAAACATATTTATTTGGCCTATAAGCTCTTTTCCATTATTTTTGCCCCTACCAATATCTTATTGATTTCATTAAAAGTACACAATTATTTCTAATTACTTATAGATCTATCATTTGTATGACTGAAAAAATAATCTGGCTTCCTGTATTAAAGTATAAAATAGGTATTCTATATCATTGTTTCTTATTAAAATATCTAATTTTTTTTAGATTTTGGCCTAATACAGCTTTTACATTTCAATTCCTTTCAGTTCTTATTTATGCAAATATTTTTAGTAATCCATCTTTTATTTTTCTCATGAAATAATATAGAATGACATGTATCTACTATAAATTGTTTTTCTTTGAAATATTTTCTTATTTGCCGATTTCATCCCCATCCATGATTCATCTAAATTTATATCGATTCTACTTCATGGGAAATAGGCATAGAATTTACATGTGAAAATGACGTGTGATTTTTATATTTCTTAGTTTGCACATTTTTATTTTTGGGTATCTTCCTTGTATGCCTTTTATGTATTTTTTTAAATAGAAAAAATATATGTGAGAGTGTGTAAAGTTTTTAGATGAAGTATTTTATACCTACTTTGTGATTGTCTTTGCTTGTTAGCAAGTAGTACAATTAAAACTGTTTCCTCTTCCTAGTGAATAGTCATCTTAGCCTGAAAATGCTGTAATGTTTTATGTAACTCTTGAGCCTGTAGTACCCTGATAACCGTGCAGCTAAGTTGTCATTTAGATAAAGAGAGGTAAGCAGTTGTACCCATGGGCAATTAACTTTTTTATTAATAAGCTGTTAGACAATTAAGGGGAGCTTAGACAGTCTCTCGAGTGTGGTATAGTACTAAGTCCTGAGTCAATAACCTTGTTGGTGTGCTGGCTTGTTTTTTGTTGTCAGGGTGCCCATTCCGTCACAGTGATCCAGAGCTGCTGAAGCAGAAGTTGCAGTCATACAAGATCTCTCCTGGAGGGATAGACCAGGTAGGTCAGGTACTGCTCTGCAGCCTCAGTAATGAGGCGTCAGACAGTTCCTCTCAGTTTCATTTAATGTTCTTGCAGGACACTGTGTATACTTGTCAGACCTCACACCAGACGTCCTGTCTCCTAGGTGTATGAAGCTAAAGCCTTGAGTTTTCTGGTTTAGAGTCCTTGGAAATTCTAGTTCTTCTGTCTGCTAGGCTGCACTTTAATTTTTCTTCATAATAAAAGAAGCTGGAAACTTTTTTTTCTCTCCATTTGTTTTACTATCTCAGTTGAAGACACTACACATTTTTCTTTTAATAGAGGAATGCATTGAAGCTTATTAATGAAGCTAAAAATTAATGGCATCTTATTTCATTTTGGGAAATTGTTTTCTATGCTGCATGTAGGTTAGAGCAGAAGATAATGTAGTATGTACTGGCTAAGTGTTCTGATAAGCTTCAATTGTTGCTGTGTTAATCTACACTTCTAATGATAGTTCATTAGGTCTAATAGTTTGTCAAAATACGTTGTCCTATAAACAATATAGATTTTAAAAATGCTCAAATATAAAACCAAATATTTAAGAGTACATCTTCTAATAAATAAGCTGTTTTAAAAAATATCATGGCATCACAAAGATTACTGTCTATAGTGTGTTTTGAGTCGATTTGGATTTTGAAGGCGTTCAAGAGGAACTTCTGCTTTCTTAATTTAAGAAGAATAGTATATAATTTAGAGCTGGAACATCTAAATCATTATATATCTTTAAATAATTATTTTTACTTGAAGAAACTAATTGCTCTAGAAAACTCTACTGCTTCTGCTGTGTCCAGAGTTTAGACTCAGTTTAGTTCATTCACATCTTCTAGTTTTTCAAGTATTCTGGGCTACACAGTGCTCAAGGTACTATTGGGGAATGCAAAGAAGAATCAGGTGTAAATCCTGCTCCTACAGAACCAATCTGCAGAGAAACATATGCCAAGTGTTATGAGAGCAGTAGCAGTCCCCCCTTATCATGGGGATATGTTCCAAGCCCCCCCACCCCTACCCCAGCGGATGCCTACAACTGCAGATAGTACCAAACCCTACAGTAAATACTCTGTTTTTTCCTGTACATACGTACCTATGATAAAGTTTATATTAGGCACAGTAGATCAACAACCGAAGAGCAACAACAATACCTAATAATAAAATAGAACAATTATAACGATCTGCTGTAATAAAAAAAGTTATGTGAATGTGGTCTCTCTCTCAAAATATCTTATTGTACTGTACTCACCCATTGTGTCATGATATGAGATGGTAAAATGCCTACATGAAGAGATGAAGTGACGTGAATGACACAGGCATAGCTTTGGGCTACTATTGACCATCTGAATACATCGTGGGTGGTTGGATGTCAGGAGCAGACTATGTTGATGGTCAGGGAAATTTAATATTTTCGGATCACAGTTGATTGTGGTAATTGAAATTGCAGATAATGGGGGGAGGGGGCTAGTGTACACATAGAATATCTTGGGTCTTCTGAGGAGGGAGGTACCACAGCCAGCAGGGGAGGACATGGAACACTTTCCAGAAGAGATTCTCTTTGAGTTAGGTCTTGAAGGGGGGTGGGGTGGGAATTAGGAAGAGAGCATGCATGAAAAACAGCAGTAAGTGAGTAAGATTATCAGGATTTCAGGTTTAAGATAATGGTGTCACCAATATATGAACACTAAGTAGGCAACTTAAAAGGAGTAGTGGGTTTAGGAGATTAGTTTTAGAGGTGGGGCATTCAGAATGCAGACAAAATGTGGAATTGTGTAGTGTGTTAGAGAAGTAAGAATTAGAGGGCTGATGTTCTTTCCAGTTAGAATTGTAGAAATGTGGGATTGGAAGGAACATTAGAAAGCCATTCTCTTTTATGGAGTCTTTTATGAATGTGACATGCCCATGGGTACACAGCTAGTAAGTCAGTATTAGAACCAGAACTTGAAGCCAGGCTTTCTGACTCCATGATTATTTTTCTCAGTTCCAGGTTACTTCACAGCTAATTATCATGAGTTTTCTGTGGGAGAAAGGAGAGCAAAATAATGGAGAGAGGAGGTCGGGAGTCAAAGCCATATTTCAAAATGGAATCTTGGCTGAAGCTTCCCTTTGTCAGCAGTAGAAGCAAGTGGAATCTGAAGACTGAATGGGATTGGGAGCAGAGGGAGAGGGAGGAAGAGCATCAGGAAAGTGAACTATCACAAAAGTCAAGGAGGGAATTTTGAGAAGGTAGGGTCCACAAGAGTCCCTCATAGCTGAGAGACTTTGTAAAATGAGGACTGAGAAAAGGTGACTGGATATTCTGAGTGGGTTGCTCAACTTTGATTGGGTGAGAGGTGTCAGTGTAGTGGTGGAAACCAACATCACACTTACTTACAAGAGGAACGAATAGAAGACAGTGGATTGGATTTGCCGACCGTGAGTATAAGTGACCTTTTCAAAAAATGTGCTAGTGAAAGGGAATGGCCAAGAGATATTCGCTTAAGCATCATGGAAGGTGTATTTGTATATTTAAGGCTAGAGGAGACCTGAACCTGTTTGTAGGAAGAGAGGAAAAGAACCTATTGGAGAGGGTGGGCTTGATAAAGATACAAAAAAAGATAATCCCTCTCTAACCATTGTTATGTTTCCTTTACACCATGACTATACTTATTACAGCACTTATGATTATTTAACTAACTATTCTTCTTCCCCACTAGTGTGTGAGTTTCCTGAAAGAAGGACTGGATTTTTATTTAACTTTCTGTCTCATTGTAATTCAGTGACTTGCCCTTGGTAGTGCAGAAAAAAATGTTGAAAAGATAAGAGGGCATATTTAGGTTTGAGGTGGATGCTACAAAGTGTGTGGTGCGGTACAGAGAGAAGCAAATTGGTACTCAATGACACAAGTGAAAACCTATTGAAGAATGGAGGAGATATATTTGGACAAAAACATAGTGACAGGAAAAGGCATATCCCTGAGCCAAGGTGCAGGAATATAGAGAAAAGCTTAGAGGTGGAGCAAAGGGAAGTTGATGGAGTGTATCAAGTGGCCTGACTCTTGTAAAGTCAGAGGTCTAATCATTAGCTGAGAGTAAAAGGATTAGGAATGGTAGTTTGGACATCAGAAAGGTGAGGAACTGTAGGTAACAATTTGATGGGGCATGTAGAAGAAAAAAATAGAGGCTTTTTCAGCAATTGTAAAGAATCACTTTTTTAAAAATACAGGCTATTACCATGTCTATTGAGAACATTGTTTTTAATTAATAATAATAACTATGTTTGTACATTCTTTGCTTTTGACTCCTTTGCGTTCTCCATTTATTCCTGATCCATAAGTAAATCCCTTAGTTGAAGCTGGTTTAAAAGGTTAAAAATAATTGCAAAAACTGGAATTACTTTTGCACCAACCTAGTAATTTCCACATCATCCTTTGGACATCGCATTGTAACCTTTTATCTGAGATACACAATGTATAGTGCATGTAGGCAAGTTATAAATAATAGTTTGCTTTCATCTGATGTCTTTATTGAGTGGTTCTCAGTAGAGTGAAGCCTCTGGGGGACTGTGTTCTAAAGGACAGAAAATGGATAAATGAAAAATCCATGTAAAACATTTTGATAAATGCTTAGTTGCAGGTTGGCATAAGTGTAAATAGATCTTTAAAACTCCAAGTGCGTGTTAAAATATTGAATGGAAGTCAAGAAAAACATCATTAAAATGCATATAAGGTAAAATTCGATGGAGCTACTTTTATTTTAGGAACAAATTACTTGAAAAAGATACCTTCAGCTATAAGAAATACTTAGATGTTAAATGTCAGAATTTTGATGCTCAGAATGGAGACCATTGTGACTGATATCACATACTTTTTTAAAAAGGTGTATTCATAGGATCACATTTTATCTTCCTCCTTGAGTGAGCTTGGTATTCAACTTAAGAAGGCAGCAATGAAACAGAATAAAGCCCAAGAAAATTGGCAGTCCTGCATTTATTCCTCAGCCCTCCCCCAAAATAGGAAACCATGGATACCATTTCACCAACAAAACATCAGAATTCTAAATGTTTGTACCCCAGCAACATAGTTTAAAAATACGTGAGGCAAAAGGAGAGAGAACTGAAAGGAGAACTAGATAAATCCACAATTATATATTTGGAGACTTCAGCACTCCTTTTTTCAGTAATTAGCAGAACAAGCAGACAAAATCAGTGGGATATAGAAAACTTAACGCTGCCAGCCATCTTGATTGACCTGACACCTATAGAATATAATACCCAATAGCAGGTGAATACACATTTTTTTCATGTGTACATAAAACATTAACCCAGCTAGATCATATTCAAGGGTCTTAAAAAAAATCCACTACAACTTTAAATGAATTAAAATTACCCAAAGTATGTTCTCTCAATATAACCAGCACAATAAGTCAAGAAAAAGAGATAAAAGGCTGATGAGAAAGGAATAAAACTTTTCTCTATTCAGTGTATTTATGGAAAAAATACCTCAAAGAACCTACCAAAATGCTATTATAACTAATAGGTTGCAGGATTCTAAATCAGTATATAAAAATCAATTATATTTCTTCCAAGGAAAAATTGAAAATTAGAATAATTTTAAAGTACCATATGCAATAATACAAAAAAAAAAAAGGTTTTGAAATGTATTTAACAAAATATGTGCAAGATCTTCATGCTGAAACACTGATGCAAGCAATCAAAGAACAAAGTTGGAGGTACAACTACCTGGTTTCAAGATTTACTATGAAGCTATTGTAATCAAGACAATATGGTATTACGGAAATCATAAACATAGAGATTAATTGGACAAAAGAGACCCACATATATATGGCCAACTGATTTTTAAACAGAGGTGCCAGGGCAATTCAATAGGGGAAGAATAGCATTTTCAACAAGTATTTCTAGAATATTGAATGTCCATATGCAGAAAGAAGAAGGACCTAGACATATACCTCACAACCTTATATAAAAATTAATTCAAAGTAGATTGTAGATCAGAATGTAAAATGTAAACCTTCCAGAAGAGAACATGAATACCTGAATAATTTTGGGTTTGGCATGTTCCATAAGAGAAAATACTGATAAATTACACTTCATCAGAGTTAAAATTTTGTTCTGTAAACAGTGTTAAGGAAATGATAGATCATAGACTAGAATAAATATTTGCAAGTCATATATTTCAAAAAAATATTTGTATCCAGAACAAGTAGAGATGCAAAGAACTGTCAAAACTCAATAACAACAACAGTTTTTTAAATAGGTGAAAAGTTTGAACAGATATTTCATCAATGAAAATATGTGAATGATTTTCACAAATATGTGAAAAAATATTCATTATTAGGTGTTAGTGAAATGCAACTTAAAATTACAGTGAATACCACTATATGCCAATTGGAATTAGTTTAGTAAAGAAAAATCTGACAATACCGAATGCTAATGAGGATGTAGAATGAACAAAATTCTCATACATTGCTGGAGGAAATCCAAGTGGTAGAATCTCTTTGAAAAGCAGTTTGGCAGTTTCTTAGAAAGTTAAACTTACATAGACTGTGTGATCTAGTTATATAACTACTAGGTTTTTATACAATTGAAATAAAAGCATAAGCACACACAAAAGCCTGTACGTAAATGTTTATAGTGTCTGTATTCATACTTGCCCGAAGCCAGAAACAACCCAGTTGTCTTTTATTATGTGGTTGGATAAACAAATTGTAGTTTAGTCATACAATGGAATACTACTGAGCAATAAAAAGGAACAAACTATTGATACCCCCAAAAGCATGCATCATTCTTCATGCTAAGTGAAAAAAGCCCTACTGTATTATTCCTCTTATGTAATATTCTGGAAAAGACAAATCTAGGGTGTATTTTAGTGTATATTATAACTTAATTTTTTTAAAGGAAGAAAAGAGGATAGGTAGGAAGTAGCAAAATGAGCCAAATATTTGCTTTACATAGCAGAATTCAATAGATTAAGTTAATAAATAACTCAATGTATCAGCATATAATTTAGAATTAATATAGCCAAAAATGGAAATGGCTAAAAATAATTGCCTCCTGGGAGCAGACCAAGGAAAAAAATGTGATGTGAAAGCCGTTGATATTATTAGCCATGTTGTATACTTAAAAAAAAAAATTTCCCTTCCACATACATGCATTAATTGATTAAAGTTTCAAACAATTTCATGTTATATATATGAAGTTTAAATGGTCGTGTGCCAAAATGGATAGACAGTGATAGCAGTAGTAATAGATGATTGAGATTTTTGTGTGTGAGATTCTAACCTTCTATCCCTCTGTCTTCCCAGCACCTTCCATAGTTTCTGATACATGTTAAGAACTGTGAAGGGAATGAGATTTTATCCTACTTTCAAGTTAAGAACTTAGCTGCCACAATTTCATGGATTCCGGGGTTTGAAGATTCCAGAAATACTATAGTATATCAGCATTTTCTTTCACTCGTTCTCTGAGCCCCAGTTACCACAGAATAGCATGAAGAAGGCCAGGTATGACCCACGTGTGCAGGGCATTATGTTGGAGGAGAGAAACTATTGAGTATAGGGAATCTGAATGTTTTCAAATGGACAATAAGCATTTCTACACTTTCAGTGGAAGGCACTGTATCTTCTAAGGCTGTTCATTACATAAACATCCTTGAAAAAGTGGTCTGGAGCAAAGACTGTTGTTTTCTCTGGTTGAAAAATATTCAGAATCTTGAGACCCCTGGAAAATGATCTCTCAACAGTGTATAGCATGTGACCAACGGATAAATAATATGTCTACAAGCTATATTGGCCAGTTTTTTTTATTGGCACCTTCCCTTTTCTCCTTCAAATATTGGTGTGTGTTTTAATCTCAATTTACTTTCATTAACATTTTTCTTTTTTTTAAAATTTCCATGAGGGTAATAATCCTTTCAGGGCTTTGTTAGTTTTTTTTCAGTTAAGGTATCTATTAATAGTTCCTGCCTAATTTAGATATCTTGTTTTCGTTTTTAGTTTTCATTTTGCTTTCAGCTTGTGCTGTAAAAACCCTGCAATTTTACGATGAAATATTAGTATTCTGAGATACAGAAATTTTAAGAATATGCACTCAAATTATTGATAATAAAAATCTATGAATGACCTTAAATACTTTCCTCTAAAGAGATTTTTTTTCTATTGTAAAGAGATACACATGAAAATTTCACATTGCAGTTTTTTGTTTTTGTTTTTCTTGCCAATAACAGTGTCCTGTGTCCTTTTTTAGCAGAAAAGTTGTCTTTTTGCTAACTAAATCACATGACACATCTTTAATTTTCACAGAGCCTAATCAATAAACAATAATAACTGTTGCCCACACACCAACATAAAATGTTCATTGTAATATCCATATGCCATAGTGGTTAACATCTTTTGTTGTAGTCTATGAATGCTTCTGCTCCTTAGTAGTTTTTCTTTCTTAAACTGTATCTCATTTGATTGTTGCCACAATGTTACCCCTGTGTTTCAGATGAGAAAGCTGAGGTTTGTAAAAGATGAGTCTGCTGAAACAGCAGAGCTAACATGTAAGGCCAGGATTCATACCTCCTCTGGCCCTGAAGCTCAGCTTCCTTTCACTGCACTGGTCTGCTTCTCTGTACTATTTTTCTTTGCTTTCTTATTTTTCTTTTTTTACTTTAAAGTCATTTGAAATTCCTTTTGGTTTATTTCAGGAAAAGCCATTACTGTGAGGTGAATAATGATTTTTATGTACCTAAATTTAGGAATATGTTTAATGCATTATTTAAACACTGGCAAATAATATGAAATAAAGATGAGAATAACCCACAAAGTGTAGATTATAGGTGGTAACAGGGTTTCAAAAGACCTGGTTACTTTTTTTTTTAATTGAGGTGAAAAATTCACATAATGTCAAATGAACAATTTTAAAGCATACATTTCAATGCATATAGTACATTCCCAGTGTTTCGAAACCACCACCTCTGTCAAGTTCTAAACACTCGTTATGCTAAAAGAAAATTCTGTACCCATTCAGCAACCACTCCCTAGGTCCTGGTAACCATAGTCTCTGTGGATTTGCCTTTCCTGGATATTTTGTATAAATAGAATCGTATCATATGTGACCTTTTGTGCTGACTTCCTTCATGTAGCATGTTTTCCAGATTCATCCATGTTGTAGAATGTATCAGTGCTTCTTCATTGAACCTTTTTATGACTGAATAATATTCCAGTGTATGCCTATACCATGTTTTGTTTATCCATTCATCTATTCGTGGATATTAAGTTGTTTCTACCTTTTGGCTATATGTTTTAGTAGGGCTGGTCTGAATATTCATATACAAGTATTTGAGTACCTGCTTTTCAATTCTTTTGGGTATACACCTAAAAATAGAATTGTTGGAGTATAAGGTAATCTATGTTTAACATATTGAGGTATTGCCAGACTATTTTTATAAGTGCACTAATCACCCCCCAAAGGTCCACCTCCTAATATCTACACACTGGGGAGAAGGATTCAACATAGGAATTTTGAGGGAACACTAACATGCAATCTATAACAATGTGCAAATATTTTCTCCCATTCTCTAGGTTGTCTTAACACTTTTTTTCTTCCATAATGTCCTTTGATGGACAAGAGTCTTTAATTTTGATAAAATCCAATATCCTTTGTTACTTGTAATTTTGATGTCATATCCCAAAGGCCATTGCCAAAGGGAAAGTCCTTTTAATGAAGAAATCTTTCAAAATGGACAGTTTAAAAGACTTAAAAGTAAAACTCTGTCAAAAAGATTATGTGGCAAAGATAAATCTCAATGACTCCTTACTCAATGTTCATATAAATCTGAACTACCTAAAACTACAGTGATTTTCTTAGGGCAGGGACTTACCAATAGATGATGGTATTCAGTCTGTCTATTACTTCATGAACAGTAACTGCTTTTAAGAGCAGCTTTTGTGTCTGTTTCATCTCCAGGGCCATCTCTTCTGATTTATGAGAACAGTCCTTTGATTGCTGCACTTAGCTTGCCTTTCTTAGTGTTGTAGTTGAAAATGTGTACGTTGTTCTTGGTGAGTCTTAGAACTGCACTTAGGAAAAGATGGGAAGCTGAGCATTAGAATTGGTGCCAGGAGGATGTCGTTGTATTTTTGGCTTTGTCACAGGTTTCTGTGTGTGTCCTCCCTGTTTTTAATAGGATGATGATATATGGTCATTTGAACATTAATATTCAAGATGGTTCAAAGAAAAATCACTTTGAAAGTCAAATAACATACCATTGTTAGCTAAACTAAGTAAAGTTTACTTTTATTGAAATAGAAAAGGAGTCTTATAAGAAAATTTAGTATTCAATTTATATAATAGTTACATAGTTTTCTATAATTATTTGATTATTCATTACATGAGAAATTACTGGTATCTATAGAGGAATTTCATTCAGTAACACACGGTGCTGTCACTTATGACACAATAAAATTCAGCCTGTCTACCTATAGGTATTAGAGATTATATAAAAATATTAATATTCTCCTAGCTTAGTTCTATTTCATGATCAGTTTTATGGAGTATTCTCCCAGAGGCCCCCCCGCCCCTTCTTTTGGAGACGCAAATTTAAAGTATCCAGAAAAATTAAACAACTGACCTTACTTCATTAGACAAGTGTTTCAGATTCTTAGTCTACTTAGCGTTAAGCCATTTCAGACTTCTTGGTAGTTTACCATCAATTTACAATATATTTCTTGTTAGACAATGTTTCTATTACAAAATTTATATATGTCATTTAAAACGTATTTTATATATGTATATACGTACATATACCGTGTTTCCCCGAAAATAAGACCTAGCTGGACCATCAGCTCTAATGCGTCTTTTGGAACAAACATTAATATAGGACCTGGTATTATGTTATGTTATGTTATGTTATGTTATGTTATGTTATGTTATTTAAGACCGGGTCTTATACTATATTATATAAGACCCGGTCTTATTTTACTATAGTAAATAAGTAAAATAAGACCGGGTCTTATATTAATTTTTGCTCCAAAAGATGCATTAGAGCTGATGGTCCAGCTAGGTCTTATTTTCGGGGCAACACGGTATGTACATACATGTGTGTACATATATGTACCTGTGTGTATACATGTGTACATGTGTATGTGTACACATGCTCCTCTAGTCCTGGGACTAAACCTTTATGTGACAGATTTTAAGTTTTGCTTCTGTTTCCAATAGCATATCTGATACAATACATTTCTTTTTCTAAGTAAGGTCTTTGAAAATAACTATATTTTCACCATTTCCATAAAGATCATAGGGCATAGTGATTTTGAACTTGCTTGCATTTATATTAGGCACAATTATAATTAGTAAGTAAACATAGAGCTAAGATTTGGCAATACTCTTTTCCATATCTTTAAGCAGACTTTACCCATATATTGTCATCTGTCCTCCTTCCCTCTTCTTTCCTTTTCTCTCCGATTCTTTTCTCCTTTCCCCCATTCCAAGTTCGCTTAGTTGTTGATGTTCCCTAAAAGCTTAAATCCAAATGTAAGTATTAATCTGTACTGAGGAATTCAGTGAAATTTTAAATTGTTTCTCAAGAATCATTTTTTTAGTATCTATTTTTAATGATTCAAAACCTTTATTCAAATATAGTAAGGTAAAAGACAAAGAGACATTGTCAGTGTTAGGGTTTCTATATTGTGATAAAAATCATAAGGAAGTAGTGTTATATGATTATTAAATTGGGTGTTATACACTTTCCAGAAAGCTTCACTTCTATTTAGTATTTAGCTGATTTGTAAGAACATTTCAGGGTTTATGAGTTGTGACATAGTACATTGTTTTTTAACTACAGAGGTTCACCGTTTTAATCAGATTCTCCAAGGCATCTCAAAGGCTTCTCAGAAATTTCTATAAGCATTCTTTTAAAAAAAAATTGTTTTTAATTGTGTTTGCACATGTGTGTGAAGGGCAGAATTCGAGAGCTGAAAATTAAGTAAAATAATTAGAATAGTATCTGATACATAGTAGATATATAAGGTTTATGTTATTATGGTCATTATTATTCTTCACCTCTTCCCATCCATCTCCTTGCAAAAACAAACATAGAAAGCAAAAACCAACTTGTGCTGTGTCACAGATCTAGTTTGCTGTGGTGGAGATTTGTGTGGAGGACCTTCATTGGGAAGTGCTCTCAGGATCAGGACCTGTTGGGGAGTGAAGTTGGCAAGATTGGGCAGGAGGAGAATTGCCCTTAGGCTGATCCCACAGGGCGCTCTGAAGCTAGGTGACCCTGCAGAGTTACCCCTAATTGGAGTGAGGGGTCTTGGCCTTGTACCCCTGCATCCGCCAGTCATCGGATGAGGCTGCTTCCAGGAAGGGAACATCACCATAAGCAAGATGGCTTTCTTCAGCCGAGGGGCACTTGGCGGCAAGCTGTCAGTCATTACACTCTGACCCTGGGGAGATGTGTGCCCTTATTCTGAGGTGGGCGCTGTGGACAGCGTGCCAGAGCCCACTGTACATGCCTCGAGGAACAGTGAATGGGACATGAGATGCTCAAGCCAGAAATCTGGTAAACGGTCAAGACTCTTTCCTGTCTCTGAATGTAGGAATCATTTCCTTCTTTTTTCTCTGTATCTTCCATAGCTCAGGATGTAATATGTGACTTTAATTTCCTATTCCACTGTCTTCCCCAAAAGTCCTTCACACTGATACCAAAGTCATCTTTTACTTTTAATTTCTGCCCATTCCACATTTTGCTGTCAGGCTTTTGTGCCTGTTTTGCATGTTATGCCCCATGTCTGCATTGTCCCTACCGCTTTCTTTATCTTGATCATTCTTATTCATTCATTATAATTTGGCTCAGTTGGGTCCTCCCCCTGAAAGCTGTTACTGAGCACTTCCCCTCCCTTCCCTCCCGCTTGTAAGTGTTTTCCTGTATCAGATAACTTATCACCTATTTTGGTGTTTATTTTCTTGTCCCTCCCTCTCCTCTGCCCGCCCCAGGCTGTGATTGTGGCCTTATCCTCCCTAAGGGCATAAATGTGATCTTTTATCTCTATAAATCCAGTCCCTAACCTTAGTACCTGGATTTCATTATAGGAGCGTAGTGAATGTTCTAGAATTTCTTTTCAGTTCTTTTTTACAGCTTCAGTTTCTTTGTTAAAGTAATACTTTTGTTCACTAATTTTATTCCTGAGCTCATTGAATGGTATTTCTGAGTTTTTTGGTATCTCATTGAATTTATTTATTTATTTATTTATTTATTTATTTATTTATTTATTTATTTATTTATTTATTTTTAATATGTTTAGTGAAATAAGTCAAACAGAGAAAAACAAATACCATCTGATCTCACTTATGTGTGGAATCTAAAGAAAAGAATAAATGAATGAACTAATCAGAAATAGTCTCATTGATTTTTTTTCAAACTGTAATCTAGAATTCTCTGTCATTTAAGTCACATTCTTCTGTGTTTTAGAGTTTCTTTTCTGGAGACTTCACTTTTTTTCTGAGCTACCTTGTTACCTTGGTTATTCATGGTACCTTATGGATTATTTCTCTGCCAGAGCATTTGAAGAATTGAATTCATTCTTAGGTACTGTGTTTCTTTTGTTTTCCAGTAGATGGTGCTGTAATACAAGTTTTTGTTTTCTCTTGCCTGCACTACTGGGACTTACAGGGTTTCCGCAGGGCAGTGTTCCCTCCAATGTGAAAAATGTCCTATATTCCCTGAAGAGGTGGGTGTCCCCTCTGTGAACTGGTCGCCTTGGTCTCAGGGCACCACCCCATGATGGGATGTGGCAGCCTATGGGGTTCCAGGCCTACAAAGTCCCAGTGCTGCGTGCTTGTAACCAGAGGCTACCAGCCATGCAGAACTGTTTGAGGTATCCCAGCTGCATCTGCTGGGTTTCTCCCTGATGTGTGGGGAAGTGTGTGTGGCCAGGGGGAGGGGGATGCAGCACATCTGCAGCTATGTTTTTTTCTACTGAGTTTAGCCATAATTAATACCGGACACTCAGGCTGGAATGTTGCTTTTGCCTCTTAGTCCTCTCTGGGCAGCTGAGAATGAGCTGTAACCAGGTAACTCCACTGCTACTGTGTCAGCTAGAGTCAGGCAAGCAATAGGGTGGAGTATAGGGGAAGGTTCACACATTTGTGTTACCAAGCTTTTTTAAACCTTGTGAAAGAACTAAATTAAATTAGTAATTTTTCCCTATGGTGCTACCTAAGAAAAAGAAAGAAATGGAAAGCAGTGGTCTAATTGCAGAGGTTCTTGTAAAAAGTGTTCTAAGACTGATTTAAACAGAAATAAGTTGCTTTGGTGAGGAAATACATTTATTTTATTACTCAACATTTACTGAGCACTCTACATGTCACTGAATTTTCAGTATGTTCAAATCTGGAAGTAGAAAAAAGATGACTAAGAAACTGTTTTAGAGCTTTTAGCCTAGTGGAATAAAAAGGCATAATTAACTATAATAAAGTATGAAATTGCATTAATAAGAATATATTCTAAGTGCTAGTTGTAGATTCAGAGGAAAACAATTTGCCAAGGAGGGAGAGGTGTGACATCAGGAAATGTTTCATGTAGTAAGTGATATTTGAATTGGGTTTGAAAGTTGAGTAGGAGTTTCCCAAGTGGAGGGAAGTAAGGCTGACGGCACATAAGCACCAGCGTTCATTCATCATCGACAAATCATAATTGGGTGATGACTGTGTTCCAGCTACTATTCACGACGCTGGGGCTACAGTGACGAACAACACCCCTGCCTCCATGGAGCTGATATTCCAGTGAGGGAGACAGACAACCAACAAGTGTGGTGAGAGAAAACTAGACAACATAAGGGAACAGAATGAGATCTGGGGGAGGCGAGCCTGTTTAGATAAGGTTGTCAGGGTGTGTTCTGAGGAACCCTGAGGAGATCTGTGAAAACAGGTTCTGGGGACAACTTAGTTGAGAAATATCACCCCAATAAGTCCTGCCATAAAGAAACTGAGGTAGTTCTGGATTAAACCAAATCAAACAATGCATTAGAGAAGAAAAGTCACTGAGTCATCACTAGAATTTTGTGAGCTAAAGACACTGTGGGGGAAGCTGGACTAGAGTGTAAAGACTCCTGTGTCCTGTTGGTGCAGGAGCAGGGCCCAGGGCGGGTGACTGTGGCCTGGTGAGGACGGCCAGTTTGTGCCCCATGCACGGCTGGGAACCAGCAATGCCGGGATCAGATTTGGATTTGAGGAAAGTTACTGTGGTGGCCGTTTGGAAGCTGTCTTCAGTAAGGAAAGAATAAAGCTATAAGCTTTGTGATAAAAAAAAAAAAAGAGCATGGTGAGCGTCTGAACAATGGAGAGGAAAAGGTAGGTTTTTAAAGACATTTGGAGGTAGAACCAATTCAGTCAGATAACTAAGTTTATAGACAACGAACAATGAGTCAGAAACATTCTTTGCATGTAATATTTGAAATGAATGCAAGTTCATCTTCAAGAGAGGGAAACTCGCCCCTGATCTGCCAGTAGATGAAGGTCACAGCAGAGTCATGAGGCAGCACAGGGTAAACTTTGCTGAGTGTGTGAGAAGCAGAAGCAGAGTAATGTGTTTAAAAGTGTCCCAGACTCTGCTTCTCTCTCACATTTTCTCCCATCTTTGAAATAAAGAAAGGTTTAAAATGAAGTGGAAAAAATCTGTACGGTCTACTTTTGAAAGTTGTGTTTTGAGGACTAAACAAGACAAGCTTATGGCTTTTAAATAAAACAGAATATGACCTTGAATTGGAGACAGATTAACTGCACGTCTAATTGGTGAGTGCAGCACACCTCGCTGTATAGCACTCTGCTCGCTCACTGGAGCCAAGGACCAGCAGGTGGCTATGTTCTGCTGCCAGGTAATCACCGGGACTTCACTGCCAGGCGTTAAAGCAAAGGCAGAGAGGGATGTGCCTGGCAGGGAGTGTTAGAGAGATTGGGAGAGAAGGAAGTGTGGCTCCAATGTAATCCCCATTTCTATGGTATATATGTATACATGTGTGTCTATTAAAATATAGCATTCCCCACCAGCATGTTTTATCACACATGTTCGTCACCTGGCTATGATCTATCACCAATCAAGTGAGGAAAATACCACCTTATTTTCTCTTTGTTTTTCCACTGTTTCTGTTTTTGCTCCTATTTAGCAAACTGAATTTTAGTATCTTGCTCATACCTCAATTCTCCCTTCTTTCCTTTGATTTTCAGGTTTGCATGTCTTGCCTTGGAGTCATGCAGCCCATCAGCAATTTGCACCAGCACCATTCTCAAAATAGACATACCTGTAGAATACCTCTGTATAGTGTTTGCCGGTGATGTTTATATCAGAAAAATCTAAGAAAATGGGTGCAAGAAAAGTCCCAAGTTGCACTCCATATACAAATGGTAGAATATCAGAATCACTTGTGAAAATTCTGAAGTCAGCAGAAGGGGGGTGATGGTGACAATGACACATATATTACTGCATAAAAAGCATCTGTTTGTTAATCATATTGCTTCTTGACTAGTAAATAAGTGGTATTTTGCGTGTTTTACGTTTATTTTACATGATAGTTTATTACTCGTATACTTGTATTTTACTGAGTTTTAAAGCTAGTTAGTTTTATTTAGGAAATCAGTTGAGGTGGGGATGTTGAATGATAGGTAATGGCTCACTCCCAAACAGTGGGGGACAGGCTCCTGTCTGAGCATGTAGAACCGCTGTCTTTCAAAAGACATTCATGCTCATTAAGTGGTAAATGTTTCTATCTCCAAATCTGACCACTTCTTACCACCACGACTGTTACCACTCCATCCAAGCCTCCATCATCGATTCCCTGGATTCTTGTCATGACGTCTCTGTCCCCTACCCCAGGCTGCGCCCAACACCAAAGGCAGAATAATCATGTTAAAAATGGAAGTAAATTCACATCACCCCTGTGCTTAGAACATAGCAGTAGCTCCCCATTTTACTCAAAGAAAAAGCCAAACTTCATTCACTGGTCTACTCTTTATCTCTGTAATATAGATCATAATGTGAAATTAAAACAATATTTTTATTATTGGATTTTTTGAGTAATGTTGCACATTTTCTATCTTAATTTTAAGACACTTGTGTATTTTATGTTCCTCTTAAGGAAAACAGGATCATTAAATTGCAAATGATTTTTTTTCTTTCTTTTTTTTTTAAGAAACACCATTTTTCTTTTATTCCTTTTTGAAACTAATTACTACAAATTGTCTCCCTGCTTTGAAAGCAAAGTAAATTAGTTCACTCTACAGTTTTTCCACCTCCTTATTATTCTCAATTTTGTTAATTATACTTTTAAGTTGTTAAGGTTTACAGCATTTACATTATTATATGACTATAGGTCCCCGGTTATTTATTCCTAATTCTGTATTCAAATCTTTAACACTGGTATTTTAGCAAAGATTATCTGTTATTAGTTAATTTATTCCTTACTTATCTTTGTTGTCTAGATTTGATCATCAAGCAATTCTTTTATTTTACATACAAATGAAAAGTTTATTTTTTTGGTTCACAAAAATTACTAATTATCTCTACTTCTCAAACTCTATATATGGATGAACTAGTTAAAAATGCTGAAAAAATTGCAAAAACATTCTCATAGGGGCCACACATAGCCCAAACATGGAAAACAAGTGGAAGTGAATATTTGGTTTTCTAACAATGTATTATTCAGATCAATTGTTTCACCTAATCAATTCATTTTGACTTGTTTGTTTTGATCAGTAACAGAATTGGGTGAACTAAGAAAAATAATGCCATCCAATATCTCATGCACTATCTTCGTTCTCATCCTCTTCAAGTAAGTTTTCTTTCTTTCTTTCCTATGTGTACTTCTGTTGGTATAAAAGGAAAATATAACACTTAAAGACGTTAAACTGATATATCTCTATACTATATGTTACAGTCATTGCCAGAACAAACAAAAATTAATTTTAACACTAACACAAATAATGGTGAACTCAACCATTATTGCAAATGATTTTTTTAATTTTTCATTCTTTCTGTAATCAATGGCCTTCACTAGACAGATGCCTCTATTTTTAACAGGATATATTTCTCCATCTCTGAAATGAAGGTAACACTTAACCAATAACAAAGCAGTCCTTTTCTTGGATTTCTCCTGTGAGCTCATTTATTGTCTCTATATCTCCATTACTTGATATTCTTTCTCCTTCTCTATCTCTTCTCCTTGGGCCTAAATTTGTCTGTTTTTTTCCAGCCAGTGTAAAACACTCTCTTCTCCTTTTTCCCATCACACCTTTACACGTGCAGAAACTTTTGTCTACTCAGATATGCTGTGACATGATCAGTAAAGTTTTTTACAGATAGATGGTTAAATGATTTATTTATGGATTTGCAGGAAATTTTCAAATAGAAATTCTTTCTAGGGAGATAAAACAAAAAGTAAGAGGAAACGAAAATGATTTTTGTTAAAAAAGAGCCTCCTCTGAGAGTGGAGCAGGGTGGTTGGGGTTGGAGGGAGTGTTTTGTGATTAATCTAAGTTTAACTTTTGATGAAACCTAAAATTTCAAGATAAATCTGTTTCTCATATTCTGTGGCTTATATGTTAGTTTTCCATAATAGTTTTCTTCTTTTTTAATATGTGTATATCACCCAACGAGATATTAATATCTCTTATAAATATTAAGTTGGTGCAAAAGTAATTGCGGTATTTACAATTATTTTTAACCTTTTAAACTGCAATTACTTTTGCACCAACCTAATATTTCTTTATAGCGTGTTTCCCAAGTGTATATATTCCGATTATATAATATGTATATAATGTTACATATTTACTTTGCAAGGAAGATATTTAAATATATTACTTCTATTTATATATATAAAAGAAGAAGAAATATGTATACATAGAATAAGATGTTGGATTCCTTGTTTTGTTTTTACATAAAAAGAATTTATTATATACCACACAGTTGAGCTTTTTGCTTATTTCTGTGAATTCATTTTCTCTTCAGGTAATTTATGATTATCTAAACTTTATGTCTTTGCTTCTCCAAAATTGTAATTCACAGATATTCATGTATTGGTATCATTGATGTTTGCCAACAATCAATTCAAGTTCATCTCAATATAACTTGAATTATCTTTGGGTAAAAACATTGGTAAATATGAGCTGAGAATGTTAGAATTACTTGGAAGACTTTGTGACTTTTTACATTTTTAAAAATGTATAGTCATTTTAAATTGATTAATTTATAGTTATTTTAAATTGATTTATTTTTCATTTTTGCTCTAATAATTCAGGAAAAGTGGACAGGTCAAATAGGCAGATAGGCAGGATCCTGGGTGCTCTGATTTGTTGGCATTTACACAGGTCTTTCACACAAGATTTAATTACAAGGTGACCTGAAATTCAGAAATGTAAACTATACGACAATCAGAAAAACAATTATTTTAAACACACTCTTAGTGTTGTATGATGCGTAACTTGTTTGTATATCTGTCAAAAGACGTAGGCTACATTCAGTAATGAAGAGAGCAAGAATCGAGACTTCATGTACGTTTAATTTTGTCGTAGGAAGGTCGGCCTTTTGAAAAGGGATAGAAATTAACATTTCTCCAGAATTTTATTTCCCTTTATTTGAGGCTGTCTCTTAATTCCAGGCTACATGTACACTTTATTTATTTGACGGGAGAGGTAATGAAACTTTACAAATTTCAACTGGCATTGCACTCTGCTGATAAGAATGGGAGTTTTCACCTCTCTGAAGAGATTACATGAAGTAGAATTGGAAAGCAAATTGTATTTACAAAAGATAGGATGATATTCCTAATAGGTGTTCAGAATTGACTATTCACTCTCATATTCTGCTGAGGTTTACTAGAAATAACTTCATTTCAAAAAAGGACAAATCTGATTGAAGATAAAAGCATTCACTCTCCACAAATACTCATCCAGAGGGTTTACATTGAATTTTCCTGATGGGCACACAGCTGTATTTTATGCTGTATCTGTATAAACTGGTAATGTGCAAAATAAAAATCTAAATGGTATATTTGATTGCTTCATGCACCAACCATTTAGATTACCAGATTTATATCTACAATTTTAGAAGAGAGGGTGCAATATGATGGTCTGACAATAACTGTCAAAGTCATAATGCTCAGATCTGTTTTCATCTTGTTGTTAAGGTAAAGCTGTTGAAATTCACAGTTCGTAGGTCAGAAAGATCACTTACTATCTCTTGTCATCTGTGGTTTAATGCTGACCTAAGTGGCTACTGTATAATGTCAAAATTACCACACTGTCCAGGCTGCAGAGGTACAGTATGCTCCATGATTTAATGCTTTTCCTGTCTGGAATGAAGATGGCCAACAACCATGAGCTACACTGGCTTAAAAGGTACTGAATTTGTATTTCTTCTTTCTCTTTTACCATTCATTTTTGATTTTGGATTTAGTAAAAGGGACACATTACCAAGTAGCCTATCAGAAACACTTTGAGATGAGACATAATGTAAGTAAATTTTTAAACTTTATAACCTAATTCTTTGTCTTTTGTTACTCTGTTTCATTTAGGATTTTTAGTTGCAGCAATAGAAACCACTCCAGCTATTTTCAGCAGAAAAGGATTTATTGCACAGTACTGGGTAGCTTATAAATTTTATAGAAGGGCCGGAGAATTAAGCTTCCATGTTCCAGGACCAGGAATATTGTTACTAGGCGAAGCTATGTCATGAGAAAGCCTTACTGCAGATGCCACCTACCACTCCACATCTAGGGCTGAGAACAAGGATCAGTAAACTTTTTCTGTAAAGAGCCAGACTGTAAAAATTTTAGGCTTACAGCCCATATGGCCTCTGTCACAATGGCTCAGCTCTGCTGTCGTAGTACAAAAGCAGCCATAGTATGTAAATGACCAGGTAGGGCTGTGTTCCAGTACAACTTTATTTATGAAAACAGATAGTGGGCCAGGTTTGACACACAGGCCCTAGGCAGCCAACCTCAGGAGTAGATCTAGAACTTTTGCCACTGCTGCGCAGAAGAACCAAAGGCTTTTGTCATCTTCCTCGCAGGAAATCTGATCTTTTTCCCTGCCGCCACCTCATATTACTCTAATCTACTGCCCAAGTCTTGTATTTATCTATATCGCAGAATCTAGGTTATGTGGTGGACTCTTTAACTGCAAGGGAGTCAGGGAAATGTGTTTGGTTTTCATCGTGCCAGCCTCCTTAGTACAAGAAGGTCGGCTAGCATAGATTCTGAAAGGTGTAAAACAAGGGTCACAAACTCAGAGGCCTACAGAGGTAAGGCAAATAACCCCCCAGAAATGCATCTGGCAGAGATTAGCCCCAGAGAGTATGGTAAGTAGGAACTGTGGAGCACTGAATAAGTCATACCCTGGTAGACGCTTTCACATTGACAAGTTTGAAGACCCTACGCAGGTCAACAACGCATCTGCAGGTCAAATTCAGCCCAGCAGTCCTCAGTGTGCAACCACTGATCCTGATCATGGCTTCCTAACCTAGGACAGACATTCAAGAATGGACTTGGAGCTCCATGTACCTCTTGAAATATTCCTTCTCTGAATACATATGTGCATTTTTTGTGTGTGTGAGTCTGTGGTGTTCCAGTTTCAAAGGGATCGATAACCCTCCCCACAAGATGTTGCAGTTATTGAATTCATCATCAGTTATACCATGCGATGCTAAGTTTTATAATCATTTTTATGTGTTTTAGTTTTCATGAAATAATTTTTCTATTGTGGTTATGTAATTGCGAATTTCTTGATAAATTATTTCATAGGAAAAATGCATCCTATAGTATTACCAATGATGATGAAAATAATAATGATGACATCACCAACATCTATAGAACCTTTAATGCATGCCAGCCACAGCACAGAGTACTTTGGATGCATTAGCTCTTTTGATCCACATAACAGTACTACCATTAGGTACTATTTTGATCCTCATTTATGAGTAAAGCCTAGAGAAAATGAGAAAAGTGTATACAGTGATACTGCATATAAGGGATAGAACTTGGATTTGAAACAGGCTGTTGAATAATTGCTAAAACGTATGAGCCTAGCAAGGATTGTGCTGTTTTTCAGTATCTGGTACTGGAGTTATAATAACTACTGTTGAGGTCATTAGCGTTTTCCTTTCTAGATTCATGATCCATCCCTCATGATCCATCCTTCACAGTTTACATTAAAACAAAACAAAACAAAAACAAAAAAAATCTGAGGCCTAGCAATTCTATGTGACTTGCCTAAGGGTCCACAACTGGTTAATAGGAGCTAGAAATCTGATGGATCTAGTCCTCTTTCTATTATACCTAAATGTTAAAAATATTCTTATATAAAGACAAAGAATTGAGAATAGAGACTTCTGGTCAAGAAGGCAGAGTGGGTAAATGCTGTGCTTACCTCCTCCCACATCAATATTACACCTAAATGATAGAACAAGTCATTGAGAATCATCTGAATTCTAGCTGAACAGAAATCCTATAACTAAGGATGTACTGAAGAAGCCATGTCAAGATTGGTAGCTGGGCCAGAGATGCAGAATGGGCAGGTCCCACACTCATGGTATAGTGATTAAGAATCAGGAGGGATATCTTGTCTGCAGAGGGCCCCATGAAGAGCAAGGGGTCCCAGGGCCAGGAAGAGGAGTCCCCATAACATCTGGCTGTGAAAACCAGTGGGGATTGCATCCAAGAGGGCTGCTGGAGACTTAGGGGCTGCAGGTTTTGCAGGACCCACACACAGACTCATTCACTCACAAACTCACTCACTCTCTCTGGTCTTCAGTGGAGGTAGCAGCATAAAATCACCAGAGATGTAAATAGAGGAACTAAATTGACTAGCTTTGGGGCTGGAAGGTCAGGACAGTTTTCTCAGGAGACGGAAGTACTTGGCAGGAACCATTGTTCCTTTGAGCTCTCCCCTCACCCAGCCGGCAGGTGCAGGTGGGGTCCAAATCTGAGCTCTCCATTAACCTGGCCGACACTGTTCACTTAGCTCTGCTGATGCCCTGATACCCCACCCAACTCACGCATCTGGCTGAACTTCTTCCAGCAGCTCCTTCACACAAGCAGCCTGCCTTAACTCATGCTGCAGACTTTCCTATTATCTCTCAAAGGTCTACAAACTTCAAACAAGCAGTGCCTGGCATTGGTGTGCCCCGTACCTCTTGCTAAGCTACCCAGCACAAGTGTAACTGGTCTGAACTGACAATGTAACTCCCATCAGGTAGCCCCAGGCCTGGCATGAGAAGCAGCCAGTCTTGGCTTGGAACATAACCTCAACTAAATAGCCACAAATCTGGCACAAGTGTCAGCTGACCTCAGCTCACATCGTGAAACCCACCAAAAGTTCCCAAGCCCGATAGTAGTGGCAACCAGCCTCAGTTTGCAGAATAGCCTCTCCTAAGCACCTCCAAGCCCAGCACAAGCAGCAACCAACTGCAGAACACTTTGTACCTCCTACCGAACAGCCCCAAGCCAATACAAGCAGTGGCTGACTTTAACCTGCACCAGAGCCCCTCCCAAGAGGCCCCAGAACCCCCATACTTGTTGGCTAGCTTTAGACTACACCAGAGCACCATCTAACCAGCTCTATGAATGACAAAGTGAACTTGGTTGGCAGTACAGCCCCACTAAAGAGACTCCTGCTCCTTGAGGTCAGCCCCTACACAACAGCTCATCCAGTGTAATGACAGCCAGCCCTCACAGCCAGTTATCCTGAGGGTCAATGCCACCCACTGATGTGCCAACAGCAATGAAGGCTCAACAGCATCAGGAGAGCACACACAACTCACACCAGGGACACCCCAGGAGCACCCAGCTCAGGTGACCGGGAAGACTGTACCATATAGGACTCTTAAGGCCACTCTGCCAAGACCAGGAGACTAGCAGGTCTACCTAATACGTAGACACAAATACATGGAATCACCTAATATGATGAGACAAAGAAACATGTCCCAAATGAAAGAAGAGAACAAAACTCCAGGAAAAGAACTAAACAAAATAGAGATAAGCAGTCTACCAGATGCAGAGTTCAAAGTATTGATTATAAGGATGCTCATTGAACTTAGGGGAAGAATAGATGAATTCAGTTAGTACGTCAACAAAGAGATAGGAAACAAAAATGGAGATAGAAAAAGAAAAGGACAACTCAGAAATGAAGACTACAGTGACTGAAATGAAGACTGCATTAGAGGATATGAAGCGGAGGATTTAATCAGTGATCTGGAAGACAAGGTAGTAGAAACCACCCAATCAAAAAAAAAAAAAGAAAATATCAAATGAGGGTAGTTTAAGGGACTCTGGGACAACATCAAGTGTATCAACATTCATATCATAGGATTAACATTCATTCATACCAGAAGGAGAAGAAAGAGAGCAAGGGATTGAAAAGCTTTTTGAAGAAATAATGACCCCAAACTTCCTTAATCTGGCAAACGAAAGAGATAGAGACATACAAATCCAGGAAGCACAGAGAGTCCCAACAGAAATGAACCCAAATAGGCCCACCAAGACACATCATAATTAAAATGCCAAAGGTTGAAGACAAAGAGAGAATCTTAAAAGTAGCAAGAGAAAAGCAGTTAGTTACCTATAAGGGAGCTCACATAAGACTCTCAACTGATTTTTCAACAGAAACTTTGCAGGATAGAAGGGAATAGCATAAAATATTCAAAGTTATGAAAAACAATTACTTACAACTGAAGTTACTCTACCTTGGAAAGCTATTATTTAGAATCAAATGACAGATAAAGAGCTTGCCACACAAGGAAACACTGAAGGAGTTAATCACCACCAAACCAGTATTATAAGAAATGTTAGAGACTTCTTTAAAATGATTAAAAATATGAATAAGAAAATATTGGAAAGAAAAAATTCTCACTGACAAAGTAAAACACTTAGTAAAAGCAGTGGCTCAATCAACACTTTCCAGGACAGACCACATGTTTGGCCACAAAAAAAAGTCTCAGTAAATTTAAGAAGATTGAAATCATATTGAGCACTTTTCCTGATCAAAATGGTATGAAACTAGAAATCAATTCCAAGAAGAAAACTGAAAAACACACAAACACTTGGAGGCTAAATAGCATGCTACTAAATAGTGAATGGTTCAACAATGAAATCAAGGAAGAAATCAAAAGATACCTTGAGGCAAATGAAGATAAAATTTCCCAAAATGGGACATAGCTAAAGCAGTTCTAAAAGGGAAATTTATAGCAATATAAGCCTACCTCAAGAGGCAAGAAAAACCTCAAATAGACAAGTTAACCATACACCTTAAAGAACTAGAAAAAGCACAACAAATAAAGCCCAAAATGAGTAGAAAGAAGGAAATAATAAAAATCAGAGTGGAAATAAACAAAATAGAGTAAAAAAAGAAAAAAAAAGAAAAAAAGAAACAATAGAAAAAATCAATGAAACCAAGAACTGTTTATATGAAAATGTAAACAAAATTGATAAGCCTTTATCCATACTCATCAAGAAAGAGAGATTTCTCAAATAAAATCAGAAATAACAGAGAAGTGACAACCAATACCATAGGAATACAAAGAATTGTAAGAAAATAATATGAACAATTATATGTCAACAAACTGTACAACCTGGAAGAAATGGATAAATTCCTAGAAACTTACAGTCTTCCAGGACTGAGTCAGGAACAAACAGAAAATATGAACAGACCAACAACTGCTAACAAAATTGATCAGTAATCAAAAGGTTCCAAACAAACAAAAATCCTGGACTTCACAGGTGAATTTTGCCAAATGGTCAAAGAAGAATTAGACCTATCTTTCTCAAACTTTTGAAAAATTGAAGCGGCATCTAAACTAATTTTATGAGGCTAGCAGTACTCTGATATCAAAATCAGACAAAGACACTATAAAAAAAAGAAAATTGTAGGTCAAAATCATATCAGTTCAATAGATGCAGAGAAAGCATTTGATGAAATCCAACATCCATTTATGATAAAAAGTCAGCAAAGTGGGGATAGCAGGAACATATCTCAACGTACATAATAAAGGCCATATATGGCAAACCCACAGCTAACATCATTCTCAGCAGTGAAAAGCTGAAAGCTTTTTCTTTGAGATCAGGAACATGACAAGGACGTCCACTTGCACCACTTTTTTTTCAGCATAGTATTGGAAGTCCTGGCCACAGCAATCGGGCAAAAAAAGCATGTAAAAGTTATCCATATTAGAAAGGAAGAAGTAAAACTGACATTATTTCCAGATGACTTGATGGTATTTATAGAGAACCCTTAAGATTACACCAAAAAACTGTTAGAACTAATAAATTCAGTAAAGTACTCAGATGCAAAATTAATATTCAGAAATTGGTTGCATTATTATACTCCAATAATGAACTATCAGAAAGAGAAATTAAGAAAATCCCATTTACAGTTACGTCAAAAAGGGTAAAATACCTAGGGGTAAATTTAACCAAGGAGGTAAAAGACCCATACTCAGAAAATTATAAGACATGAAATAAATAAACTGAAGAAGATACAAATAAATGGAAGCATATACTGTGCTCATGGATAAGAAGAATTAATACTGTGAAAATGTCCATTCTGCCCAAAGCAATCTATAGACTCAGTGCAATCTCTATCAAAATACCAATGGCATTTTTTACAGAGCTAGAACAAATAATTCTAAAATTTCTGTGGAACCATAAGAGACCCCAAATAGCCAAAACAATCTTGACAAAGAACAAAGTTGCAGGTATCACGCTACCTGATATCAAACTATACTACAAGGTTACAGGAATCAAAACAGCATTGTAGGCATAAAAAAGACACAGAGACCAATGGAACAGAATAGAGAACCCAGAAATAAACCCAGGCATATGGTCAATTAATCTTTAACAATCAGGCAAGAATGTAAACGAGGTAAAGACAGTCTCTTCGATAAATGGTGTTGGGAAAACTGGACAGTCATGCAAAAGAAAAAAAGAAAAAAACTAGACCGTGTTCTTATACTATATACAAGAATAAACTCAAAATGGATTAAAGTCTTAAATGTAAGATCCAAAAACATAAAGCCCTAATAGAAGAAAACATAGTCAGTATGATCTCAACATATTTTTTTGGTATGTGTTTTGGGGCAAAGGAAATAAAAGAAAAAATAAATGGAACAACATCAAACTGAAAAGTCTTTGCACAGTGAAGGAAACCATCAACAAAATGAAAAAACCTACTGAATGGGAGAAGATACTCACCAATGATACATCTGATAAGGGATTATTATTCAAAATATATTAGGAACTCATACAACTTACCCCCCAAATGACAATCTGATTAAAAAATGGGAAGAGTACCTGAATATACATTTCTCCAAAGAGGAGTTTGCATTTCCAAAGAGGACATACAGATGGCCAATAGACATATGCAAAGATGTTCAACATCACTAATTATCATGGAAATGCAAATGAAAACCACAATGAGACATCACCTCACACTGGTCAGGCTGTCATCAATATATCAACAAACAAGTGTTGGTGAGGATGTGCACTCTTGTTGGGATTGCCAATTGGTACAACTACTATAGAAAATAGTATGGGGGTTCCTCAAACAATCAAAAGTAGGAGGACCATATGACCCAGCAATTCCCCTTCTGGGTATTTATCCAAAAAAATTCTCAAACACCACTTCAAAAGGATATATACTTCCCTATGTTCATTTCAGTATAATTTACAATAGCCAAGATAAGGAAATAACCTGAGAGTCCATCAATAGAGGAATGGATAAAGAAGAGGTGGCACACATATACAATGGAATATTACTCAGCCATGAAAAAGAATGATATCTTGTAATTTGCAATAACATAGATGGACCTAGAGGGTATTATGCTAAGTGAAGTAAATCAGAGAAAGACCAACACCATATGATTTCACTTATATGCAGAATGTAAAGAACAAAATAAACAAAACAAACTCATAGATACAGAGAACAAATTGATGGCCTCCAGATGGGAGGGGGGTTGGGGTGTGGGTAAAAAAAGAGAAAGGATAAAGAGGTACAAATGGGTATTTATAAAATAGTCAAAGGGATGTAAACTATAGCATAGGAAATATAGTCAATAATATGGTAATAACTATGTTGTCAGATTTATCGGGGTGATCACTTTGTAAGTTATATAAACGTCTAATCACTGTTTTACACCTAAAACTAATATAATATTGTATGCCAACTATAATTGAAAAATGAAAACAACAACAAATCCTCAGTAGTTTTATCAGAATAGGAATCTCACTAGTTAAGCCACAGATGTTTGGTATTTTCAGCACTAGTTTTACTGTGACTCTTTCCCTTGAAGACTGTATTCCTTAATTTGCTCACTCTGCTTGAGTATTTTAATTTTTTATGTTCTTAATAATTTGTGAACGCTTTTTATGAAGGGGCCTCAGAACTTTCCCAAATTGAGGTCTGTTATTCAAATTGTTTCTTTTTTTCAAAATATGAAAATTAGATTTAAACATTGAGTTTGTGACATATCCACTACAAGGTATATTTTTAGTTCTCCGATTTGCTTTTGTAGTATTTCCTATTGATTATTCCTACAAGAGTATTACTATTATTGCCAATTTTTAAAACTTGCCTTAGATTAATAAAGACATTGACAAGGCATGTGTCTAAATCCTAGAAATGATCTAGCTTAAACCGCATATAAATCAATAAAATAAAAAGGCTATTTGTGTTCACTGGATGTCTCATTATAGATTTTTGTATCTCCACTTACTATTTTTTCTAATTTAATTTAAAAACAATCTATTTTTACTGTTAGGTTTCTGCCATCATACCTCCCTGCTAAAATAAAAGATGAAAAAAAAAACCCTGTGTTTATTTTCCTGAGGCCTCTATGATCAAACTCACTTTAATGAAAGTTCTGAAAATAACCCAGTTAATTGATACCATTTACAGAAGCACTCTGATAGTTCCATATGGCTTTTTTGGTAATACCAGCTGCCTCATTATAAGCTGTCATTGCAAAACCTCTTGATTAAAACCCAAACATCCCATAGGTAAAACAATATTGCTTACATTCCTTCAAAACGTACATTTGCTGTGGCAGAAATATGAGACTATGTTCACGCGAAGGTCGTTGTGAGCAAAATGTGTTGATTCCAAGCAAATGTTTGAGAGAGATTCACTTAGTAGATGTCAAAAGCTGGCCTGCTAGAAACCTGTTTTGCTCAGTATATTTAGGGAGCAATGTTTTATACTGTAGAGTACTTTTCTTCTTTCAGCATACTCCCTGTGTAAATGAAAACAGGAGGCTCTGAATTTTAATTGAAAGTAATTCCTTTAGAAATAGACCTCTTTAGGCACTGGGTCATTCCAAACAGCTGAGTATATATTTTTCCCCAACATATAAATCTCTACAGAAATCTTGTTAAAATCTATGACATATTTTCCTGCAATATTAAACAGACTATACCAAATGCAATGAAATTTTTGTTATTATATATTAACTCAGAGTCATTATTACAGATACCAGTTAGAGTACTGGGCTAGCAGCCACCATCATCTCTCAGTAGTTTCCTGACTCATTCCCCAGCATCTACAACACATGCACCATTCAGTTCTTCCTCCTCCATACAGCTGCTAGAGTGATCTTTAAATAGCGAGAACTGACTATTTTAGTCATCTGCTTTTAAAAAATCTTAAGCTTCTCGATCACTCTTAAGGTGAAATCCAGAACTTCTAATGTAGCCTGTAGAGTTCTCTACCCCATCCCCCTCTTCTCCAGCTGTACTGATCTTGTTTTAGATCCTTTACAATTCTTTGGGAATTCCAAGCTCACATGGCAGAATGAAAACGCTTTATAGAATTTCCCTCTCCCAATATTTAACAAAATGTATGAAACATAATAAACAATCATCAACCAAAAAGAAAAACATCATCAATAGAACCAAAGAAGAAAAAAGGCAAGGAAAGAAACTGAAGATTTACAGCAGGCAAAATTGTGAAAATTCTCACCATTTCCAAATGTAGAATGAAGCAAATTGAACGTTCTTACTTTTCTCTTTTTCTTTCCTTTTTTTTTTTTTTGTTGTTGTTGATGAATAAAGGAAACATGACTCCCAAGGAGAAATAAGTGAAATATGGGTAACTCTGTTTCTCTATTACTTTTTGTAATTTGATTTAAAGCAAAATCTGTTTTCATTGTGTTTGGTTTATGCTCCTGCCCTTCACCCCAAAAAAGTTTATTTTCCTGAGCAAGATAAAAGGAAACTGAATGACTTCCATATAAAATAAGTCCTCCCTTAATGTTGTAAGTAGGTTCTGTGACTTTAAACAAAATGTGAAAGTTTAAACGAAACAATTTTACCGTAGGCTAATGGATATAAACAATATTTAGGTTCGAACCTGTGGCATCTCATCAGTGTTATAATGAGATGACTTATTGCAGGACCTGCTGTACACTTCCCTCAGCTAAAAATGAAAGGGAAAGAAACACTCCAAAGACAAAGAACCTATCCCAGAAGAAAACACAATCCAGGGAAAAGAAGGAAATGTCATAATTTCATCATACTATCAAGCAACTTAATAGACCATAAGTTCAGTGAAAGGATCTTAACAAAATGAGTTAAGAAAGAGCAACTGTAGACCTTGGGGAGAAAGCTGAAAAACATAACATCACATAGAACCGTGGTACAGGCCCTCATTTCAAGACTCTTGGCACTGTTTTAGTTGGTTAATGAGAATATTAATTAAAATGGGGATACATAAAAAAGCATTCCTTAAACATTTCAAAGTTAAAATATTTAAATGTCATTTATTTGCTAATCTTTTGATGTAAGGGCACACTGTTATTTGAGTATAGTTTGGGGATTCTAATTCAGTTCCATCTTTTTTTCTTAAACTATACCCAAAATACATCAACACCAAGTTCCAGTTTGGGTTTCTTTAAAGTGAAAAAGGACTTAAAGATACATGCAAAGCAACATAATCCTTTTCTCTATCTTTTGGGAATTCAACTTTTTTTTCTAAGTGATTTGCCTTTCTTGAGTCTTTCCAAAGCATTTATGTTAGATTTCACAGAACCAATAATTATTTTTACATTTCTGTTTCTTGGGTTCTCTCCATAACAACCCTGTGGCATAGCCACTGTTACTGTCTCCATTTCACTGATGAGGAAACTGATCACTATATAAAAATCACCATATTTCTCCTTGTCCACATGATAGTCTAATAATTCAGCTTAATCCTGAGAGTCATCTTCTCTGGACAGATGTACTGAAAATTTTAGCAATTTGAAACAAGGTGTAGAAAATCCCCAATATGTAATTACGGAACATGGTGCTAGATTCTTTATGCATGAACTAATACCACTATGCTTTTTATAAACTTTAGAACCAGGTTTAACTCTAGCATTTATAGTGCTATGATTGTACATGTATTAGACTTTGCATAAAACCTCTAAAAACAAATTTTAGAGCAAGTAATTGAGTTAGAAGGCCTGAATTCTAATTCAGACAAAGCCAATTACTAGTTCTGTGACTTTGCATAAACCATGTAATCTCTTTAGGCCTCAGTTTCCTAGTCTGTCCATGGAAGTTCAACTTAAAGGATCCCCAAGGTCTTTCCAATATAATGTTCTCTAGTAATAAAATATAAAACCTTCTTATTGAAATGTGCTAGACAATAAACTTACTTTTCATCAAACACTTTGAAAAATGCAAACTTTATTTAGATTGCCTAGTTTTTAATGAATTAGATGAAAATGAACATAATAAAGAAATTCACAAATGATTTCATTGTTTATAAAAATTATAGACGTATCATAAAATATTCAGAAACATTTTGAAATTGAGTAGCAAAATAGCAGATAAAAAGTTGTTCTTAGTCATGAGCAATAACTCTTAAATCACTCTATGTATTATCAACCTGCTGCACCCTGAGGTTGCTGTAACATCATCAGCCCAACATGTATCAACAACTGACTAGAGAGAATCAGAGAATCCTGGGGTACTCAAGTATTACCAGAAAAGATCTTGTTTCTAGCTATTGGTTTACCTGTTAACATGGTTTATTCTGGACCATAACATCAAATTATTTAACCCCCTGCTAATCTGCTTTATCTGCCATAAGTTTATACATAGCTCTAATCACATCACGTCCCTCCTTAAGGATTTTTAGTGGCTCCCTGTTGCCTACAGAATTAGGTCTAGACTATTTACTCTGTTTTCAAGGCTCTCCAAGGTCTGGCCCCAGCCTGTCTTTCCAACCTCATTTCCTCTTACCCCCTTCATATGCCTTTCACACCAGGCCTCCTGAACGACTTGCTTTTCAGGGACATGCCCTCGTTACCTCGCTCATGGGTCCTGCTGTTTGTATTGCCTTTGACGTCGTTATCCAGGCTTTTATTCTCTCCGTCTTTCCAGACTCCACTCATATAGCACGTCCCTCACAAAGTCTTCCTTGATCTCCCCAGCCAGAATTTCTTTCTAGAGTATAATAGGCCTTATCTGTTACTCTTACCACTTTTATTCTTGACAGAGGTTTTTAAGTATATGACTTACTAGGCTGGAAATTGATTTAGAGTTAGTCTTAGTCAAATGCATTCTTGTATGCTGATAAACTTCTGTCTTATAGCATGGCCTTCTACATATTAAGTCTTCAATTAATATGTGAAATATATGACTGGCATACACTGGTTAGTTCTGGACCCAATTCACCAAATATTTATTAGATATCTACTGTGTGCAAGTCATTTCAGTACAAAGAGTGAGACATAAAAGGGTTGATAATTATAAGACAGACGACCAAAAGAAGTGTAATGGCTTTTCAGTTTATAAAAAAAAGTATGAAGTGAAAATACCCCCTAACAACAACAACAACAAAAAACAACAGAGTAACTAACTCAAGCAAAATGGTATTCTTTTTGTCGTCAAGTCCAACTGCAGAAGGCAGGGAGGGGAGGGATTTGAATTAAGTTGAGTGTTTCAAGTGGATCAATTCAGTCTGACAAATTGGTGGAATGTGAAGAAAGTGACTCAGGCAAGAGGATCACACTGTAGGAGAAACTTCCTTGTGAGGGTTATGTTCTTATGCCACACCCCAACAGGAGGCACCAAGAGATAGTAAAGGTTTACAAGTTTTAAGGAATGAATGCAATATGAAATTGTTGATGTTGGCACAAGAACAAGGCAGCACAGCATATTCTACTGGTTATGAGCACGGACTCTGCTAATTCATAGGTCGTCTCCAGCCCTGTCAGTGTGATCTTGGGCAAGTTACTTAGTTTCTCTCTGCCTCAGATGCTTCATCTGAAAAGCTGGGAAAATATTGATAATCTACCTTCAGAGGGCTCCTATGGAAGTTCACCGGGTGTATACATCTGGATGAGCGTGTGTGTTTATGCCACCTAGAACGAAGTCTGGCACCGAGTAGGAATTAAGTAACTTTTTGCTACTGTTAAGGACTATGTTTTTGTTCCCCACTAGTAAAATTTAGAATCAAAATGTAGAAAAAGTAGGGCTTGCTGAATCTTCAAATTAAGAAAGTATTGATACCTTCAAAGTCTCACTGAGTACTAAAGGCACAGGGTAAGGGGTAATTTGAAAGAACATTCAAAATTTAATTTCAAATTTAATGATAGCATTTGAGAAAAGAAACAGCATAAAACTATGAACCTGGTCATGTTTGCATTAAGCCACAATGAAAATTACAAGAAGAAAAAGGTTTTCTGTATAAAGTAAGATCAGAAAAAGCCCAAGATTGGAATGTAGAAATTACATTAAATTAGGTAGCTTTTTCAGAGTTTGTATTATGCTAAATGGGATTACTTATGCCAGACTTACAAATAAGCTCTAATATATCGGTGGTATCATGGATCAGTATCAAAACAGTGTCTGTGTTTATATCCATGCCCTGTGATTCTGGAATGTTTAAATATCCTTCATTTTTAACAGCAGATATTTACTGTCTGACAATGTGCCAGGGATTTTGCTTGGAAATCCCTCTGAGCCATTCAAGATGCTGAGTAGAAACTGGATATTGGATAGGGAACTGGAGCAAAGTGCAGAGGTTTGAGCTGGAAATATAAATGCATCAATCACTAATGTTTAGGTAGTGGCGAAGCTCCCGCTGAATGAAATGTAAGCAGTGGATTGAGTGCTATGAATGAGAACTGCTAGGATCCATGTTTCAGGTATTAAGTAGATTTTGAATGAGATCTGGGACCGTTGTTGAAGCCCTTTTATTTATACTTTTGCTGTGTATTAACACATTCACTTTCCTGTACAGGTCGATGATTGTGGCTTTTCATTGAATCATCCTAATCAGTTCTTTATCGAGAGCCAAAGGATTCTAAATGGTGGTAAAGACATCAAGAAGGAATCCATCCAACCAGAAACTCCTCAGCCCAAACCAAGTGTCCAGAAAACCAAGGATGCGTCATCTGCTCTGGCTTCTCTGAATTCCTCTCTGGGAGTGGATATGGAGGGACTAGAGGATTATTTCAGTGAATGATTCTTGGACAGTTAGTGACCCTTTTTCCTCACTAGCTTTCAGTTCTCACTTTTAACTGTTTTGCCTTTTTCTTTTTTAATCTTTTTGTCTAACTTCTCCCTCCTTCCCATCCCACCCCAATCCATCCATGTTCTTAGAAAATCTGTCTTAGGAAAGTAGGATTGCAGATAAAAACAAAGATCTCCACCATATTTTTCTTTGACAAAAGGGAAGAAAAAGAATTTCTCTTGAAATCTAACACTTAAACAGTGTGATTTAAGTCCTGTTTTAAGAGGTAAATAGCTTTCTAGACTAGTTACAGTCCCCTGAAAACAATACAACTGAAAACAACTTATTTTAACCCTTATAACTGTAATTTTGATCCAACCCTTTTCTGGCCCATTTTTGTTAATAAGTATCAAAATGTATATGAGTGTATCTGTGTACAATTTTAAGAGTCATATAATGTCATAACGGATTAGACATTATCTCATTTTTTAAAGAGGTATTTTGGAATATCCAACACACTGCCAAATCACCAATCAGGATTTTAAACTTTTTTTTTTCTTTGAGTTGGCCATTGGTTATTCCACGTCAGTAAAGAGAATTTTTGCTCCGTTGAGTGTCAGCAAACACTGCTGAAATGAATTGTGTCTCAGGAATTAAGAGAAACAGAATTTGTGGAGCCAATTATGTAATTAACAAATAGGAATACTTTGTTATGTAAAATGCTGGAAACTCCTTATCTGCTTTCATTTTCCATTCACTCCGGGGGTGATTTATGAAGAGCAGACAATTCCTAAACCAAGAAGGTTGTAAGGAAAGTCTGAAGTGTTTCTTCATTCCACTCTCCAACTTCCGTAACTTCCCACTTCTGTGGTTGCTGTGAGTTGCCAAATAGGTTTGGTAAATTCATTGACTTCAGTAATAAATACTCTGACATTTATAGTAACTCCTTCCTTTCAGGTCCAGCATTGTGTTTGGGTAAATGTTGTGGATGATTACAGACATACTAGATTAATGCCTGACTCTCCTTGCAACACATTTTGTGTATCACGGAGCAGCAGTGTCCTCTTGAAGGCCTTTATCTCACTGATTTCCTACCTGTGATCTCTACATACCCACCCAGAGGATTTGGGCTCGCAGAAGACAGACCAAGGTTGGAATGTAATGCTTCCTCACTATTACCTTAGATTATGTAAAAAAAAAATATTAGTCTGTTTCAGTCCTCTTTTCCTGGTGAAGAGGAGTATTTTCCCTTTATCCTCTTGAATCAGGTATTAACTAAATTGAAAAGAGAATACTGTATTCAGAAAACTGGACTGCTGAAAGTACCACTTTTTAAATCCTGTGAAAAACTGAAGCAATGTGAAAAGGATTTAAACAGGATCAGATTGTCGGAATCTAAAAATGTCAGCTGATCAGGTTTTTATTTCAGGCTGCTGAGCAAAGATTTCTTGGAATATTTAGTAATATATAATTTAGGGAGATACCATCTGAAACTTTACTTGTCTTTACGAGTTATTATTACCTAGTTCAGAAAATAGTTTTATTCCATTACAAATTACCCCTATAAATCTCTCCCTTCTGAAACCATCTGCTTGCTATTCCTTTTATCATATATAGTTCTCAACAGGAATCTGATGATGGCCTACCAGTTTATCCATGAACTGCAAAACTCTCTCTCTCTCTCTCTCTCTCTCTCTCTCTCTCTCTCTTTTGTAATATTAAGAGCAAGTGCTGAATGGGGTTGTTTTAACCACAGAATTAAGTTAGCTTTGGAAAGCCAAGCATAGAAATGTAGGTCTCTGTTGTATTCAAAAGAAGTGAAATATTAGAAGCAGCCTCACTGCTGTAGTTCAATGAGAAATCTTATGACAGGATATTTTCTATCTGGCAACATTTTGCAAGGTTATCTTTTTCTACTGTCTCATGTTCTCCTTTTATGAAGCCTGTGTTCCCACCAGCATAAAGGACAGAGCCATTAGCAGCACAGTAGATGTGTCTTAGCTGACTATTTATTTTACACTGGCAGCTCCAGGAATTGATCATCTTCCTTGAATGTTTTATATGTTTCTAGTCAAACTCCACAATAACACTATTTAAATATTAGTTGTATTGCAAGTTCAACTTCTTTGTAATAAGGTTTGATCTCCTGTCATGTATTACACACAAGAATATATAAATGTTTTGTGAAGTCTATAGATTAGAGGATGGGGTTAGAGGTTTATATAAGATGACAGAAATTAATGCCTTTCTGGTGCTTTTTGGAGTTGGGTAAAGCAATTTATTTTTCATGCTTCACAAGTCTTGACAATTTTGATTGGTTTTCTTTGAAAGCAGACCTGTTTGAATTGGACGATGTAGGAAGAAACCCAAAGAAAAATTAAAAGCTGGCAGGCAGCCTCTTTTCATAACAGTCGCCAATGAAAAAGAATATGAGTCTTCCAGGTCTTTTGACTTGCAGTTTGTTATTACCTCTTCAAGGAGGAGAGGCTATCTGATTATCAGAGTCAGAAGAAGAACTAGCAGAGGAAAGAGACTAGGTTGGAAATTTGCAGCTGGTTAAAGCAATGATACTGTTAGTGAAGATTCTACCATATTTCTTTCATGTTGCTTCTCTGTAATGTTTCTTACTCCGCTTAGAGAGTACAAAACTCCTAATTGCAGTGTGCATAAAAGAACACTAGGAAGATTTTTAAGTAAACTTTTTAGGACTGCTTTTAATATTGCAGTCATAAAAGTGAATAGTTGTAGATCTTGAAGGAGAGGGAGCCAAACAAAGCAATGGGAAAGACCTTTATTCATATAGAATTTGAATACGCTGAGGGATTTCTTCTCTCTCTAAACGCATTCAGTGTTTTGCTTGTTAAACTTTGCTGTCTTACTGATACTAAGGGTCTTTTCAAACAAACTTCTGTAATTCCTTGCAAAGAAGAAAACAAAACTTCTGGGATTGAAGCTTGAAAAGCAAAATGAGACAACTCTCAAGTTCTGGTTGGGCTAGGGTCTACTATTTGCAAATTTAATCAAGATCTTCTACAGGCATCAGCTTGACATTAAATTTAAGTGCTCATTAAAATGAAAGTTTGACAGCAGTTCTAAATGTGAAGCTCAGTCTGAAGACATCTTTATAGCTGGAAGGGGGAAAAAGTTGAGAAGCCTCAAACCACTGTGGTAATTAGACCCATTTGTTAACTTCTAATGTTGGCAAAGGGTGGGAGAGAGAAGGTTGACAAATGGGAACTGGAAAGGCCATTCAGCTCCCCGTATAGAAACTGTGTAACCAGAGTCCTGTGTGGCAAAGAAACATGGCAAATAGGCCCTCTGATGAATGAGTAAGATGGGGACATTATTTTAAGAACTTCTTTTGGTTTGTCTTTCTTTCCATGTACAGACGGAACCGCAGTGGGTCGGAGCTGTGTTTTGAATAGATGTGCCAGTTTGGTTGTCAGGCCCTTTGGAAGACGTACAACATTATTAGGGAGTGAGCCTCCAAAATACGTTTTTGGCCTGAAGAGTTAGTATTCTCAGAGGGGTCTCTAACTTACGTTCCAGTAATCACTTATTTACCCAAAGCATCTGGCTTTCTTTCCAATACTGAGTTTCTTTTTGACAGGTAACTATTGCCCAAGTCTAAGACTTTCCACCGTTATTGGCATTGTAGTCAATTTGCTTTGTGACTTTATGGAAATGTTGTCACCTGTTAGGAAATTATCTTCCTACTTCATCTGAACTTTCTTCCAAAAGTGATACTATTTTCTGTTATTGGGTTTGCTTTCTATGCCATGAGTTTTTTGTGTGTGTTTTTGTCCATTGCTTCATGACATTTTATTTTTTTCCAAGAATTATCACTGTAGAACCTTATCAAAAGCTAAAGAATATCTCTGTATAGAAAGCTTCTGTATTTCCCCTGAGCCTTCAATTGCAGTACTGTTTTTGAACATTGATGGCAAGGTAGTGAAACAATACTGCTAATAAATGCATGATAGGTTTTTCAGTGCAGCCCTGCATTTCGAGGTATTCATTCACCCTAACAGAACTGTGAGGCTCTTTAAGGTGTTTTGATTTTGTTTAGTTTCGCACTGAAAGCATAGAGAGGAAATAAATTCAGCAAATGATGCATTTAAGACTGTGCAATAACAAAACTAACCATCTCATGCAACTTTTCCTGCTTCCCCTCACATTTTTTCTTTTTTCATTGATAGCTTGCACTCGGGTCATAGAAGATACTAAAATCATTACTGACTACAAGGACATAGGGCTACATGCTTCTCTTTTTTATCTTCCCTTTCACTGCAGAGAGTTAGGATGGTGATTTAATAATCCTCTACCACCCTTAACTCTTGGTTCTCTCCAGACTTCCTGCCTGGTGCTCTTCTCACTCCAAGAAACTCCCTGGGTGAGCTCACTGACTCCCATGGTGTTACTTCCCATCTGTATGCAAATAATTCCCAAATCTGTATCCCCAACTTAGATCTCTCCTCTGAGCACAGACCTACCTATCCAACTGCCTCCTGGCCTCTCCATTAGGATGTCCCACAAGTATCTCTGATGTGTCCAGAATCAAACCTGTTCTCTTTCTTCCCATGAGTTTGTCATTGTAGAAACTCTGACATTAACCTTGACCTTTCTCTCTCTCACTTGACACTTTTTTCAAACATTCAAGTACAGTTGTTCTGTTTAAATGCCAGCATTCTAAACCAGTGGATCTTAACTGGGGGCAGCTTTTCCCACAGGAGATATCTGGTATGCCTGGAGAAATATTTGGTTGTCACGACTGGAAGGAGGCTTGCTGCTGGCATCTGATGGGTAGTGGCCAGGATGCTGCTAAACAGCCTATTTACCCAAAGCATCTGGCCTTCTTTCCTATATTGAGTTCAGGACAGCCCCTCATAGCAGAGGTATCTAGCTCAAAATGTCAGGAGCGCTGAGGTTGAGAAATCCTAAATGTTTTCCTTTCCTCCCATTCTCCCTTGCACTGCATTGGCTTACTCGTCACTTTTAGCTTGTGTTACCTCAGTGATCTTTTAACTTACTATCTTAGTCTCCATTTGCCTACCTTGTACCTATTCCCACATCCTTCTTCAAAATGTAACCCAAGTAATTTTCCCCCTAACGTGTTTGTCTTCTTAAACACAGCTCTCCCTTACCTATATGATGAAGTCTAACTCTCCACGATTTCATGTATGAGGCCCTCCATGACCTAACCCCTGCCGACATCTCCAGTCCCATCTATTGCCATTCTCCCTCTGTTCTGTGACCCACTCCTGTGACTTAACCATCCCAGACAAGGTTGCCCTGCACATTCCCTGTGCTCTCTCATCTCTCTCATCCTTGTTACTCCTCCCGCCTGGAACACCCTTCCATTGCTTGCCCTGGTAACTACTCTTTCTCGACTCAAAGGCTCAGGTGAGGTACACATTCTTTCAGCCTTCTCTGATGAGTCCAGTATATGTTTGTTGTCCTTTTTAGGCCATCCAGCGTATTTCTATCACAGTACTTATATTTCTAATCATCTATTTACTTATGTTCCCCTTCATTAGACTATACACTCCTTGGGGGCAGAAACTATATCACTCTCATATTTGAATCCCTAATAATTAGCGTTGTCTCTAGTTTTTAGTACAAAATCTTGGGCACTCAATAAATGTGTGTAGAGTGAATGAATGGTTATTTATTTATCTCACAGGAATCTCAGATTCAGAGTTTTCAAAACCTACAAAATAAGGGGTAGAATGGACTTGGACCCCAGACCAGGGCTACCTCTTACTATGTAACCTTGGACAAGTTTCTTAATTTCTCTGTGCTTAATTTGCTCCCCCTATGAAATGAGGATAATAATTGTATCCATTTCAAGGGTTATAGTAATAGAATAAAATATTCTATTAGAATAATACTGTTAAGTCTACAGCACTGAAAACAAAACACTGCCTGACTCATGGTAATACTTAGTAAACATTAGATGTTGCTATTTGATAATCAACCCTACAAACAAATGTTATATGAGTATGTGGATCTTTTGTGATTGAGGAGCATCCATTCTGAAGAATTCTTACTTAGAGCGATGCTGTTATGTGCACTATACTGGGTAGATCAGTGAGTGCGTGTGTGTGTGGGGGGTGGAATTGGGGGAGGGGAAACCATCAATCATACAAGGTTTTAGTAAGAGGAATTAATGTCAGTGCATTCACGCTCTGCCTCACCTTTGACCCATTTGTGGCCACACAGGCTGGAGAAACGCAAACTACAAAAATGGAGGATTTCCTGTATACGGTATACTCATACGCTGTGGTATGAAAAGTTGTTGAAATGGTGTCACAGAATACTGCTTGTCCTTTTAAAGGGAAGAACTGGGTAATGTGAGCTTCAGCATATAGACAGCATCCTAAAATGTCCTCCGTTAGGGCTGTACGTGATTCCCAATGACAGCGATGCCTGTGTGCTACCTAGTCTCCAAGCAGGTCAAAAGTACTTCATGTAGATCGAGTCAGGTGCCACTATGGCACCTCTGGAAGTGGATAAGAAAAATAATCGTCTGAATTTTTTCTGAAAAAAGAAAATGACACACGGAGAGGTTAAATCCCCTGAGCTGGGTCACAAACTCCCTGATAGAACCAGGCACTGTGACTTTCTGGCCTGTGTACTTTTTCTCCATTATTGTTTTTCACAGTGAGCATGGCTGTGTAGCTGAAACTGCAGGCCCCAACTACACCAACTCTTTTCTATTGTCTTTGACAAGGTAATTAACCCTTTTTCTTCAATTTCCTCATCTGTAAAATTGGGATAATAATTGGGATAATATTACCTACATCTCAGGATTAGTGTGAGATTAAATGAGATAACATTTCAAATACTTTGTACATGGTTTGACATGTAGTAAGTTTTAAATAATTGTTAACTATTGTTATGTAGAGGTTCTATTAAATTTTGTCAAAAGAAAGAGTTTGCCCAAAATAAAATTTGGAAACTACAATAATAGAATATTTCCTGGATATTAAAGAATAAGAATTATATTTTAATTTTGCTCTAAAGAATAAAAATTCCATAACCCTTAGCTCTTCAAATAAAAGCAAACTACAGACTCTCAAAATTTCAAGGAGTTTCTACTACCAAGATTTTTCCTCACTGTGCCTTGCTTGGTCTCATGGAATAATCTAGAGAAAGTACAGCCAGATTGGCAAACAAAGTCATGGGAAATTGCATATACCTTGTGTTGTCCATCAGCTTCTCAAGAACAGTTAACGTATCATTCTCATGCCTTGGTCAGAGCGCTGCACTGTTATTCCCTTGTCAATTCCGTGGCATCTTCCTTATCGTCTCAATCAATCCCCCTCCCTAGACCAGAACGACCTATCTCCCGTAAGAAGTGATCTGGATTTTTATAGAAATCAGAGAGAAGCTTTGGATTTTTCTCTTTTGGTATCCTATCCAGGCCTCTGTGCAATTATAGCAGATGCCCCCGTCAATAGTTTCATTAATTAGCTAGACAGTTTGGGATACAACCAACTTCTTGGTATTAAGCATACCACTTAGATCCATGTACAACATCCTTAATAACTGGATCTGTACATCAAAACAAGAAAGCACCAGAGTTACATGCAGCTTCTACTCCATACTCAAATAGCAGGCTGTAAAAAGCACCTAGGCAAAAGGGAATATATACAGCCTCTGTGACCTTGCTATACATTAGGGAAAATAGCCTATTTATGAAGGTGTTATCCATTGTTTAACTGGACACAATTAATGAGGAAGGCTATCTGCAGATTCCTGTCTCTTAACCTGGGTGAATACAGCCGACCCCAAATCCGTTTGTGTATTTCCTCCTTTCAAGCCTATCTAACAGTGGGCACTTTAGAGGTGTCCAATTCAACCTCTAACCAAGTATAGTAAATGTTTTCAGCTTGTGGGCCCTAGAGTCTCTGTTGCAACTACTCAACTCTGTTGCTGTACTGCAAAAACAATCATGGGCAATACATGAATGTGTGAGTGTGAAGCCTTGAATAGTAAACACCTTTGTCTCTGACCCAGGAATCTCATGTTTTTTTCAAACATGAATAAATGTGTGGCAGCGTAACTTACTAGCTTATAAATAGGATAAAATTTCAGAAACTTCAGTTTGTGATGATTTTCGACTAGCATGTATATTATCAGTTCACTAATGCACACTTTATTGTTGTCTAAGCTGCTGTTAAACCTATCTATTGAGACTTCAATTTCTGTTATATTTTTTTGGCTCTAGAGTATACATTTGATTCTTTGTATAACTTCCAGTTCTCAACTAAGGTTCCCTATCTAACTGTCAATTTAAAAATTTAACTTTCAGCATTATTTTAAAGCCCCTGTTTAATTGCAATATCTGTATAACCTATGCGTCTGTTTCTATTGTTTGATTTTTTTCTTGGTTTTTGATGGTCTCATCTCCAAGTTTGCATAATAATTTTTTATTGAATGTCAGAACCGTACAGAAAAAATTGCAGAGATAATTTATCTTCCTTCAGAAATGATTTGTATTTGCTTCTGTGAAGCAGTTAGGCAGGAGTGCATGACCCCAATGCAATCCAGGGATTTAGATGACTTAAGGCATGGTTTTGTTTTTTGTAAGGGCTGATCTATTTTTTTTGTTTTGAACATCCTCCTAAGGTATAATCTTTCAGGAGTTCCAGCTGAAATCCTTGGGTGTTTACCAAAAACAATACTTTCAGGAAAACTCTGAACTCCAATTTTTGTCTCCTCCTTAGCACCATGGATTTATTGTAATTTCTGCTCAGCTTTTCAGCCTCTAGGTCACAGTTTAATCTAGGAGTAGATGACCAAAATCCAGATATGAAGGATATTCATGGCTAGGACTCAGAACTGGAAATTCTTATCCAAGATGGCAATATAGGAGGCCCTGCACTCACTCACCTCCCCGCTTGGACACACCAAATCTATAGCTACACTATTTCAGAGGGAACTATTTACTCTGAAAGAATTCCAGAAACTAGGTGAGTGACTCCTATACACTGGGTGAACAAGAAAACAACCCACATTGAAACGGGTGGAAAATGCTGAGACACGCTCTCGCCATAAACCCCATTCCCAATATAGTGACATACAATATGCAGGGTACTCACAACTCCCAGCTACTCCCTGAGTAGCAAAGGGTTTGAACCCAACATCTAGAACCCCTATTTTTAATACTGCCATCTGAGGGACAGCATCCAAAACACCTAGTTGTAAAATCCAGTGGATCTAAGTCTGTAAGACCCACAAGACCACAGCATACAAAGAAATAGTACCTAATGGGCTCACAATGACTCCACATAGCTTTCTCCCCATGACTCAGTGTAGAAACAGCAAACAGAAATGCCCATCTCCCAGTCTTTCCCTAATAGATCTATTTGCTTATTTTAGAGCTGCTGCCAGAGGGTCTGGTTTCTAGTGACCCTCCATTTAAGTGCTGGCTGAAATCCTTCTCTTTAGGACACTGACAGGTCTTGGCATAGCATCAACTACCAGTAGCCACTAAAAATAAAATAGGCTGCTTGGACGATCACCAGGGTATGAGAGACGATCAAGAGCTGGGGTTGGGCTGAATGATAAGATTATTCTCCTACAGGAGACACTCTGTCAAGCCTGGGAGAGGTGGGTGTTTGATGCATAGAAATCAACCCAGAGAGTCAAGAAAAATTAAGAAATATAGGGATATGTTCCAAATATGAGACCAATATACCCCTCCAGAAACATAACTAATGAAATGGAGATAAGTGATTTACCTGATAGAGTTCAAAATAATGGTCATAAAGATTCTCACCGAGGTCTGAAAAAACAATGTGTGCACAAAGTGAGAATTTATAAAAATAGATAGAAAATGTAAGAAAGTATATAACAGAAATCACACAGCTAAAGAATATAATAAATAGAGCAGTTCAACATTAGACTAGATCAGGTGGAAGAAAAGATCAGCTAACTTGTAGTCAGGGCAGTGGAATTCATCCAATCATCCATCCAGGGCAGTTATTACAGCTAAGGCTCGCTGCAAGTGGAAACCCTAAATAAAGTGTGCCTCCTCTTATGTAAAATTGGGGTGGTTCCAGAGATATATTATTTTGTTGAGCACCTTGTTTCCACAGATCCCCCAACCATTTCCAACCCACAGGTGGCACCTTAGGGGTCAGAATCTGAGCAGTTCTTCTTAAAGGGTGCTCCCCTTAATTAGAAGTCCACACACTTGCAATTCATAGAAATGTCAGATACAGTACTACAGACATTAGACAACATCAATGCTGTAGCTAGACATGAAAAAAAAAATTCCTGAAGCTCAAATCATGTTTGCTGGTAAAGGCCAATGGGCCCTGCTACTCCCTCAGCCAGGAACCCATGGAGGAACCCTAGGAGATATGGGAAATCCCAGGCCCCGTATTGGTCCCCACCAAGGAGTGGTGCCTTGTCCCTGCTCCCTCTATCATGAGATGACTAACAGGCTTCCCTGTATTGGCAGCTTGGAAGACCAGGGGTCCCTAACGACTTAATCTTGGGACAGCCCAAACATAGTTAGAAACTTTTGCTCAGACACCGTGAACTCTTCAAGGGAACACCAGCCCCTTTCTGTGGGTGAATACTATCACTTCTCAGAATGCCCCAGCCTGGGGCAATGGGATCCCAGATCTTGAACCCTGATTTTTTAGAGCCTCCAAGGCCCCTGCTCGAGGGACCAGAAGTCCCCCAGGACGAATGCCTGCATACTTCTTTAATTATCCATTAAGACAGAACAAACAAAAATTGTATGGCTCTTATTGACACTGAAGTCTAAATTACAGTGCTTCCCAGGAACCCCTCCAAACAAGCAAGGGGTACTCTTAAATTACAAGGCCTAACAGGTAGGGTGTTAGGAGGCATTCAACTTCCATTTACTGTCACTAGGAACAACCTAGTAGCCTCTCTTAATAGCCAAGCTATTGTTCATACTCTTTGAGGGCAAGACCTGGATGCTCTTACAATGTCCCCCTGCACTATTGGCACTAACATCCTAATCCAGGGTCCCTCAGACAATGTGGCGTGTGAGGCCCTAGTACAGCTGGTGACCCATCTACAACATAGAGGTCTATTACCCCACATAAAATTTAAGAGCCAGCCAGAACTGTTAAATTTCTGGATATTAATTGGCCCTCTAAAGGCCGGGAAATTCAACTTACAAGGCCACACACACCTACTGTTAACTATTTAGCCACCAACCATGCTATGGGAAACCCAAAACGTTCCTCTTCACATTATGGTGGCAACACCTACCACACTTACCATCCTTCTTAGATGCTTTTCGCAGTCACACACAAATCCTCCACATTTCGCTGGGCAAAGCTCAACAATAAGCTTTGCAGTTAGCACAAAGGTCAATTCATCAAGCCATTCTCCTGGTTCCCCCTGGTTCCTTTTGCCAGGTTGAGGGACTCTACACCATGGACGATGCACCCGGGAGCCTATGAACTAAACATGGCTCCTCCTGTTTGCCTAAGGGCTCTGGACCAAAGAGCTGCCCTCCACAGCCACTCATTATATGCCCTTAGAATGTCAAATTCTGGCCATTTGTTGGGATTTGTTAGAAACAGAGGTCTTCATGGGAACGGAGCCTGTTCTCTTGTGTACCCACATTCCTATTATGTCATGGATAAGGGATACCTCCTAACAGTAACTTGGCATGGCATGACCACCTCGTTAAAATAAAGGATATGTTTGGGAATGGGCTAACCCTGACATGGCAGGTCTTTCCAAATCACAGGAGAATATGGCTTCCAACTGCTCCTCGGCCCCCTGCCCACTGGTTATGGTGCTGCCATTGCCTACCCCAGGATGACCTGGGGTAGCCCCTATGAAGAGGTAACTGGGCAAGAAAGAGTCTGCGTGCTTCTCAGTCTGTGTACTCCACCACTGTACAGGGTGGGGCCTGTTGGAGAGCGGCAGTGTACCAGCCAGCCAGCAGCACCACGCTTATCAAAGACAGCAAGTTGGGGTCTGCTCAGCTTGCTGAGCTTATGGTGCTACCAATGGCTATGCAGAGCGTCATTGTCCATGACAAGCATCTTGTCCATATCTTTACTGACTCACAGGTGAATAGCTGTTCGGTTGGGCCAATAACAGTGGGAAAATTTTCACATTCAAGGCTATCGCATTTTGAGTACTCCAATTTGGAGGGACTTTGCCCAGGCACCAGTCACAATTAAGGTAGCCATGTTTCAGCACACACAAATGCTACCGTACCAGGGACTCTTTAAACACAAGGCAGATACCCTTGTTGGAATCCAGGTCACCACCCACTGGGGACTCTTAATCACCTACGTTTAACTAACAAAACCATGAGCTCCACCACCCATGACCACAAAACAGCAATTCCCCCACCAATCAATCCTGATTCCACCATTCTGCCCTTTCTTACTTATGCCCCGGCTGAATGGTCCTATATGTCTTCCGTTCTTAGGGGAGCTGCTGGCACACTGGCTGGGGCCCACCACAGGGGTGTTCTACTTACTGCAGTCCTTGCAAAATGCATTGTTTTGAATCGCAAATTATACTCCCAAACCAAACACTGGAAACTGCCCTGTCATGTTTCAGTTCTGTGAGGCAACTGCCCTTTTAGCCACTGACAGGTTGATGTCATAGGGCCCTTCCTCCATCTACAGGTATGGTCACTACCTGCTTTGCTATTACCTATGTGAGTGCTTTCACTGGCCTACACCTCCGTAGAGCAAGAAATTGCCTTCTTTTCCAAGTATATCCTGCCCCCATTCAGCCCTCCTGACATCATAGACTCAGATCAAGGATCTCATTTTACTGCCCATTCAACAGAGCACTAGGTTGTCCAACAGGGCACCCAATGGGACTTTCACCTCCCGTAGAGGCCACAGGCCACTGGCATTATTGAATGCCGCAGTGGTCTTCTAAAATCCTGGCTCCTTAAGTTATAGGGAGGTAAATGGCCTTCTAAATGGGTTTCTTTGCTGCCAGAGCACTTACCACTTAAAAGTCTAGTCCGCATGGCCATCACTCTCCTCACACCAACTGGGCTCGCCTGGTCATGGTGCCTATGATTGTTATGGGGGAATCTAATGCCTTCATCTTATAGGAGAATGTTATTTATATTTTCTCAAGAATTTTGAGTCCCCTTGCAGATTTAAAATGTCCATCATCTTGCCTTCCCATATTCATTGCTGATTCAATTGGTAATTAGCTATGACTCCCCAGTCATAGACAGTGCTGGCCCATTAGAAGAACACAGAACCACTATGCTGCTACTGGACCACACTTAGCTGCTTGATGTACAAATTCCAGCTGAAATTCCAGTGTATAGTGACGTAAATGGATGGCTCATTTTTTCTAACCATCCTCTCATAGGAAGTGGAGATAACTGTACCCAGACCCACCAAAGGAGCGGCGTAAATCTCTAAAAGGGTCCCCTGCAGATTGGCTGACATCAGCAACATTAGAAGATGGCATCAAGGTGATATTATGACAATTGGCTCTACCCCACTTTAAAGGAAGCCACAAATGAGCTGCTGGCTCAGTGCAGGCCTGTAATAAATATTCACATGGAGTAGTCAGCAGGCAGGCGCAAAACTATAAAATGCAGATGCTCCCTACAGCTGGCTTTACTCTGTGCCTTTTGTGCCATCTGGCTTGTGGAGCTTCTCCTTGGCCTAGAGAGGTAATACTAGAAAGTTTCTGGAACCACACACCACTGACCTGCAATTGCACCCCTGGATGTGGGAAGGTACATGTTAGAAGTCAGACCAAGAGAGGCTGAGCCCAAAATGCCACCTGGTGTGGATACTAGCCAGGTGAGTCAAGCCCACTACCTTAAGTGGGGCCAATGGCACAAAGGCTTAAAGGCCACCTGCCCTGACCAAAGAGTCACTGACATTCTGATCTCCGGGCAGTGGCCATTATTTGCCCTTATTTCAATCTTAATTGGCTGATAGGCTTATGCAGTTCAAGCCCATCTCTGGTAATATAGGGTCAAACAGTAGCTTGTCAGGAGCATATAACTAAATTTTCTTTAGACCAAGGCTATACATGTGCCTCCAACCTTTACTATTTATGGACAGAGAACTCCTATGCCTCAGAAGACAGCACCACCCAGTCATTTGTGAGGTGTACCCCCAAGGACCTCCAAAAGTTACTGAGAATTTGATACCACTAGATGCTGCTGATGGTGCAGGCAAACCTTAACCAGAATATCCCAAATCTATGTGATCCTGTTAGACCCTTTGTCCCCTCTGTTCCCCTCCTGGGTGGGCTACCGGGGAGAGCCACCCCCTCTGGGATGGCTGCCTCCACCTGCACCCCAGACCACGATAGTACAGGACACAATGATCCAAGATATGACAATGCCGATGACATGGGACCTGATGATTTGAGAAAAGACCCATCCCAAGATGCTGAGGGACACAACTTCACCCTGAATAAGATCTCTGCAGCCTTGCACTAGAGCTGACATGACACCTGGGAAGACACGGTAGCTGATGAGCATGAGGGCTTGGTTGCTGAACTGAATGCTGATTTATCTAAATTCCCTGCTGGCGACCCCTTTGAGTAGCATTTTGCAGAGTTAACCATGTGTTTACCCCAAGGCCTCTTGCTTATTACAGCACTTGTTGCTCAAATGTGAGGTGGCTGCTCTGACTGCCAGGTTGTTCCTCCCCTGCACCTTTGAGCTTTGGAAGGCCGAGGTATATGTTGATGTCATTACCTTACAGAGGCCCCTTTGAACACTTTGCTTGCCGTCACCACTCCCATTAGATTGATCTACATTTATGCATCCTGCTGGGGGTTAATGAATTTACTTTATGTTGAGAAGACCCCTCCCTGGCTATCACCACAGCACCGCCCCCACACATCCTCCAGGGCCACAGCCACAGGGTCACCTCTCTACAACACCCCAGGGAGACCCTTTCTCACTGTCACCTCTCAGGCCTCCCTATTCTTCATTTGTAAACCCTCTAACAGTGTCTTTAACTAATGAACAGAAACCAGAGCTCAATATTTGGGCCACCATAATTGCTGGGCATGTTACTGGCTCAACAAAGTCTTTTTCCTGAGTTTGTGGCCTAACCAGCTGATTTATTGACCCTGCCCCTGATGCCCAACAGAAGGCACCCCATGTGTCCCTGAGGCTTGCCTAACCACTCTATGCTGCTCAACTGCTCCCACACAGAACACTTTGCAAGATAGTATGTGGTACCTGGCAGGAGCCCCCATGGACCCTCTGAAATTCTCCATATCTGCCCAGGCACTGTGTTGGTGCCTGGATGAAATGACCTACACCTCATTCCAAGGAGCACAGTCCCCATGGTCTTGGGCCTCAAGGCCCAGCTGCCTGGGGGGAACCTCAGCTTCCTTCAGCTTCCTTGATCAGACAGTTGGTGCTTACCGTGGTTCTCCATATGTGCACTCCTCTTTCCCGTCACCTCCAATGCATTTGCCTCCTTGCTGGTGCCTGGGGAGTCCTTTCTGTTCATATCAATGTACTTTAGTCTCCCTGGAGCTATCCTTACAGATCACTGAACAGGACCCCCAATATGGCTCTCTTTCTGTGCTCTCATGGCAAAAGCATGCAGTATTCATCCACATTATGCCGAGAGCAGATCTGCTGGTATCCCTCATGGGAATTGAGTTAGGTGCCACAATAACAGGCACGCAACAACACATTATTAAGGTAATCACCAACCTGTCACTGCCCTGTCTGAACACATTGTGCTATATTATACCAAAGCCCAGCCTTAATGCAACAATAACATGAGTCTTTAGCACAGATGGCTTTGGGTTACCAGTTTGTTTTAGATTACTTATTGGCCAAGGAAGGAGGTGTATGTGCTGTAAAGGGCACCACCTGCTGCATATATATATATATATATATATATATATATATATACACACATATACACATATACACATATACATATATATTACATTAATGATGTAATATTAACACATAATTTATATATATGTATATATATATATATAAAAAATTAATAATTATATTAATAATTCTGGACAGATTCAGATAAACTTACAAAAGATGGCCCAACAGTGCAGAGTACAAGTATTCCATAATCTCACCCATGTTTTTAATTAGATACCTACCTTAACCTTATCTAAGGGTATGATTTATTATCTTGGCTGGACCCCAAAAAAATGTACAGGATGATTATGGACAGGATTTCAGACTATCATATGTTTATTGATATTGTTGATTGGCATTTTTGTTTTGCTTAAATATTTCATGTACTAGGTGATGAAAACGCTGCCAGTAGCTTTCAGTATCTCTACCATCCAGACAGTGCCCATGATTTTCCCTAAACACTAATGCTTAGGCATTAAGGGGTTAATGAATTTACTTTATGTTGAGAAGACCCCTCCCTGGCTATCACCACAGCACCGCCCCCACACATCCTCCAGGGCCACAGCCACAGGGTCACCTCTCTACAACACCCCAGGGAGACCCTTTCTCACTGTCACCTCTCAGGCCTCCCTATTCTTCATTTGTAAACCCTCTAACAGTGTCTTTAACTAATGAACAGAAACCAGAGCTCAATATTTGGGCCACCATAATTGCTGGGCATGTTACTGGCTCAACAAAGTCTTTTTCCTGAGTTTGTGGCCTAACCAGCTGATTTATTGACCCTGCCCCTGATGCCCAACAGAAGGCACCCCATGTGTCCCTGAGGCTTGCCTAACCACTCTATGCTGCTCAACTGCTCCCACACAGAACACTTTGCAAGATAGTATGTGGTACCTGGCAGGAGCCCCCATGGACCCTCTGAAATTCTCCATATCTGCCCAGGCACTGTGTTGGTGCCTGGATGAAATGACCTACACCTCATTCCAAGGAGCACAGTCCCCATGGTCTTGGGCCTCAAGGCCCAGCTGCCTGGGGGGAACCTCAGCTTCCTTCAGCTTCCTTGATCAGACAGTTGGTGCTTACCGTGGTTCTCCATATGTGCACTCCTCTTTCCCGTCACCTCCAATGCATTTGCCTCCTTGCTGGTGCCTGGGGAGTCCTTTCTGTTCATATCAATGTACTTTAGTCTCCCTGGAGCTATCCTTACAGATCACTGAACAGGACCCCCAATATGGCTCTCTTTCTGTGCTCTCATGGCAAAAGCATGCAGTATTCATCCACATTATGCCGAGAGCAGATCTGCTGGTATCCCTCATGGGAATTGAGTTAGGTGCCACAATAACAGGCACGCAACAACACATTATTAAGGTAATCACCAACCTGTCACTGCCCTGTCTGAACACATTGTGCTATATTATACCAAAGCCCAGCCTTAATGCAACAATAACATGAGTCTTTAGCACAGATGGCTTTGGGTTACCAGTTTGTTTTAGATTACTTATTGGCCAAGGAAGGAGGTGTATGTGCTGTAAAGGGCACCACCTGCTGCATATATATATATATATATATATATATATATATATATATATATACACACATATACACATATACACATATACATATATATTACATTAATGATGTAATATTAACACATAATTTATATATATGTATATATATATATAAAAAATTAATAATTATATTAATAATTCTGGACAGATTCAGATAAACTTACAAAAGATGGCCCAACAGTGCAGAGTACAAGTATTCCATAATCTCACCCATGTTTTTAATTAGATACCTACCTTAACCTTATCTAAGGGTATGATTTATTATCTTGGCTGGACCCCAAAAAAATGTACAGGATGATTATGGACAGGATTTCAGACTATCATATGTTTATTGATATTGTTGATTGGCATTTTTGTTTTGCTTAAATATTTCATGTACTAGGTGATGAAAACGCTGCCAGTAGCTTTCAGTATCTCTACCATCCAGACAGTGCCCATGATTTTCCCTAAACACTAATGCTTAGGCATTAAGGGGTCAATTGTGATGAGAAAACAGCTATGTTGAGCTGCTGCCTAGGCATTTTGCAGTGTGACAGCCTCACTCACACCCAGAGTCTGGACATTTAGATAAGGACACGAGATTAGGTTTCCCTTCACAAGTTCCCATTTTGCTTTTCCTGAGGCAGCTTTAAAATAACCACTGAGAGCTAAGCCTGCAAAACATTAGTGATTGCTGCCCCAATCACCTTCTAAGTAATAGGTACTTCCTACTCTGTTCTCTAGCTCTTACTTGCTCATGACCTGGATGGAGGAGTGCCCTCCCCCTCACTCAGACAACCCCCACTCACATTTCTGGGATGTGTAAGTAATAAATCTTGTGATTTTACTTCCCTGTGCAAGTGTATTGAAACCGTGCCCCCAAAGTGGGAGCTCAGATGCTGAGGGAGCTACCTGCTGATCCTGTGTGGGTGGCTTGTGCCTCCTCATTCAGAAGGTCATGGTCTGCCTAATTTTAACTTGACACAGCAGCCACAGGCCTCCCAACACAATCCAAAGGCAATGAAAACAGTAACTGCAAAAGATATATGCACCCCCATGCAGAGAATGTTCACTGCAGCATTCTCTACAATAGCTAAGGCATGGAAGCAACCTGGGGTATCCACCAATGGATGAAGGGATAAGGAAAATGTGCGATATATATAGACTCACACACACACACATACAGGAATATTATTCAGCCCTACAAAGAAGAAAATCGTTCCATTGTGACAACATGAACATACCTTGAGGGCATTATGCTAACTGAAATAAGTCAGACAGAGAAAGACAAATATCATATGATTATGTTGATATGTAGAATCTAAAAACAAACAAACAAAAATACTGAACTCACAGATAGAACAGTTAAGCGAGGGTAGTCAAAAGGAACAGACTTACAGTTCTGAAATAAGTTATGGGGATATAATATATGGCACGGTGGCTAGAGTTAACAATACTCTTATATATTTTAAAGTTGTTAATAGAGATCTTAAAACTTCTCATCACAAGAAAATAAGGTATAACTTGAGTGGCGATGGATGTTAACTAGATTCATTATGGTGAGCATTTTCTAATATACAAATACCAAATCGTTATGTTGTACAAGTGATACTAATATGTTATATGTCAATTATATCTTATTAAAAATATGGATAATGATATTGTGTAGGATACCTTAACATACAAATAGGAAGAGTTTCAAGTTACATTACTCATAATGTTATTACTGTTAAGCATCTTGAAATTAATGTGTTGCTCATTGTTGTGAAATACCAAAAGGGAAGAAACAAAGCAATAACTATTCAAGAATAATAGTGCTAGATTTCTAGAAGGATATAAGCTTTTCAATACTTTAGTTTTATTGTAAGTAAAGTGTAGATTTGATGCACTTACAAAAAGGGAAAAAGAGTCGTGATAGCCTAGAGGCTTATGGGACACTACCAAAAGGAACCCCTATATGCATTATAGGATTCCCAGAAGGATAAGAAAGAGAAAGAGGCAGAAAAATTATTAAATCACAAAGGAAGAAAGCAAGAAATGAAGAAAGAAACAGAGGAATTACAAAACAGCCAGAAAACAATTTTTAAAATGGCAATAAGTCCGTACCTATTAATAATCATTTTAAATGTAACCGACTAAAATCTGCAATCATAAGACAGAGACAGGCTAAAAGGATAAAAACAAAACACACAAACACACAAAAACCAAGACCAGACTATACACAGCCTAACAAGAGACTCACTTTGGTTGGGAGTACATACACACTGAAAGGAAGGAACAGAAAAAGATATTCCATGCAAATGGAAATCAGAAGAAAGCTGGGGTGCCTATACTTATATCAGACAAAATAGATTTTAAGACAAAGACTGTAAAGGGGGACAAAATTTCCCTTATTATTTAATGATACAGAAGTCAATGCAAAAATACGCTATAACTTCCGTAAATATGAATTCACCCAACATAGAAACACGTAAGTATATAAAGCAGGTATTAAGAAATCTGAATACCCCACTCTAAATCTAGATAGATCATCCACGCAAAAATAAATAAGAAATATCGTACTTAAATGACATGTTAAACCAGAAGGACTTAACAAACACTTAAAGAACATTCCATCCACAGCAGCATAATACACATTGTTTTAAAGCTCACATGGAACAATCTCCAGGACAGTTTATACATTAGACCATAAAGCAAGTCTTAATTTAAGAAGACTGAAATCATACCAAGTATCTTTTCCGACCACAATAGTATGAAAATGGAAGTCAAATACAAGAAGAAAACTAGAAAATTCATAAATATGTGGAGATTGAACAACCTGCTCTCAGCCAACCAATGGGTCAAAAAAGAAACCATAGAGAAATCAGAAATATCTTGAGACCAATGAAAATGAAAATATAACATGCCAAAGTTTATGGCATGTAGCATAAACAATTTTAGAGGCCAGTTCATAGTTATAAATGTGTATATTAAAAAACAAAGAGAGCACAAATAAACACCTAAATTTACATCTCAAGGAACCAGAAAAAGACAAAACTAAGCCCAAGTTAAGAAAGAAGGACATAAATATTAGAGCTGATAGAGAGACTAAAAAGATAATGGAAAAAATCAATGAAACTAGTAGCTATTTTTTTTAAAAGAAAAAAATCAAAATTGACAAATTTACCAAGAAAAAGAGAGAGGAGTCGTATAAATAAAATTAGAAATGAAATACAAATGATACTAGAGTAATACAAAGGATTTTAAGAGATTGCTATGAAAAATTACATGCCAATAAATGTGCCACCTAGGAAAAAAAGGATAAATTCTTAGAAACATACAAGTTATCAAGATTGAATTATGAAGAAACAGAAAATCTGAGCAGACCAATAATCAGCAAGGAGATTGAATCAGTAATCAACAAACTCCCAACACAGAAAAGCCCAGGGCCAGATGACTCACTGGTGAATTTTACTAAACATGTAAAGAAAAGCTAATGCTAATTCTTCTCAAACTCTTCCAAAACATAGAAGAGGAGGGAACACTCCCCAAATCATTCTATGAAACCAGCATTACTCTGATACCAAAGTCAGGTATGGACATAGAGAAGAAAACTACTGATCAGTATTCCTGATAAATATAAATGTAAAATGTCTCAACAAAATATTAGGAAACCAGATCCAACAACACATTAAAGGATTATACACCATGAGCAAGTAGGATTTAATCCTGGGATGCAAGGACGGTTCAACACATAAAAATCAATAAATGTGATACACCACATTAATGGAATAAAAGACAAAAATCACGATTATCCCAAAAGATGCACAGAAAGAACTTGGCAAAATACAACATCTTTACATACTTTAAAAACAAAAAAACAAAACAAAACAAAACAAAAACCTTAAAAAACTCTGTATAGAAGAAACATACCTCAACCTATAATGGCCATGTATGACAAGCTCACAGCCAACGTCATAATCAATGGTGAAAGAGTGAATACTTTTCCTCTAAGATCATGTACAAGACAAAGGTACTGTTTTTCACCACTGTTATTCAACATAGTATTGAAAGTTCTAGCTAGAGCAATCATGCAAGATTTAAAAATAAAAGGCATCCTAATTGGAAAAGAAGAAGTAAAATTGTCATTATTTGCAGATGATTTGATTTTCTATATTGAAAATCCTATTGACTCAACCAAAAAACTATTGGAATTGATCATCAACTTCAGTAGATTCAATGTGTAAAACCAACACACAATAAGTGGTGTTTTTACACATAAGCAGCAAAACATCAGAAAAAGAAATAAAACTATCCCATTCATAATACCATTGAAAATAATAAGAAAGGATAAATTCATCCAAGCAAGTGAAAGATCTGTACAATAATTACTACAAGACTTTGATGACAGAAATTGAAGAAGACACAAACAAATGGAAAGATAGCTCATGTTCATGAATAAGATTATAAAATGTCCATACGACCTCAAGGCATCTACAGATTCAATGCAATCATTATCAAAATTCAATAGCATTTTCACAGAAATAGAAAAACCATCCTAAAATTTATATGGAACTACATAAGACCCCCAAATAAACAAAGCATTCTTGAGAAAGAAGAACAAAGCTGGAGACAATACACTTCCTGACTTCAAATTACACTACAAAGCTACACTAATTTTAAAAAGCATAGTGTTGGCATAAAAATAGACACACAAACCAATGAAACAGTATAGAGACCTCAGAAATAAACCTAATTTGTCAAGGAAGCCAAGAACACTCAATAAGGAAAGGATAGTTTCTTCAAAAATGATGATTAAAAAAAGAACTGGATAACCCTGTGCAGAAAAATGAAATTGGACCTTCATCTAACACCACTCACAAAGTTGACTCAAAATGAATTAAAGATTTAAAGTATAGACCTGATACTATAAAACTCCCAAAATAAAATTTAGGGGGTAAGCTCTTGGACATTGGTCTTACAAATGATTTTTTAGATATGACACCAAAAATACAAGAAACAAAAGCAAAAATAAACAAGTGGGACTACATCAAACTACAGAGCTTCGACACAGCAAAAGAAACAACTAAGAAAAGAAAAAGGGAACCTATGAAATTGGAATAAATATTTGCAAGCCATATATCTATATCTAATAAGGGGTTAATATCTGATACAAATAAGAGCTCATACAACCCAATAGCAAATAAACAATGCAACTCAAAAACGGTTAGAGGAACTGAATAAACATTTTTCCTAAGATATCCAAATGGCCAACAGGTACATGAATAGATGCTCACATCTCTAGTCAACAGGGAAATGTGCATCAAAATCACAATGAGCCAGTATTACCTCACACCTGTTAAAATAGCTGCCATCAAGAAGACAAGAGATAAGTGTTGGTGAGGATGTGTTCTGTTGGTGGGAATGTAAATTGGTGAACCCACTATGGAAAACAGTATGGATGTGTCTCAGGAAATTAAAAAAAAGAACTACCATATGATGCAGCAATCTCACTTCTGGGTATATATCCAAAGGAAAGAGACATTAACTCAGAAAGATGTATGCACCCCTATGTTCATTGCAGCATTATTCGCAAGAGCCAGGATATGGAAACAACCTAAGTGTCTATCAACAGCTGCATGAATAAAGAAGATATGGTTTATAGATACAATGAAGTGATCCTTAGCTATGAGAAGGAAGGAAATCCTTCTTGGATAGATCTTGAGGGCATTATGCTAAGTGAAATAAGCCAGACAGAAAAAGACAAGTAGTGCATGGTAACATTATATGTGGAATCTTAAAAAAAAAAAAAGTCGAACTCATATAAACAGAAAGTAGTAAAGTGATTGCTTGGGGCTGGAGTTGGAGAAAATAGGGGGAGGTTTGTAAAAGGGTACTGAAGGTTTGTACGCTTTTACAAACCTCCAGTTATAAGATGAGTAAGGTCTGAGGATGTAATGTGAAGTGTGGTGACTATAGTTGATAACACTGCATTATATAATTGAAATTTACCAAGAGAGTAGAACTTAAATGTTCTCACCAAATACGTACATATATAGTGATATACAGTGATGGATGTGTTAACTAACTAGATGAGAGGGAATCCTTCCAAAATGTAAATGTACTAGTATATCAAATCACCACGATATACACTTTAAATATCTTACAATTTTATTTGTCAATTATACCTCACTAAGTTGAAAGAAAAAAAAGCATAAGAGAAACCAGAGGGGAAAAAAAAAAAAGGCTAGGTTTCAGTCTTTGTGAAGAATGGTCTTTTCCTGGTTTATTTTATTCCAAGGTATGGCTTTTGAGGAGTCCAAAATGAAAATACCAGGTGTTTAAGAGTACCCTTTATCTTGCTGGGTCTTGAAAAGTTGACTAACTTCTTCCTGTTTGGGACTTCCCCAGTTTTTGCAATAAAAGTCCTGCATCTTGGGAAACTCCTCAGTTCCAGAAAATCTGGGGCAGTGGTCACTGTAGCCTTGAACTTCAATTTTTTTTTTTAATTAAAGTTTATTGGGGTGACAATTGTCAGTAAAGTTACATAGATTTCAGGTGTACAATTTTGTAATACATCATCTATATATCACATTATGTGTTCACCACCCAGAGTCAGTTCTCTTTCCTTCACCGTATACCATGTATCCCTGAAAATAAGACCTAGCCAGACCATCAGATATAATGCATCTTTTGGAGCAAAACTTAATATAACACCTGGTCTTATATTACACTATATCATATAAGACCAGCTCTTACATTAAAATAAGGCTGGTTCTTATATTAATTTTTGCTCCAAAAGACGAGTTAGAGCTGAGGTTCCAGCTAGGTCTTATTTTCAGGGAAACACGGTATTTGATCCCCTTCTACCCTCATCTATCACCCCCACCTCCCTTACCCTCTGGTAACCACTAAACTATTGTCTGTGTCTATGAATTTTTGTTTCTTCATTTGCTTTTCTTGTTCTTTTGTTGTTTTCAGTTTTATATACCACGTATCAGTAAAATCATATGATTCTCTACTTTTTCTGTCTGAATTTTTTGTCTCAGTATAATAATCTCAAGATCCATCTTGTCTCAAATGGTACTATTTCATTTCTTATGGCAGAATAATATTCCATTGTGTATATACACCACATCTTCTTTTCCAATCATCTATTGAAGGACACTTTGGTTGTTTCCATGTCTTGGCCACCATAAATAAAGTTGCAATGAACATTGGAGCACATATATCTTTACAGATAAATGTTTTCAATTTTTTTGGATAGATACCCAGGAGAGGGATTGCTGGGTCATATGGTAATGCTATTTTTAATTTTTTGAGGAACCCCCACACTGCCTTCCATACTATGTGCACCAATCTGCATTCTACCAACAGAGTATGAGAACACCAATTGTTATGTCATGAGGTAGCTGAAAGCTCTGATCAGCGTCTCAGTCTTCTGACTGGTCATTAAAAGGATGCGCAGTATTCTCATATACATCACAGTCATTTCCATGATAAAATTTTTGAATTTGCTTTTTCTTTGTCTTCTTTCCTCTTTCACTAAACCTTCCAGCAACTATCATCATTCAGGGCTCAGCTCAAATATCACCTCCAAAAATGACTTATGTACAGTGGTCTTATACTCAGGGCACTGTCTCTATGACATGTTATTTATAGCAATTATCACTACCTCAAATTATTTGTTTGATTACATGTTGATTGCCTGGCTTATCCTCATCTAAGCATATATTCAGGAATATAAGCCTCTTTATAGCAGAGATTTGTCCATCTTGTTCTAGATGTTAAGTATCTAGAATATTTTTTACAGTTAGTGGATCCTAAGGAGATACATGTTGAATGAATCAGTAGATGAATGAATGTCTACTATTGAGTTGCATTTTCAAAGTTTTTCAAGACCTTAAGGCTGCCTCACTGCAAGTTGCCGCAGTAAACGCATCCCTGTCTGGCTGTCTGGGCCCCCTTCTCCAGTAGAATGAAACTGAGCATTGATCGAGGCTCTCTTTTCCGATTGGTTTTTCACAGTTAAACCGAGAAGCACAATACAAAACCCAGAAGTTTATCTTGGAATAATTCAAATTCTCTATGAAATTCACAGCTCAACTCTCTATGAACATCTTCCTATGTCCTTCAGAAAGTTGTGCAGGAGTGGCTTTATGTTAATGATCTCTCTGTCAAAGCAAAATGCAAATGATTATGAGTCACTTTGTGGAGTGAGTGTACTTGTGCTGCGGATTGTTGATGAGATCAAAGGAAGAGGTCGTGCACCAGGGAACTCACACTCTGGCTAAGACTCTCATCCGTGCGGTGTCTCAAAGAGCTCTAACAGCCAATGAGGCTCAAAAGGAAAAATAAAGAAAACCAGAACTGGAGGCTGGTTCGGGAGAATGATTATGCTGCTATTGTGATGTGCTTTATGAAGGACATCCTTAATAAATAAGATTCCTAAAATACAATTTCCTTGGAATACATTTTTTTCAGTAAGGTGGAGAGTATCTTATCCATTGGGCAAAACATATTTTTAATGGACTACTTACAGAAGCCAGGTTAAGGAAGTAAGAAATATAAACATAAGTACATAAACATAATATAAGCTGCCATTTATTGAGTGAACCAAAATCCCTGGCGTCGTCTTCAACTCCTTTCTTCCTCTCACACTCTACATTCATTCTGCATATCCTGTTGCTTCTATCATCAAAACATATACAGAATATGACCATTTCATACCACCTCTACCGTTCCCACCCTGGTTCAAGGTCTTACCAATTCTTGCCTGAATTATTACAATAACCTTTATCCGATATAGCCTATTCCTAAATTTGTTGAAGATTTAATGACAGCTTGAGCAAAGACAGTACACTTTAATTTGTTTATGAATAGCAAGTTGAATGAAATTTAAATAGCTTTTTTCCTAAGCTTTGCATGATGAGAGGAAAAGCTATTGTGGGTGGAGGATGAGGAGAAGCAGACTATGGCCAGCCAGCCAAATCCTTGCTGCATGTTTTTGTGAATAAAGTTTTATTAGAATGCAACCATGCCTATTCATTTGCATACTGTGTATGACTGCTCACACTACAGTGGCAGGGTTGAGTAGTCCAGAGACCATATACCCTGCAAAGCTTGGAACATATATTATTTGAAAGAACAAAACCAAACTCACAGAAAAAGAGATCAGACTTGTGGTTACCAGAGACAGGGTGTGCAGAAAGTGGGAATTAGAGAGGGGTGGTCAAACTTTCCAGTATAAGATAAATAAGTCCTAAGGATGTAACGTACAACATGATGACGATAGTTACTACTGCCGTATGATATATAGGAATGTTGTTAAGAGAATGGGTCCTAAGAGCTCTCAGCACAAGGCAGAATAATTTTTTCTTGTCTTTTTGTTGTAGCTATATGAGATGATGGATGTTAACTAAACCTATTATGGTAATCATTTCAAAATATATGTAAATCAAACCATTGTGCTGTACAGCTTAAACTTATACAGTGACGCATGTCAATTTTTCTCAAAGACTGGAAAAAAATATTTACTATTTGGCCTTTAATGAAAAAGTTTGCCAATCTCTGAGCTATAGGATATATCTCATGTTCTTGTAAAACCATTGCAAAGAGCATGCTATGTTTACTTTCTTTAAGTCTAGCCAGTAAATTTCTAGATACATTATTCTTAAACTTTCAGAATATACGTAAGGAAATTTTGTTAAAATAATACCCAGGTGAAGTTGCCTTCCCTAACACAACTCTAGTGTTTTCCAGAAATACAAAGCTCAGTTCCAGTGATCTGTAAACCAATATCTTGTCAATTGAAGTAATTAGAGTCCTCAGGCACTGCAATTTAAAATTAGTTGTCTGGCCAAATTGCAACAAATGTTCTATGTGGCTCTATTTTCTGTTGTTTTTATGAGTTGAATTAGATTCCCTTTTTTCACTACAATGAACCAATTTTTGGAAGAACACCATTCCATTCTGGAAACTTTCTGTAAGGCACATGTTCATTTATTGTATGTCACGAGATTCTCTTATTAATGGATTATCTATATTACTACTATGATTGTATCATCCAGTCCCAAGGCTTTATATATAAACTATTCTCTTGTGTCTTAACTTACACCACTCCCTTCACCTTGATATTTCCCTGCATCTCATATTTGTCCAAAACTGAACTCTCAGTCTTAACTACTACCCCCCACATCTGCTTCACTTCAGCAGTCCCCAGCTGGTTATGGCAACTCCATCCTTCTAATCTCTCAAGCTAAACAACTTGGACTCAAGTTGGACTTAGACTTATCTCTCTCATGTTTTATATCCAAACTAGCAGACAATCTTATCAGCTTCAAAATATGTCCAGAATCCTGTCATCCTCACCATCTCCATGGCAACCATTCTAGCATCATCTCCTACCTCAATTATGGAAATAGCCTCCCAGCTGGTCTCCCTGTTTCTGCTCTCACCCCATTCAGTCTATTTTAAACACAGAAGCCAGAGTGATCTTTCTAAAGCTTAAGTCTGATCATCTCCCTCCTCTGATCAAAACCATCTGATGACTTCCTGATGTGCTCAAATCGGGAGGCCCTACAGTGGCTATAAGGTCTAGGTCCCCGTGACCAAGAGTGCCTCATTTTGTTACTCCCCTCCTTGCTCATTCTGCTATGGTTGAACAGGCTACTTCATTATTCTTGGAACATGGTAAGCACCTTCCTTCTTTGCATTTCTTCTTCTCTCTTCCTGGAACGGACTTTCCCCCAGGTTGTCCACATGCTCCCTCACTTACTTCAGCTCTCTGCTCAAATATCACTTTATCAAAAAGTCTTGTACTGACCACCCGTAAAATAGCACCTCTTCCCCACCATCACTCTCTATCTAGCATAGCCTGTCTTTTATTCTATCACCTGCAACCACCTTATATATTTATATATACGTTTTCATTTTGGGGTCTCAGTACAGGGACTTTGTTCAACCCAGTACTTAAGGCAGTGCTTAGTACATGGGAGATTTTTAATGTACATTTTTTGAGTGAATAAAGAAACACTTACCTGTGTTCCAGATTCTGTGTTAAATCTTCTACCTACATTATCTTACTGAATTCTCATAGCAAATAATGAGTCTATGTTGTTACAACCTTTTAATCCACAAGAGTGACTTTCCCAAAGTCACACAGACAGTAAGAACACCAAGAAGTGTGGTTCAAATCCCTAAGCTTAATCACCATTCCTGCTTCTTCTGAGAAGCTTATGAGAAACTTACAAAATGATCATTAATGTTATAAGATGTGAAAATTGAGCCACAGGAATTTTTTGGACTCAGAAACAGAATAGATTTGTGTTAGCCATGAGAGGACTCTATTTCCATCTGTGAGGTGCCTGAGGATCTAAGAAATAGATACTAACTACTTCCTCATCCCAAACTCTGCAGCACCGGCAAATTTGATGCACAGAAGCTAGTTTCCTGACCATGAGCTGTTTTTTCCACAGTGAGGGAGAAAAATCATTGAGGTTCGACTGGCCAAAGGGTTGGAGTCAAAGGAGGGATTTCTTGACAGAGATTTAGTGCCTGACCTAACGGGTGGAGAGATTTTTCCTCTAGACTAGTATGAGAGTTTAATAAAAGGACTGTTAACAAAGACGTGGGAAGAATATACAGAAACCACAGGCATAGTGCAGTACCATGAAAAAAGTATCCACTGAGTGCTGTAACCCTTTCTAGGACTGGAAGAGCAGGGTGGAGAATGGAACTTGGGGGTGAATGGAAGACAGATGGACGGACCCTGGATTTTCCAAGTATCCAGAGAGATGCAAATTGCAATACTTCGTGGCAGAAACTCTTGCTGCAAGCACCTGAGACTTTCCTGAGGAGTTCCCTTGGCCTTGGGAGGAAGCTTGGGCACTTACAGAGCAGGCTGAAAGTGCCAGCAGAATAAACACCCCAGGAGCCACCATCAACAAATGATAGACTTGAGTTGGAGCATGGCTCTCTATCCCAGCTTCCTTCCTGAGCAGGACAACTCTGCAGCCTGATCTCAACCGTATCTTAGAAGTCCCTAGCAGGACTGAGTCCCTGAGGCCTCCAGCAGTAGCTTGCTTATCAACACATCTTCTAGCAGCTCCTTTCACTTTCCTGTCTCACTCCCTCACTCTTCTACTGGTGTTTCTTTTCTTTTAAAGTTATTTCTAAGTATTTTATTCTTCTTGTTGTTATAATGAATAGAATTATATTCTTAATTTCATTTTCAGATTGTTCATTGCTCATGTATAGAAACATAATTGAGGTTTTTTAAAATTAATTTCAGGTGTACAAAACAATGTAATAGTTAGACGTTTACACCCCTCACAAAATGATAAACCCCCTCCCCCAATCTACTACCGCTCTGACATCGTACATAGCTGTTACAATTCCATTGACTCTATTCCCTATGCTGTACACTACATCCTGTGACTATATACATATATATAGTCACACATGTGTGTGTATATATAGTATATATGTGTATATATATACATACGTGTGTGTGTGTGTATATATATATATATATATATATATATATATATATATGTATGTAATTATAGTTGACATTCCATATTATTCAGCTTCAGCTTTCAGCTTCAGGTGTTTCTTGAGAACACCTTCCAAATACTCTGCTGCCCTCAAATTCTAGTCTCAAGGTCTATTTCTGGGGACCCTAACCTAAAGGACACCTTGACAAAAATCTATGATCTGTGATAAGCTGGACTTCAGGAATAGTTCACGTTGGTGTCCAAACAGAATTGCACAATTAGGCCATTGGCATCATTCTGAAACCTACGAAGAAGGGTGTAAATTTTCCTATTCACCTGCTCTCTGCATTGTGCGAAAGAATGGGAAAAGAGCAAAGCAGAGCAAAAAGCACTGCGAACCACAGTTTTGTGTCCCTGAATTCTGAGGGGCATTGGGCAGCAGGGGGATGAGAAATGAACAATTACTAACCTTGGGTTCACCAGGTGCCACCATCAGCTGGGCAATTTGCTCACAGATGGTCGTGCCTCACTGTTGTCTGGGAGGAAGAACAGAGCAGCGTCCTCCCAGGCCCCCTGTGTTCTCATTCACTGGACTGAGGGTAGGATATGAGAAGGGAGGAGCTCCAACTACATTTAAGCAGAGCTCATTCATTCATTCAATGAATATTGACTGATCAGGACGAAGTGCCAGGTACAAGGCTAACTATGATGCAGGTCGCATTCACTAACACCACCTTAGAAAATAAACTCCTAAGAAGAATTAAGTTCAAATATGATAAGACTAGAAAATAACTCAACCATTTATTTTCTAGGACCCTCCTGTAAGACATTATTCAGAAGAACTTAGACTGCTAAGGCCATTCTGCACCTTGTAGATGAAAACAATTTTATTGTTACTTAAAGATTACATATATATATATATATGGAAATAAATTTCTCTTTATTCGAATTCTGTCTGTGAAACTATTTTGTAAAGACCAGAAATATATGTATCCATATATGACAATTTTAGTGAAACTTTATTTGTCAAATTTCTTTTGGTTTTTATTAGTCATGTGTCAGTATTCCTCTTCCTACTTAATCTTCTGGTTTTTTAAAAAATGAAACTTGCAGCTTAGTTTTTAAAATTCTAAACCATCTTTCTTCTTCAACCATGGCATATATGGTTGAGTAATATCATATTGTACATATCCTACATTTTATGTACAGACTATTGCTTCTTAAACATATTTTACTATCTCTTCTTAAATTTCTAATTGAAAGTAGATATTGCCTAATTTGAAGAAATTAGCTCTCTGCTCTAAAATGTATTTCTTTATTACCTGAGCAACCTATCATTTTAAAAATGTATTTCTCTATTTTAGAAACATATTTAAAGCACAGATTTTATAATTATAGAATTAAAATAATCTTAAAAATATATCCATGCTTTTTTTTCCCTCAAGAATGTAAGTCCACTACTATGGCATTAAATCTTTTGTATATTTAATATCATAAGGTGCATTATTGAAATCCATGCTAGATTTTCAGTGGGTTTACTGATACATAGCCATCCTATTTTGTATCTTAAATTTTATTGTTTTATATATAAAATATATATACTATATACTTATACATAAAATATATACAACACATATTATATATTATACAACATATTTATGCATAAGTATACAATATATAAATATATAACATGTTATATATAAAATTAATGTATGTTATATATAAACACATAATATATAGTATATGGTATACCATATATTTTGTATGTTTTATACACATATTTTTACATATAACATGTTTACATCATAAATGTCATATATATCATATATATGATTTATACACACATATTTATAACTTCATTTTAGATGTTTCACTTTCTCTGTTATTCATTTTTTTAAAATCCTCTCCCTCTTCAACACTGTCTCAGGGGTAGGCATGCTTTATTTATGGGTTTGACTTTTTCAGTTACCATTTGTAGGGCTGATGTGATCTGGAATGTTTTAGTCTATTTAAAAAGAAATCAGACCACATCTTTTTGGGGAAGGTCAATTGGTGCTCAGTGGCGAAGATGCAGGTAATATGCAAGAAGTGGCAGGACCCATATTCTCATTTCCATTCTGAAATGCAATTTGCTCTGGTTTTAGGTAAGTTACTTCAGCTTTATTTGAAAGTACCAAGCTGCTTGATAACAGTTCAGGGCAAATAACTGAGTTGTGTTTCTAGTTTTGCCACGCGAATTGACCTTAGGCAGGCAACTGAAAAACATCTCTCTGTTTTGTTTTGTCAGTATGAGAAATGAGCATAATAACACTGCCCACTTTACAAGGAGAGCCTTAACGAATTTTGCTTGTGTAGAGAGCATTGTGAGATCTTGAGGCAAAGGGTGCTGGGTGGGGTTGGGCTGCTATAGCGATCTAAAAGTGCCATTGCTTTTGGTACTTCAAACGTATTCTTACAGGGTTACAACAGTCTCTCACCATCAGGTTTTTGAATTATTGTTAAGAATAAGAAGTGGAATCTAGTTGGAAGAAATAAGGAATCTTGAGTTAAATTTTCATGTTTGCCCCAGACCTGAGTTTTCTGTATATCTATGTGATTCTATGAAATTAATTAGCTTGGTTATTCTCTGTAAAAACAAAACAAAGCCTGGAAATTATATCTGTCACATTTGTAACAAAGTATGTACCAGCACCTCAGTGACCACAGTTCAGATAAGGCCAGCAGTAGTAGGAAAAGAATGATGATGGCAAAACGGACATCCTTTCTGGGAGCCTTCCCTATGGATGTGGACTATAATGGGGAAAGTAGCATACTATGAATTTCTGCAATATCCTGTGTAATAACATTTGGAATAAATTTTGGTAATAAATTATGTAATAAGAAATTCCGTGGTTTTACTTCTGTAATAAGACTATTGGTTTAGAGATTTGGCTTATTCCCATTATGGCTCCTGGGAAGTCTTTCTACACCTCTCTGTCTACTGATGATCAGACCAGAATGGATGTGCAAATATAATTCAGACTTCATCCCATAAACGGCAAATGGTGTGAGCCAGGACCAGCAGGTTATCTGCTCTGCAGGAGCGTCCTCTCTGGCTTCCCTTCCACCAGCCTTTCTGCAGCCTCTTCCAACCTCCAGGCGGCTGCCAGTGCATTTTACTCCTAGAAAGAAACCTGAGTCGATCTCCTGCTTTAAAACCTCTCAACTCCCAGCTGTTGTCCACAGGAATAATTCCAAATCCCTTCAACAGGTACAAAAGGCCATTTACAATTTGGCCTCAACCTAATTCACTCCTTTTCTTCCTGGCCACTGTAATCCTATACCCTACATTCTAGCTTCAGCACATTTTTCAGAATTTCTTTAAACAGCAATGCCCTTCACTCTGCCTTCATCCAAACTGTTCGTTTTACCTGAAAATGTTCTTTGCCCATTACTGTCTTACAAACGCTCATGCTTCTACACCTTGCTCAAAGGCTGTGCAGCCTTCCCTGCCTCAGACGTCCCTCCCTACTTGCTGAGAGGTCATCACTCCCTCTGGCCTCAGCCCTCTGTACACATCTCCTCTCTACCACTCACAAAGTAAAAGTTATCTCTGCTCTCCTGAGTGTAAGGGATACACCATTCATCTTCTTACTCCCAGCTCCAACCCTAGAGCCTGGCATTTGTACTTACTGAGTGAATGAATTATATCCCAGGTTTGCAGTTTATAGGTGTGCTTATGAAGCCTTGTGAGAGGTACAGCTTCCCACCCTGAGCTTGCGTGGACCTTGTTTTAGGTGACAGCTTTAGAGGAGATACTGGGCTCTCATGATGTCCTTTTGCCGCCCTCAGATGGGGGCCCACTGGACTCAAGTTTCACTGAATCCCATGTAAGGCGTCTATGTTAAGGCGAGGCTTTGGTTAGGAGATGCTCAACAACTGTAATCATAAGCTGTTAGAGTTGGAAGGGATCTTTTTTTTAACTAAAATGTATTGGGGTAACAATGTTTAGTAAAATTACTGGGTTTCAAGGGTACAATTCTGTAATACACCATCTGTATATAACATTGTGTGTTCACCTCCCAGAGTCAGTTCTCGGAAGGGATCTTATAGAGGTCTCCAGTCTGAGCTGTTAACTAAATGAGGAAACTGAGGCTATGAAAGTTTGGGCAATGCTCTAGGTAGTGCAAAAACCTAGTATCAGATCTGAAATTTGAACCTGAAGTTTCCCCCACTCCCCAGTGCTATGACACTCACTGTTCTTTACACCCAGCCCCACATTTCTGTGGCACTTTCTCTGCTGCTCAGCAAGCACAGGGATGACAGGCCGAGGAGACAGACATGTTTAAATTCTCTTACTTCAAATGAGAGCAACGGGACATGGAAGGGAAATTGACTAATATTTTTTTTCCAAATTGAGGTTCTATTACAGCAGCCTGACTCTTTTCCTTCATCTCCACTTGGTGACCCACTCTGACAGTCTCCTTAGACCAAATGAGGGCCTGGGTAGAACCCATTCTTTGCTCCTAACATTTCCTTTGAGCTTCAGATTCTCATATATGCCTTCTATGGTTTTGCCTTTTCTCAATCCCACACCACTCCTTGCTCCCTTAGGATTTAGGTCTCTCAGAATCAAGTATTTAATGTGCTTTTCCTAATGTTTACTCATGAAAGGTCATTGCATTAGAGCTTTAAGGAGAAGAGATGTGAAGGAAATCAAATAACCTATAATAACCACATCCTGTGCAACTTTCACATTGGCTATTCGTGCACAAATGTTTATATGTATAGATGTTTAAAAATAGAGGCATCTCTTCATGCCAGCAAACAGAAAAATGAAGTATGAACCAAAACTAGGGAGGGGACAGTGTTGAACTAAATGATCTCTAAAGATATTTCCAGGAAAAAGTTCTATAATTTTTTCAAGCGATGGAATCCCATTGGAAATAGCCTAAAAGTTTCCCCTATGGCTGTTTGTTTCTCCTAACGGGTAAATAGGCAATAAAAACTAAGCCAACCACATTTAACTTTTCTTTTAAGTGATGGGCTTTGGATGCTCATCAGTTTGGGCCTGACAGCACCAGTCAGGCTCTCTCTCACGTCTCTTATAAACCCGCCCTATGGTCATTGGTTAGCATGTTATAAAGGCCTCCTGTGAGAAGCGTGCCCTTTGGTCTCTGCTACAGAGAAACCCCCACAGTGCTCCCCGCACACTAGAAACATGCATAACATGTACTCTGATCCTGGTTTCTCTGCCTGAGGACACGTCATCATGGGAAAATTAACACATGTCCAGAGTATAGATTCCAGGGTCAAAACTAATTTATTTTAAGGATAAGATCACGTGGTACAGTACCTATAACAACTGATTATAATTGAATACAGTTATTAATTCCAGACAAACTGACTAGTAAGTGTTTAAAGACTTCAAAAGAAAAATAGAAAAAGTCAACTCTAAGACTATAAAATAGCCCCATAATTACACAAGATTATAAATTTGATAAAACACTTTTAGAAATAAGAAATGTCCTTCAGAATATTGAAATGTGATTTAAGGGTTTAATAATTGTCCTATAAAAATATACATGAGAATGGTTAAAAAAGATTCTTAAAATTTCAGAGGTTGGGGGAGTTCCAGGTCAAGATGGTGACATAGAAGGCTCTTGAACTCACCTCCTCCCCAAGACACACTAAATCTACAGCAACATATGGAACAATTCCCTCTAAAAGAAATCCAGAAACTTGCTGAATGATTTCTACACATTGGGCAAATGAGAAAAAACCCTACATTGAAATGGGTAGGAGACCTGAGGCACAATCTTGTCATAAATCCCACCCACCATGGCATGGAAACACCCAACTGGGAGAAAACTCACAACTCCTAGCTTTTCCCTCATGAGTGAAGGGTTTGGACCCCACCTACTGTGCCCCAACTTTTAAGACTTCCTTCTGAGAAATGAGCCGCCCAAATATCTAGCTCTATAAGCCAATGGAGCTTGAGTCCACAAGGAAAACCAAGATACATCTGCAAATCAATGTGATACATCACATTAACAAAATGAAGGTTAAAAATTATATGATCATCTCCACAATGCAGAAAAGGCATTTGACAAAATTCAACATCCATTCATGATAAAAATTCTCAACAAACTGTATATAGAAGGAACATGCCTCAACATAATAAAGCCCACATCTAACATTATGCTCAACAGAGTTCAGGAAGACAGTTTACTTACTGTTTACTAGCTTATTGTAAAAGACATGATAAAGGATACAGATGAACACCCAGACGGAAAAGAAGCACAGAGCAAGGTGGGAAGGGGCCTGGAGCTTCTATACCCTTTCAGGCGGTCATGCTTCCAAAAATCCACGTGTTCACCAACCTGAAAGCTCTCTGATCCCCAAACAATTGGGCTTTCTGGACGCTTCCTCACATAGGCTTGATCAATTGTTAACTCCATTTCCAGCCCTCTCCTTTCTCTAGAGTGGTAGGGATGGGGCTGGATCTTGATCTTTCTGGTAACCAGCACCCAAAGGAGCCCACATAGAGTCAACTCATTAGAACAAAAGACACTCTCAGCATCCAGGAAATTCCAAGATATTTAGAGCTTGGTGTCAGGAACCAGGGTCAAAGACCAAATATTGGATCAAAATATGCTCCTAATGCTCCTACCACTTAGGAAATTACAAGGGTTTTAAGAGCTGTGCTAGGAACAAGCGGCACAATCCAATTTACTTGGGGTGCCAAAAAAAACGTATACAAGTGGAGTCGCCACTTGTATATGTTTTTTTTTTGGCACCTTGGTATATTTTCTATTGTTTCACAATGGCATTGTCATAAAAAGAGACACATACTCACAGATTAATGGAACAGAACAGAAATGGCAGAAATAAATCTAAGCATATATTGTCAATTAATTTACAGTGAAGGAGCCAAGAATATACAATGGAGAAAGGATATTCTGTCTTCAATAAATGGTGTTGGGGAAACTAGACATCCACATGCAAAAGAATGAAACTGGAATCCTATCACTATAAGCAAAAATCAACTCAAAATGGTTTCAAGACTTGAACATAAAAATTGAAACCATAAAACTCGTAGAAGGAAACACAGGGGGTAAGCTCCTTAACATCAGTCTTGGCAATGTTGTTTTTTTTTGGATTTGACATCAAAATAAATTGCAACAAAAGTGAAAATAAACAAGTGAGACTACATCAAACTAAAAAGCTTCAGATATCTGATAAGGGGTTAATATCCAAAATATACAAAAATATAAAGAACTCATAAAATTCTGTAGGAATAAAAACGTTCTAATCAGGAAATTTAATTAAAGTTTAACTTAAACAGTTTAATCAAAACATGGGAAGAGGGTCTAAATAGGCATTTTTCCAGAGAAAACATATAAATGGCCAAAAGGTACATGAAAAGGGGCTCAACCTCGTTAATCATCAGGGAAACGCAAATTGAACACAATGAGATGCTAAGTTAAATAAGTCAGACTGAGAAAGACAAATACTCGTAAGACCTCGCTTATATGTAGAATCTAACCCACCATGTTTCCTCCCCCAAAAGACCCTAAACTCATAAATAAAGGGAATAGATTGATTGTTGTCAGGGATGGTGGGGGGGGTACAGACTTCAAAAGTTAACAAACTTCCAGTTATAAAATAAATGTCATGAAGATATAAGGTACAGAATGATAGTCATAGTAATAATGCTATATTGTAGTAATACTATTAATACTGTATATATCATATGTAATATAATAATAATATGTAATATATAATAGTAATAATACTGTATTGTATAATTTAAAGTTGTTAAGAGAGTAGATATTAAAAGTTTTCATCACAAGGAAAAGAATGTGTAATTACATGTGGTGATGGATGTTAACTAGACTATTGTGCTGATTATTTTGTAGTATATAGAAATGTGGTATCATTATATTGTATACCTGAAACTAATGTAATATTATATGAGTATGTCAATTATCCCTCAATTAAAAATAAATCTACAATGAGATATCACTTCACAGCTGTTAGAATGGCTACCATGTTTCCCCGAAAATAATACCTTGCCGGACCATCAGCTCTAATGTGTCTTTTGGAGCAAAAATTAATATAAGACCCGGTATTATATTATATTATACTACAGTATACCATATTATATTATATTATGTTATATTATATTATATTATACCCGGTATTATATTATGTTGTTATACTATATCATATCATATCATATCATATCATATCATATCTTATATTATATTATACCCTGTCTTATATTATGGTAAAATAAGACTGGGTCTTATATTAATTTTTATTCCAAACACGCATTAGAGCTGATTGTCCGGCTAGGTCTTATTTTTGGGGAAACAATGTATTATCAAGAAGACAAGATATAAGTGTTGGCAAGGATGCAGTGAAAAAGGAACACTTGTGCACTGCACTGTTGGTGGAAATGTAAATTGGTGCATCCTCTCTGGAAAATCGTATGGAGGTTCCCTGAAAATTAAAAATAGAGCTACCATATGATTTAGCAATTCTATTTCTAGTTATTTATATGAAGGGGATGAAATCACTATTTTGAAAAGCTGTCTGAGCCCCCATATTAATGGCAACATTATTTACATTAGCCAAGACATGTTAACAACCTAAATATCTATCACAGATGAATGGATAAAGAAGATGATATGTGTCACACACCCATCTGACACTATGCATAGTCATTACAATACTATTGACTATATTCCTTATGCTGTACCCTACATTCCATGACTATGGTGTAACAACCAATTTTTACTTCTTAATACCTTTGCCCTTTTCTCCCCCCTCCCCCAACCACTTCCCATCAGGCGAACATCAAAATGTTCTCTGTATCTACGAGTTTGTTTCTATTTTGTTTATTTTGTTCTTCAGATTCCACATGTAAGCAAAATCACATTGCATCTGTCTTTCTCTATCTGGCATATTCCCCTTAGCACAATACCCTACAGGTCCATCCATACCACTGCACGTGGCAAAAACCCAATCCCTTCCATGGCAAAGCAATATTCCATTGTATATATATGTACCACTTCCTCTTTATCCATTTTTCCGTCTACAGACACCCAGGCTGCCTCCACATCTTGCCATTGTAAACAATGCTGCAGTGAACATATGGATGCACATGTCCCCTTGAAGTAGAGTTCTGGGTTTATTTGGATAAATACCCAGAATGGGATTACTGGGTCCTTCTTTGTCTCTTGTTTATAGCCTTTGTTTTAAAGTCTATTTTGTCTGATATGAGTACTACTAGCCAGATTTTTTGTTTGTTTTTTCCATTTTCATGAAATATCTTTTTTCCCATCCCTTTACTTTCAATCTGAAATGGGTCTCTTGTAGGCAGCATATGTAAGGGTTTTGTTATCTTATCCACTCAGCCCTCTAGCTTTTGATTGGAGTATTTAAGTCATTTCCATTGAAAGTAATTATTGATAGGTATGTTGTTACTGTCATTTTATTTTTCATATTTTTTATTTTTGTCTTAAAAAAGTCCCTCTAACATTCGTTGTAATTCTGGTTTGGTGGTGATAAGCTCCTTTAGATTTTTTTCTTGTCTGAGAAGCTCTTTTTCTGTCCTTTGATTCTAAACGATAGCTTTGCTGGGTAGGTCCTTGTTTATAAGTCCTTGGTTTTCACAGCTTTGAATACTTCCTGACATTCCCTTCTGGCCTACAAAGTTTCTGTTGAAAAATCAGCTGATAGTCTTACAGGAGCTCCCTTGTAGGTAACTAACTGCTTTTTTCTTGTTGCTTTTAAGATTCTTTCTTTGTCTTTAACATTGGCATTTTAATTATGATGTGTCTTGGTGTTGGCCTCTTTGAGTTCATCTTGTTTAGGACTCTCTTTGACTCCTGGGCTTGTATATTTATTTCCTTCATCAAGTTAGGGAAGTTTTCCGTCTTTTTTTTTGGTTTTTTTCAAATGGGTTTATTTCCTTGCTCTCTCTCTTCTCCTCTGGTACCCCTATGATTCAAATGTTGGTACACTTGAGGTTCTCCCAGAGGCCCCTTAAACTATCCTTATTTTCTTTGGATTCTTTTTTCTTTTTGCTGTTCTGATTGGGTGTTTTCTGCTACCTTGCCTTTTAAATCATAGTTTTGATCCTCTGCTTCACTAATTTCCTCTTGATTTCCTCTAAAGTCTTCTTCAGTTATTGTATTCTTTCTTTCTCACTTGTTCTTTTTTTTTTATGTTTTCTATCTCAATTTTTATGTTTCTTATCTCCTTGTTGAAGTTCTCCCTGAGATGACTGAGCATCCTTATAACCAGTATTTTGAACTCTGCACCTGGTAGATTGCTTATATCCATTTTTTTTAGTTCTTTTTCTGGAGCTTTGTTTTGTTCTTTTATTTGGGGCATATTTCTATGTCTCCCCATTTTGTCTACTTCCCTGTGTTTGTTTCTAAGTATTGGGTAGATCTGCTATGTCTCCTGGTCTTAGTAGAGTGGTCTTATGTAGTAGGTGTCCTGTGGGGCTCAGTGGCACAATTTTTCTGGTCACCTGAGCCAGGTACTCCAGGTGTATCCCTTGTGTGGGTTGTGTGTTCCCTCCTGTTGCGGTTGAGACTTGGCTGCTATTTGCATGTCAATAGGAGGGATTTACCATCAGGATGATTGGTTTTAAGGATTGGGTATGACCACAGTGGAGGAGCTGTTGTACAGGGGCTGACTCTATGAGTAGGATTTACTTCAGCAGGGCTTTGGTGCCTGAGCAGTCTGCCCTTTGGTGTGTCATCCTGGGAAGCAGCCAAATGATGCTCCACTTAGTCTGAAGCTGGCCACCAGCTATGCTAGTTCCAGGGCCTCCTGGGAGGGGACCCACTGAAGGCCAAGTTTAGCTGCAGCCTGTGCCCTGCTTTGCATTATCTGGTATGAGCCAGAAAGAAATCCACAGATGGCCACCACCCACACTAGGCTTATAGATGCCTTGAGAGGCCAAGCTGGAACCAAAGCCAGCTGTTGCTAGTGCTGGGTTTAGGGTTTCTCAGCAAGTGGTACAGGATATGCTGAAGCCAGATGCTGCTTGTTTGGGTTTTATGAGTCTGTGAGAGATTTTAGGAAAGTCCTCTGCATGAGCCAAGACAAGCTGTTTATCTGTAAAAGCCACTGGAAGATTGGAAGAGGCTTGGTGGGGGGAGTTAGGGGGTGGTCTGAAAGTTGGGTGGGGCAGGGTCTCAGGGAATCAGGGTGAATGAATAGCTCAGCTAGTTTGATCGAGACTCAGATATGGTGGCTGCCTGCATCTACACACCAGGAGGTGGGCAGGCCCAACAAAGAAACAATGGCTTCTGCCAGCTTCTCTGTCCGGGAGAAAGCTGCCACTTCAGCCCTTGCCCTGAAGCCCAACAATTCAGTTCTTCCTCATAAGTTCCTGGTTCCTTTTGATCTGCTTCCCCAGCACTGAGCTGAAAGCGAGTGAGTCTGCCAGCAAGTAAGTCTGTGCATGGGCCCTTTAAGAGGAGCAGCTGGGAGTGCAGGTGTCTCATCTCAATCAGCCACAATTTGCTGGTTTTCATAACCAGAAATTATGGGGACTTCTCTCCCTGGCACTGAAACCCTGGGCTAGGGAGTGGCTGGTACCCGTTGCTCTTCCAGGATGGGGGACCTCCACAGCCAAGTTATCCCTCCCAGTTTTTAAAGATCACACGTGTGTGTGAGACCAGCCCATTCCATGTCTCTGCCCCTCCTACCAGTCACAAGATGGTTTCTTCTGTATGTCCTTAGTTGTAGGGTTTCAGTTCTGCTAGACTTCAGGTGATTCTTAATAGTGGTTGTTCTATAATTTAGTTGTAATTTTGATATGGTCGTGAGAGGAGGTAATCACAGTATTTACTTACTCTGCCATCTTGACTGGATTCAGAAGGTGATACTTCAATAGGGTATTAAGAAAGTGAGCCATGTCATTCCATGAGATAAGTGCTTTAGAAGCGAATGGAAGAGTAAATATAAAGACTCAGAAGGGGGAGACTCTTCTGCATATTTAAGGATTAGCAAGAAGGCCAGTGTGGCTCAGGCTAAGCAAACAGGGAGTAGGCAAAAAAGTGATGGGAGTTAGTTCAAGGGTAGTAGTGCTGGGAGGGAACTGTTGATTCTGCTCTGACTTGGGTGAGAAGTCATTCAAGGAATTGGAGCAGAGGAATTACATGATCTGATTTAAATTTTTAAACAATCACTCTGATGAAAAGAACAGAAGCAGGGAGGCCTTTTGTGGAGGCTATTACAATATTCTCAGTGAGAGATGATTATGGCTTGGATCAAGATTTTGGCTGTAGGGATGCTGAGAAGGGGTCAGATTCTGAATTTTGAAGATTTGGTGTTGGACTGAATGTGGGATATAAGAGAAAGAGTTATGAAAATTTCTGGCATAAACAATGAAAACATGGAGGTAACATTAACTAAGGGTAAGATTAGAGAAAAAACAGATTGGAGGAGGAGTAAGAAGTTTCTTTGGTGATGTGATAAGGCTGAGAATATGAGACTTCCAAGTGTAAATGTTTAGTATCCAGTGAAAGATGTGAACTTGGGAGTTCATGTTTGAGATCTAGGCCAGAGGTATAAATGTGGGAGTCATCAGCATATAAATACTTTTTAAAAGTGTGAGGATAGGTGAGATGTCCTAGAAAGTTTGAATAGAGCACAGAAGAGGTCTGAGGGCTGAATCCTGGGGCTCTCTAACATTTAGAGTGCAAGGAAATGAAGAGGAACCCAAAGGAGATTGAGATATAAAGAGAGCCAAGTGACTAGTGTCCCAAATGCCAAAGGAAGAAAGTGTTTCAAAAAGAAGATGTGGACATTTTATTAAATGCTGTTGAAAGATAACATTTTTAGGATTAAAAATTGACTTTGGATTCAGTAACATAAAGATTATTGGTGACTTGGGCAAGGACTGTTTTAGTGGCATGATGGAGTCAAATGCCTGTTTGGAGTAGGTTCAATAAAAAAAAAAATGTGAAGACAGGAAATGGAGGGAAAGAAAATAGACAACTCTTTCAAGGGAAGATTTTATTAGGAAGTCCCTGTTAATGCTTAGGGTCGAAACTTAAAAGGGCACCCACAGTTGGACAGCAACTTGACCCTCACTGCACAATCCCCTGCAGTGTTCCTTGGCAATAGGAGTTCTGGATATTCATGCTAATTATTTCATTCTCCATGTCAGGTGGGTATACCTTTCTCTGCCTTATCTGCGTGGTGCACTCATAGTCATGCTTCAGCATCACTGTTAGACATCTCCACGTATGGGAGACATTCAGATGAAGCAAATTATTCTAAACTATATATATATTTTTAGTGTAACCATATTGTAGTAGTATAATTTATCACTCAGTAGGCAGTAACTTCATGAACAAAGTTAAACAAGTGTTGTGACTTGTAGGGACCCCATTGCTAAGTACAGTGTCTGCCTCATACTTCATAATGTGTATCTAATATCAGTTAATTATTTCAAATAATAATTATTTGAAAGAAATATAGGGTTCAGGCATCCCCTTCCATTTCCCAGGGACTAGCATTGTGCTCTAATGTTTTTGTAGGGGAAGGCACAGCACTGTTCATCTTCAGGGGAGCTGGAAACAGGATTTTTGTGGAGAGTTTGGCAAAGCCCTGTTTTTCATTGTTTTGTTCTTATCACAAGTACTTCCAGTTGAAGTCAGAAGCGGTCTCACTGACACGCACCATGCAGGGGCCTACCTAGAGTCTTCAGTTTGTTCCATCATGTTGATTTGTGGTGGTGGTGAAGTGGGTGACACTAGAAGGTGCCTTTCCCATGCACCATTAGTCCAAACTGAGGGCTCCGTTAGTTGTTCACTCAAGCAACTGTATTTTTCTAATGTGCCTTCACCAAGCGCTGATGTCATTTCATTCCCAGAATCATTTCAATTAGATTCCAAACAGTCTTTTATTGCACTTTGGAAGTCTTTAGAGATGACAAATTATTTCTATATTCAATCTGCTGTTTTTTTCTTTTCTTTGCCTCTTCATGGCTGAAAGCCCCTGTATTCTTTGCTTTGTGTGTTATTTGGCCAAGAGGGAGTTATCTGAAATAGAATTGAGACCATTCCTAAAGAATATTATCCTTTTGCATTTACTCTCTATATTTATTCTTTGGTTTCTCCTATTAATTAGCAAATTCATTTCCTGATAGCCACAATGAGGTTAGAATAAATGTACTGAGCTAGGTATCCAGCAAAGCCCGATATATTCAGAGTGGTAACAAGAGACCAATTCTATTCTGATAAACACCATTAAAAGGAAAAGATAAATCAAATCTTATGGCCTTAGTCAGCAAGTTTTATTCTACAAGAGGAATCTAAGCTGAACCACAGCTGTAATTTGGAGTCTTAGCTCAAAGTGACTGCTTTGTATTTTTCTCAAGAGTCGAAAAATCAAATCTGTATTCTGCTGGTCAGGCACACCGTAAAAAGTGCCACCTTCACCTGGGTTGTTTGGAGGGCCCATAAGTCTTGGTAACACAGTGAATTTCGATGCATAGCCATGAGTTCCACAGGGCATTAATTCTCCATTGCTTGTCCATTTGAAATAAAAAGTGTCGGTGAATACATTATACTTGGGGACCTCTAAATCCCTCTTTAGTATGTTGTCATTCTCGAGGTCACTGATCTCTTTTGCTATCATTATTTAAGTATCCAGGGCACATTTGAAGTTTGCAGCTATTATGTCCTTTTCCTTTATCTTTGACAACTACACCAGCTCTTACTCTTGAGGAAATTAACATTGCCTTTTGTTGACAAAGAAAGATTATTTGGAAAGGTCAATGGGTGTAGCACATCACTCTGGTATATTTCTACTGAGTAACATGCCTGCTATATATCAGTGGTGCCCTGGGCTAAAGATCTAGCTTATTTATAGTAAATAGCCATGTAGAAATAATTGCTATAAATTCATTTGTCATTTAAAATAAACTAATTTCATTTAGAAGATTTTATGAATGGATCTATTAGAGTTAATATAACCAAACCATTGCTATAGAGTTGGCTCTATGGGGATTGTTTTCATCCAGTTGCCCTCAGGAAGTCCTTCTTATTTTATTCTTTCATTATTAGTTTCAGGTGTACAAAACAACATAATGATTAGACATTTACACACTTCACAAAGTGATAACTCCACTAAGTCTACTACCTATCCGACACCATACATAGCTATTATAATACCACCAACTATATTCCCCATGCTGTACTTTACATCCCGTGACTATGTATATAGTTATAGTTGATATTCAATATTATTTTATTTTAGTTTCAGATGTACAGTGCAGTGATTAGGCATTTACATAATTTATGAAGTGATGCCCCCGATAAATATATCGTGTTTCACCAAAAGTAAGACATAGCTGGACAATCAGCTCTAATGACTCTTTTGGAGCAAAAATTATTATAAGACCCGGTCTGATTTTACTATAAGACCGGGTCTTATATAATATAATATAATATAATATAATATAATATAATATAATATAATATAATGTAATATAATATAATACCAGGTCTTATTTTACTATAATATAAGACCGGGTCTTATATAATTAATATAATATAATATATAATATAATACCAGGTCTTATATTAATTTTAGCTCCAAAAGACGCATTAGAGCTGATTGTCCAGCTAAGTCTTATTTTTGGGGAAACAAGGTAGTACCATCTGACATAATACATAGTTTTTACAACAGGAAGTCCTTCTTGAGTGGGGAAGTCACTGTTATCTATTTTCAGCACACATAGGAAGTTAGCTAAATATTCTTTTCACTTTTATTAGGTACTTCCATTTCAGTAATTTGGGCTAAACCATGGTGAATCTATTGTATTTCTTCCTACTTTTTCATTATGTTATGCTATTGATAATACCAGTGTTTAGCCCAGTATTTAAATAGTGAAGGATGGAATTCTTAACCAGAAAAAGTGGAAAACATATGTCAGTAACTCCTGAGGGTAAAGATAGATAGAAATGAAGCTGGAGGTTGTAAGAAATCATGTTATTTGCAAGAAATACCTGAATTATATCAGTAGGAGACCATCCTATCATAAATTCATATGTGTAATTGCATGAATGTTTTACTGAGAATGATGTGGGTCAAGAATGGTCCTGGTGTGACATATGAATAATAGATACAAACCAAGTGTACAGGCGTTATTAATACCTACTCTAATTTTCAATTTGCTAGCAAGCATTCCTAATACAATAGTCGTGTAATATAATTTTAGGAGACTCAAATGTAACAGCTCAAACCTATAGGATTAATTGCATTCAGCCTTAGTTCCAATTACTGGAACTGTAACAGTTTGGCCTTTTTGAACAGTTTGTGGCATAACAGCACAGGATGAAAGTTTAGGCCACATGAATCAGCTAGTTCATGAATGCTAGCTAATGTAGGTAAAATTCCTTCTGTGACATTCTGATGAAAATTGTGTTGATTTGGTCCACAAAGTAAACATATAATTTATCATCCAAAGTAGTAGAATTTTGAGAGTAAGCAGGGATTCAATTAATAATCAAATTAGTTCATTGGCCACCCCGTATTGTCAGGGATTTTACTAGAAATGAAATGGCTTTAGATTATTTATGGTGGCCAAGACATGGAAATAATGAAAGTGTCCTTCAATAGATGATTGGATAAAGAAGATGTGGTATATACCATGTTTCACCAAAAATAACACCTAACCAGAAAATAAGACCTAGCATGATTTTTCAGCATGACATCCCCTGAACATAAGCCCGGACAATCGGCTCTAATGAATCTTTTGGAGCAAAAATTGATATAAGACCGGTCTTATTTTTGGAAAAACACAGTATACACAATGGAATACTATTCTTCTATAAGAAAAGATGAAGTACTGCCATTTGCTACAACATGGGTGGATCTTGAGATTATTATGCTAAGTGAAATAAGTCAGACACAAAAAGTCGAGAACCATATGACTTCACTCATGTGGGATATAAAACTGAAAACAACAAAGGAACATAACAAACAAAGAAAGAAACAAAAACTCATGGACACAGACAATAGTTTAGTGGTTACCAGAGGGTAAAGGGCAGGGGAAGGTGGTAGAAGAGGATAAACGGGGTCAAATACATGGTGATGGAAGAAGAACTGACTCTGGGTGGTGAGCACACAATGTGATATATAGATGATGTATTATAGAAATGTACACTGGAAACCTATGTAACTTTACTAACCATTATCACCCCAATAAATTTAATTTAAAAAAAAAGAAATGAAATGCCTTTAAAATACTCCTATTCTTGTGAAAATCTCTTTTTTCTTGTGTAGTTTGTAACAGAGATTGAACTCCCCTAATATAGGTTTGAAAAAATGATTTTCATTGTAGAAAAGACTAGAAAATTGTTATCTAGGACAAATAAATGTTGGGCTAGGGAAAGAAACATTTGCTTTGGTTTTATCTTAATAGGCTTAAGTTTAAACCTATTAAGCCAGATTGGAAGAAACAGACGTTTTTCCTTACTAACACAACAGTGCTTCAGACTGTATCATAGAGCAGAGTGGGAAAGAGAAGCCCTTGAACGGTTGATGATAGAGATTTCAGGAGTTTGTCAATCCAGCAAAGGAAGAGCCTATGGGAGAAAAGCAGAAGTTGAACACAGAAAGGAACGGTCCAGATGGCAACAGAGGTAATGAACTGCCATTTCTCTCCTTTGTTTTCTCCTGAATACATGAAACCATACACAAGATTAACTGTCTTGTAGGTCTGGAAGATCTGAGAATGCGGCCCTCATGAGAAGCTAAGGGTTCTTTTCAGCCCAGTGGGTGAAGTAAACATGTAAATTGGATTTTGATGGCAGATAAAGTATGACATTTTTCACTTGATATTCCTTATGTGGAATATCCCTGTTCATTATATTTATTTTTAGTTGACTAGTGGAAAACATGTCTGAACTGTATGCCAGCTATTTTCAGCAGAGCAGGTCGGACATTGAAAATTGGGTAGGAATTTAAAGGGTGAGAATATATAATTAAAGGCTGATTCAATTTTAGCCCTACCTGAATAATAGAATCACTTGCGGGGGCCAACCCCCGCTCATTGTAAGTCTTACTTAATTGCTCTGGGCTGGAACATGGATAACTCTAATTTTAGAAAGTTTCTTAGATAGTTCTACTGTACATCCAGGCTTGAGAACCACTGAATTAGAGTATCTGACTGTACAGCAATAGTCCATGAAATCAATTCATGGAAAAAATCGAGAGTGTTAAGCCTACATAGGTTTACTTGATGGTCTGTAGTTCATTACCTTGGTTGTTCACATGCATGTGTGCGGGTGAAATTCTCTCAACTTTTGTTGATCTCAGCAAGATTTCATTTTGTTTTCATTTTTAGAGTTTCATTGAGTATAGTATTCAAGGTTTTCTTTCATTACTTTTAAGGTATCATTACATTGTCTTCTGGACAGCATGGTTTCTGTCTAGGAGTAAGCTGTCATAATTATCTTTGTTCTTTTATAAATAATGTGTTAATATTTCTTTCTCTAGCCTTAAGATTTTCTCTTTAACATTTATTTTCATAAATTTGATTATGATGTATCTTTTTTTTGTTTAAAAGAATGTTTCTTCTTGGAGTTGTCTGAACATCTTGGATTGTTGCTTTGTAGTTTTCATCAAATTTTGACCACTGTTCCTTCAAATATTTTTTTTCCTGCCTCTCCTCCTTTTAATCAATTTTATTTACTGATTTATTAATTTGTTGCTTTTAGTAGGCTTTATTTTTATAGTAGTTTTAGATTTACAGCAAAACTGAGTGAAAGTGCAGAGAATTACTATACACCCTTCAACTTATACATGTACAACCTCCCCCACTACTGACGTCCTGAACCAGTGATACACTTGTTTTAATGAATCTTCATTAACATTTCATTGTCATCCAAAGTCTATAGTTTATGTTGGGATTGCCTCTTGGTGTTGTACATTCTATGTGCTTTGACAGAGATATATTTTATAATAACATCTATTCCCTTTGGTGTTGTACATTCTATGGGTTATGACAAATGTTTTATAATGGCATGTATCCAACATTGTAGTGTTGTACAAAATAGTTTCAGTGACCTAAAAATTTTCTGTACTTGTCTATGCATCCCTCCCTATACTCCAACCTCTTTCAACCACTCATCATTTAACTGTCTCTATAGTTTTGCCTATTACAAAATGCCATATAGTTGGAATCATTCAGTATGTAGCCTTTACAGACTGGCCTCTTTAACCCTAGTAATATGCATCTAAGTTTCTTCCATGTCTTTTCATGACTTGATAGCTCATTTCCTTTTAGCATTAAATAAAATTCCATTGTCCAGATATACCATAGTTTATCCATTCACCAACTACAGGATATCTTAGTTACTTCCAATTTTTTATACTTACAAATAAGACTGTTATAAATATCCATGTGCAGGTTTTTGTGTGGACATAAGTTTTCAACTCATTTGGATAATTACCAAAGAGTGGGATTGTTGGATAGTATGCTAAGACTATGTTTAGTTTTCTAAGAAACTGCCAAACTGTCTCCCAAAGTGAGTGTACCATCCTGCTTTCCTGCCAGCAGTGAATGAGAGTTCCTGTTGCTTTACATCCTTGCCAGCATTTGGTGTTTTCAGTGTTTTGGATTTTGGCCATTCCAACAGGTATTTAGTATCCTATTTTTCTATTAGTTTTTATTTCTTCTGGATTTTTAGAAACCATATATTAGAGATATCACCTTTGCTGTAAAATAATTGCAAATATTTTTTTCTGGCTTACTGTTGTCATTTGTCTTTTTGATTTTGCATATAATGTTATTGTTTTTGTCTTACAAAGCTTTTTTAATTTTGAATTTTTCACAATTACCCATTCTTATTTTATTGCTTCTGGACATTGACTCATGGTTAGGAACTTCTTTCCCTCTCCCAGGTAACATAGGAACTTAATCCTGTCTTGTTATAGTGCTTCTGTCATTTCCTTCCTTCCTTTCTTCCTTCCTTCCTAACTTTCTTATCTATCTATCTATCTATCTATCTATCTATCTATCTATCTATCTGTCTATCTATCTACATTTACATGTATAATTTATTTGGAGTTTATGCTGGTGTATGTTGTGAAGTATAGATCAATGATAATTCTTCCAAATGAACTTTCAGTTTTCTCAATACTATTTATTAATAATTTCATATTTTTCCTCCACTGACTTGAAATATATCATCTTTATCACATGATAAATTTACATATACACTTGGGTCTATTTCTGCATAGTTCCTTTAGTCCAGTTGTTCTTCTGATGCTATATATTGTTTTTATAGTGATATTTTAATACCTATTTGAGATAGTCTCACTCATTTTTTTTTCTTCTCTTTAGACCTTCTTGGTGATTTTTCCTTTTCTTTTTCTTTTATTCTTTTTTTTTTGGAACTCCACATACATTCATCAATAACTCAATACATTTACAGGAAAAGTTGGAAGTTACCTATAATTTATATTTATCAATTGCTCACTCTGTGTCAGGCACTGAACAAAGCTGAAGCATATCACACTTGAAGGAATGTACTGAAGTTCAGTGCAATCAGTATTTCTAGTTCACTAGATAGATACTCCTTAAAAATGGAGGGCTTATCTGTAATATTAGATGAGAATGCTTGAGAGGTGATCTGTATGGAGGAGTTGTCCTGTTTTTCTGTGTGTGTGGTTTTTTTTTTAATTATGGTGAAAAAAATATAAAGTTTAGTGTCTTAGCCATTTTTAAGTATACAATACAAAATTAGGTATACTTACATTGTGATGCAATGGATTGCCAGAACTTTTCCATCATGCTTGTTTATTTTTCAATCTTAACTTTATATCAACTTATCTGTATCTGGAGGAAAAACTTACTGGCATTTTTTGGGAATTGATGCAAAATTTTAAATTAACTTAGAGATAATTGATACCTTTATGATATTTAGTCTTCCTGTTTGAAAACATGTTTCTCTTTTTATTTGTTCAAGTCTATTGTTTTATATTTTAGAAATAATATAAAATTTTCCTCACATAAATTTACATATTTATTGTTAACCTTATAACCAAGTATTTTTCTTTTCTGTTGTTTCTGTAAATTGAGTTTTCTCTTTCATTATATTTTCCAGTTTGTTCTTGTTTGTGCATATGAAACGTATTGATTTCTGGATATTGATATTAGAGTTTCATTGCTAAATTCTCTTATTGTTTGTAGTGATTTATATCACTGATTCTCTTAGATTTTCTAGATATACAATTATGTCATCTGCAAATAGAGATAGTTCTGTTTCTTTCTATGAAAGTTGTATGCCTTTGCTTCCTCTTGCATCTAATTTTTATCTAGTATTTTAGGTCTATCTTATTTTTAAACTCCACAAATTAGAATTATTACATACACTTTTTTATTTTATTTCTTTTTTGTAGTATTATTTTATATCATACTAAACTTCAAAACAATGGTAAGTATAATATATTATTTTATTTTTAAAACTAGGATGAATTCTTACTTCAGTGTGTTTTAAACATTTTTTAACAAGCATTTAAGTTATATTATTATTTCCATACTGACTTCAGATTTTTACTTCTTCTTGATTAACGATTTTTATTAACGTGTTTATTGACATATGGGACATCTCTTCATCCTTAAAAGTGCTTATTTGCCTAAAGAGGGGCATAGAAAACCTCTTTCTGAACAATAGAAGGCCTTTAGAGCACTTTATTTCCAATCACATTCTTGCACCTTACATCTAATTTTGCCCGATATTTTAGGGCTATTTTATTTTAAACCCTAAAAATTAGATATTATTATTTTCTATAGAGATATTTTAGATTTATTATTATGTTACCAATAACTTTGGTCACCATTTTTGTATTTTAAGCTTTTTTCCCCTTTAATTTCTAAAGTATTTCCTGTAGAACTTCATGAAGTGAAGATCTTTTGATGGTCATTTCCTTATTTGTAAAATAGACTAATAATATTAGTTCATAGGAATGTTTTGAAGGTTAAAACGATAATCGGTGTAACAGTTAATGCAGAACCTTGCACCTACTTCAAGTTCATAGTTGGTTATTATTTTGACAATCTAGGGGATGGAGCCAGATTAGAGTTGGGAACAATGGCAAAATCTGTTTTGAACATCCTGATGTTGAAGTGAAGATGGGAGATCCCATGGATTAGAAGAAATAGATTAGGATTCAGGTGAAAGGGTTGGGCAGAGAGAAAGCACAGGGGAATAAAGCCTTGTGGACAGTCTTTTGACTACTATCGCACTATCATCTTTTTTTCTCTTACCTATTGGACTGTGAACTACTTGATTTGTCCTATATGTGGTTAGCGCAATTTAGAAACTGAATTTTAAATGTTATTTGCTTTTAAGTGCCTGGAATTGTGCCTGCACAGAGTAGGCATTTAAGAAATGTCTATGAATGAACAAATTGAATTCACCAAGAAACTAAATGTAACGAGAATAGGAAATTATTTACTTCAATATCTTAGAGAACTTTGGTCAATTGCTACCCAATTGTATGTTTTTTCAATAAGGGCATAGTTTAAATGAATACTTTGGCGTACTCTCAGATATACCTCTTAAAATAGATAAAAAGGATAAGTTTTGTGTTAAAGTTTGGTGTATTAGAGGTATTCTGAGATGTTAAAAATAAAATCATTCTCAAAAGGGCACTGTGTTTTAATTCAAATTAAAACAGTCCTTTTTTGTTGTTGTTTCTTCTTCTTATTTGCATTTTTAAGACAACCCCCATGATTTTGAGAGTTTGAAGACAGTAAAAGTCATATGAAAGGTACAAAAGAAATTGCCCTGCACTCCTCCCTCCTTCTAATAAATCTTTCTCTCTCAAGAGGTACACATCAGAAAATTCTATTAGTGATCGACAAGGAGGCAGTCTAGTTAGTGTGACGTGGCTTCCCCATTTGGTGACACTTTTCTAAAGCATTCTTCAGGCTATCTCGTTTGACACTTTGGAACAGCTGCCAAGTCCTTTCCTGCTCTCTGTAAACAAGGCTGTCACAGAACATTCCCTTTACCTTGGGTAGGGAATGAGGTTAATGACTTTGGAAATGGAAAACAGAGCAACCATCAAAAGGATTTTTAATACCAGGAGAATTGTAGGAGAATAATGGAATCAAATAAAATAAGAATATAAATAGACCATATTACCAGCTGCATTTATTAGAAGGTTTCATATCAGTTGACGTTTTGTGTTACCTAGGCAGAGTAATAGAAAGAAATAAAATAGATTAAAAATGGTTACCCTTGAGAAGCTATTTCTGACTTTTTGGCAGGATTCCCCTGTGGCTGCTGATGCCCAGATAGTGTGTCTCATTCCTACTTGCTTTTCAACTTCAGTTCTGCTTTACAAGTTGGACTTCTGATAGTTTTTACCCCCTTAGACTGTCTTTGATTTATCATTTAATTTAGTGGTTAAAGAAATGAGACAAGCCTCTGCATCTGGGGAAATGACAATTTTCGGCTTCTGATAGGTGGCCTTTTAAAGTCAAATACTTTAGGAGGAATCAAGAGCGTTTTAGGGGGGACAGATCCTGGTCAATCTGAATCAAAAGGTGCTGGAAACAGGAATTAGAAGAGGAGAAAGAACTTTTAAGAAATTAACACAACCTGATACGCACACAATACGCAGCTGGTGGAGATGGGAATATAGTAATTTTGCATTATTATGTTTAGTAAACTTTTAAAATGAAGGCAACTGATAACATGTATCTTTTGCAAAAGAATGGCCAGTTTGCTTATAAAGGTCTTTTGATTTTGTAACTCTTTTTTGTTTCTCACTGCCTCTTTGATCAGGTTTTTATTCAAAATTAGCTGATGTGACATTTGTAAACAAATTTAAGTTTATGCCACAAGCCTCTTTTCTTTGGTGATGGGTTTATTTTCTGCAGGCTTCTTCTCAGCTGATTTCTTGGTAGCTGCAGTCTTTTTCTTTTTTTATTTTTTTTTTATTTTTTATTTTTATTTATTTATTTATTTATTTTTTGCAGTCTTTTTCCCACCAAAGGCTTCTTTAGCTTCCTAACCCCAACAGCCTTCTTTCCTTTCTTCCCTATCACAGGCTTCTTACCTGGAGCCCCCTTCTCATATGATTTGGCTTCTAGAGTTGCTGCTGCTTTATCCACCCATAGCTGGTGGTTCTTGGCCTGGCAAAAGATGGTGTTCCAGTGCATGGTCTTTGCATATGGGTTTAGCTTCAATATGATTCTCAGGTTTTTCAGTGGATTCTTCTTTAGGACTTTGCAGTGACTCTTCTTGTGTGGTCCTCAGAGGGTTCTTTGGCGCTCGGGGCTTTCCAAGATTCTCCTAAGTTCTGTGTTGAACATCTTGTGCGTGGAAAAGTTGTAGTTATTCTCGAGGGAGGCAGCTTTATGCCAAGTGCCATACAGATCATCTAACTTGCAGAAAGCACTTTCAGTCCAAATGCAGAAACGGCCCACATGCCTACCAGGAGCAAGTCTCAAAATATTCAGTTTGCTTACATTAAGCAGAGTAATTCCAGGGATGTTTGCTGAAGGCTTTGGTGATAATGGTGTCCTCATTATAGATGATTCAAGGTCCTTTGAGCTGGATACGACAACGGTTTCTCATTTTGCTCTTTCCAGCTCTCATTTGCTGAGAGGTATAGACTTTTTTATTTCATTCCAGGCCTTAAGCTTCTTAAGAAGCAAAACAGCCTCCTTGGTTTTCTTGCAGCCTTCAACTTTATCTTCAGCCACTAAAGGAAGTCCAGGAACTTCTTCACTACAATGAATTTTAGACATGACCAGTGCTGGTAAGGTGGAGGCAGTCAGGGCAGAGCAGATGGCATATCGCGTCTGTGTTGTGTTCACTCAGCAGTGCCAATGGCACCAGGTTTTGGTTGAAACAAACATGTGGCCCCCCACGACACACATTGCCAAAAGCACCCTGTCCAGAACAATGAGTCCCACCACCTCGAACTCTGGGACTACTGCTCCGCCCATACTGCACGACTCAGCACTGGTTTGATGACCGCATAATCCACTGAAAGCACAGGGCTGTCTACTATTTTTGTGAAAGGGGGTGTGGACAAAGTTCACAATTTCTGGTCAAAATAGGATCCTTGGACACAGCAGGCAAAGTGATGTTTTTGCCAGGTGATTCCCCATTTCCAGAGTACACCGATGTCAGTGGACAAGCACACGCCATGGTGGGAGAGGAGAGGGCCACACTCCTCTCAACCCAGTGCCTTCCACGGGAAAAGCTGATTTTGTAATTCTTAAAATAATATTCGTTGATTCTGTGACTGTCACATAGTGTTATCATTATTATTAATTTAGCAAACATTAATAAGGGATTAGTATATTCAGAGCACTGTTCTAGACACTCAGTTTAGAATGACGAAGACTTGGTGCTTTGCTTACGGAGTTTCCAGTGGGTAGAGCTGCAGTAGATAAGTAAATACATTTACAATGTATTCGCATTACAATGAATGGATTAGAGGGAAAATGCTGAAAAAGGGAGCTATTGCAGTATTAGAGGTGAAAGATAGCGGTGTCTTGTGCTAGGTGGTTGGCCTTTGACATAAAGTACATGAATTCAAGACACATTTTGGAGGTAGTCTCTGGAGGACTTGCTGTTGGATTGAAGATGGATGGAGTTTAAGGGAGGGGGAGAAATTACAGGTAAGACTCCAGTTACTTTCAGGCTTGAGTATCTAGGTGGATAAGGATACCTGGGAGAGTTATTTGCTTGGGAATGGAAAGTTCTGCTTTAGACATGTTAGGTTTCATATGTATGGCAAGGAGCGCTCTCAAGAGGAAAGCCTGATTGATAAATTTGGAGGCATAAATGTGGGAATTTGGGCATTTACATGGACTTTCACTTGTTGAGAGTAGAAGAGCAACTTGCAGGAGAGAGAAGAGACGTTCTTGGACGGAGCCCAGAGAAAGAGAAACTTTCGGAAAACAGGCAGAAGAGGAGGAGTCAGGAAAGGAGACTGAGCGGAAGTAGCCAGAGAAGTAGGAGGAAGATTGTGAGAGTGTGATGTCCTCAGAACCAATGGAGGAGAGTATGTTAATAAGGAGGGAGTGATTACCTGATTGAATGTGAGATTGAACAAAATGAGGAAAGGGAAATGTCCAATGGAAATGGCAAAACATATGGTATTTAGCACTAATTGATAAAAGTATCAGTGAAATGATGGAATCGAAACCCAACTGGAATAAGTTAAGGCAAAAATTAAAGACAGCAAAAGAGAGAAACCAAGAATCAACTTGTGCTTTGAGAGGTTTTGCTCAGGAAGGAGTTCAGAGAAACTGAATAGCAGAGGGGGATACGGGATTGGATTAAGAGAGGGTATTTTCAGAGAGGGCGTATCAAGGCATACTGATATACATCTGGGATTAATATAAAGAGAGGGAGAAATTGATGATCTGGGAAAGAGTGAGAGAAAATATAGGAAGTAGAATCCTTGAATATTTAAGAGGAGATAAGGTACTAAGCACATTTGGAGACATTGTCAATAGATAGGAGCATGGGTGGGATTTCAACTGTAGATACAGATGCGGATCGGTTGGTAAGTTTGATGGAAGGAAAGTGAGGAAGTCAGTCCTTGTCTGACTCTTTCTATTTTAGTGAAATCACTGAGAATGATGACATGAGGAGAGGGGAGGAGACTGGGCCAGGAGCTGGAGTCTTCAGTAAATGAGAGGAAGAGCCCAGGAGGACAGTGGATGTCAATAACAATAAACTTTCTGTGACTATATTCTTCTTCTTGTATATTTTGTTTCCACAATGTAGAGAATAAAATATGCTGATTTCTTCTCCACATTTTCCTTCCTGTCCGTCTCTTTGTTAGTAACATTGTGAGGTTCTTGGGAAATTTGACCAGAGTAGACTTAGAAACATGTGTGGAATTGTTCACAGATAGCACAGAGCAGGAGGTGGCGTCCACAGTGCCAGTCGGTTCCAATAAACTCTGAGAGCCTCCACCAGAAGGAATATGATATGACTGTTTTAATTATCTTGGTAGGAGAAGCAGGAACAATTTACCTGAGGTTATTCTACTTTAAAATGCTATACGTTGCTCTTATTGAATAGCAATAAACTAACCAAATAGGAAAAAAAGTCACACAATTATTGTGACATTTAATTTTCCTCTCCTTAAATGGAGAAATGTAAGTCAAAGTCCTACTCAGACTGGTTAGAGTTTGAATTTTTACACACAAATCCTGTAAAATCATTGTGAATATTTAACAGATCCCAGAAAAGGAGTATCTTTTAGAGTGGAAAGACTGTAAATGGTGTATTAGTGATCTATTTCTGCATAACAAACTTTCTCCAAACCTGGTAGTTTAAATCAATTTACTATCTCACTATTTCTGTGGGTTAGGAATTCAGGAGTAGCATAGCTGGATGGTTCTGGCTCCTGATCTCTCGTAAGTTTGCAATCAAGCTGCGAGCTCAGGCTGCAGTCTCATCTGAAATCTCATCTAGGGGAGGATATGCTTCCAAGCTCACTCATGCAACTTTTGCAGGCCTCAGTTCCTAGACACATGCACCTCTCCATAGGTTGCTTGAATATCATCATGGCATTCAGCTAGGTTTCCCCAGAATGAGTGATGGGAAAAGAACTACATAAAGATGAAAATACCAGGAGGCAAGGATCAGTGGGTTCCATCACTAAGGATGACTATCACAGATGGTGTGTTAAGTTTCCACAATACACAATGTCTCCATGATTTGGCTGTATGACCTTGGAAAAGTTAGCTAATGTTTTTGAGAGGTACTTTTTCTCATCAGGTGTGTCTCTAGTAACCTTATTTCTCCCCCCAAAAATCATCAGTCTATTCCCTAAACCTGTTTACACAGATGGTTAAAAAATAAAATCACAGTTCTCATCTACCTTCTTAACTACTGTATTTTTTACTGTTACCATTGACAACAAGTTTGGCAAGATTATGGAAATTTATAAGGGAATATAGTATATGCCTTACTCACAGTTTTGCTTTCTTTGGTTTCAGTTATCCATAATCAACTGTGATGAAAAAATATTAAATGGAAAATTTTGCCTGTTTTGAGTAGTGTGACAAAACCTTGCACCACCCCAGTCCCTCCCACCTAGGATATGAATCATCCTTTTTTCTTGTGTGCCCGTGCTCTATACACTGCTTGCCAGTTAATAACTTAGTAGCTATGGTTATGCGATTAACTGTTGTAATATTGCAGTGCTTGTGTTCAAATAACCCTTCTTTTATTGTTGTAATTGTTCTATTTTATTATACTTATTGTTAATCTCTTATTGTGTCTAAATTATGAATTAAACTTTATTATAAGTATATATGCATAGGAAAACATAGTATATATGACATTTGGTACTATCTGAGGTTTCAGGCATCCACTGAGGGTCTTGGAATGTATCCCCTTGAAATAAGAAGGGACTGCTACTGTGTTTCCCCGAAAATAAGACCAGGCCTGACAATCATCTCTAATGCGTCTTTTGGAGCAAAAATTAATATAAGACCTGGTATTATATTATATTATATTATATTATATTATATTATATTATATTATATTATATTATATGACCCAGTCTTATGTTATAGTAAAATAAGACCGGGTCTTGTATTAATTTTTGCTCCAAAAGATGGATTAGAGCTGATTGTCTGGTCTTATTTTCGGGAAACACTGTGTGTATACTAGTTAATCATCCAGAAAGAAGAGTTCTCAGGTTTTGTGAAGATATTTGAAAGTAGAAGATTCCAGTAGTTAAACTATTGGAAACAGTCATATTCAGGCTACTCATTACCTTTTAAAAAATACCAGCTTTATGTCTCAATAATTCACATACCATATAATTCATCCATTTAAAGTGACAATTTAATGGTTTCTAATTCACAGAGTTGTTCAACCATTATCACAATTGATTTAAGAATACTGTTATCCTCCAAAAAGAAACCCTATGACCATTAGCAGATACTCCTCGTCCTTCTCCCCCGAGTTATAGGGAACCACTCATCTACTGTCTGTCTCTATAGATTTGCCTATTCTGGATGTTTCTTATAAGTTGAATCATACAATAGGTATTCTTCTGTGACTATCTTATTTCAGTTAGCATGTTTTCAGTGTTCATCCATATTGTAGTATGTATCTATACTTCACACGTTTTATTGCTGAGTAGTATTCCATTGCATGAATATACCACATTTTATTCATCTCAACAGTTGATGGACATATGTGTTGTTTCTACTTTTTTATTGTTATGAATAATGCTATGGACATTCATGTACAAATTTTTGTGTGTACATATGTTTTTATTTCTCCTGGGTATATACTTAGGTGTAAAATTGCTTGTTCATTTGGTAACTCATGTTTAACATTTTGAGGAACTGCCAAACTGTTTTCCAAAGCAGCTGCATCATTCTGCATTCCTCCCAGCAATGTATGAGCGCTCCAATTTCCCTGTATCTTTGCCATTTTTTATGTCTTTTCTAATATAGTCATCTTAGTGAGTGTAAAGTAGTATCTTCTTGCATTTTCCTAAAAAAAACTAATAATATTGAGCATCTTTTCATGTGTTTATTGGCCTTTTGTATATCTTCTTTGGAGAAATGTCTATTAAAGTCCTTTAACCATGTTTAAATTGGGTTATTTGTATTTTTATTGTTCAGTTGTAAGAGTTCTTTATGTATCCTGCATACAGTTCCCTTATAAGACTTGGTATCTTATAGTGGTGGAAGACATAAATTTGTTGCCCCCATGTATAAGGTCCTCTAGCCAAACAACCCTCCTTATGAAATGGACCAAATGTGGTTCCTGCTTATTCTTGAGTAGCAGGTTTCAATTTCCTGCTAACCCATGGAATTATTCAAATAAGCTACAAACATCCTTTATTGGGAACCAGGGGGCATTCTACCCTTTTGACACTACAAAGTTGGCCTCCACAGCCCCTGGCTGTTCACTTTCTTCCTAAGTGTAGCTCCCACATGGCCCTACATGGCATGGTGAACTCCTCCCCTGGGCTGTGAGTGTACATGATGAATAAATTGCCATCAATCTCATCTGCTTTGTTTCAGGTGTTAGATGTTTAGCCATCCCCACAACTCTAGGACAGGAATCCCTCCCTCACCAATGAGGCAAAGAGGAAGAAATCAAAACATATAAATAATTTGCAAGATTTTTTCCTTTTCTGTGTCATCTTTTCCTTTCTTGATGGTGTGTCATTTACAGGACAAAAATTTTTAATTTGATGATGTTCTATTTCTCGTTTTGTTTTGGTCACTTATGCTTTTGGTGCCATATCCAAGAAGTCTTTAGTTAACCCAAGGTTCCAAAGATTCACTCCTATGTTTTCTTAAGAGTTTTATAGTTTTAATTCTTACATTTAGATCTATGATCCATTTGGAGCAAATTTTTATAAGTGGTGCAAGGAATGGTTTCAGCTTCATTCTTTTACATGTGGCTATTTGGTTGGTCAGCACCATTTGCTGAAAAGAGTATTTTTCCTCGTTGAATTATCATGGCACTCCTGTCAAAAATTGCCCATGACCTGTTTTGGGGACAGTGTCAGGAGAGCAGTTTCCTGGCTCTTGACCTCGCATAGAAAGGTTCTGGCTCAGTTATTAGATGGCCATCAGCTGTAATCAGTTGGTCATCTACTGTGGCTTGGTGGCCATCAGCTGATACTGGTTAGCGATTAGCCACTAATATAACTGCCGTGGCTATGCTGGCAAGGAAATTGGTTGGTTGCAGAGAAGCGGATGGCAGAGTGTGCGTCAAGCGGCTCCTGCTCCCTGTGTCTCCAACCCAGCCGCCAGCGAGAATATAGTGGTATGACTCCCCTCTCTATGGCTCCATTGGTGTTCCTCTTTGGCCTCACTATATCCTGTGTTCTGGTACGGGTAGCGGGACCAGAGACCCTGCACTACACCTGTCAAATAATTTTTGTGGTTTTTTTTTTGTATTTAGAGAAATTTCCATTTTTGAGTTCTATATCCTCAGTGTAGGACTCAATTTTATAGCTTCTCTTGCAGCTAAAATGCAGCATGTGTCCTAGGACTCCGCCATCAGATACACCCATGGGAGACTATGATACAGGAGCACTATGAGCAACCAGGCCTGGGTGTTGCCTCCTGATTGCTGGTGTCATGGTAGCTGTGGCCATGGTGGTTTCTAGTCTGGGTAGGGCTTTAGCAATAGTGAGTTTCTTTAATAGGCCAATTTACACCATGACTTTTAACACTGTACCCAAGGTCATCCTTGAGCCTTACTCTCTAGGCCTCCCAACCAGCACTTCTATGGATTATCATATATATGTTTTTGCTTTATCAGCCAGTGTCAACTTCTGTTCTTCACAACCCAGAGTCTGACTCATACACATGTTAAGGAGAGATAAAGTAGAATTCCAGGTAATGAATTGCACTTTAATTTTGCATATAAAATGAATCTGACAATTCCTACTGAATTTTTTTTAAGACAGAGATGTAGAGGACATTCTTACAAATAGTAGTACTCGTTTTAAGCCAGTCTGATGTAAACCTTGGTGTTCTGTCCCCTACTAAATGAAAGACAAGCAGTGGACTCCCCATCCAAATTTGCATAGACATTTTATACTTTCATCTCTGACCAGCTTTGCCCCATTCTTTTCCTTCTTCTGATTCTTAGCTCTATTCCACAGTTATGCCTGTATGTTGTTTTTGGACCCAGTTGCATATTAGACTCCGTGGTTTGACTTGCATCTCCTCATTGAGGAATGGGACCCACACCAACCTCTCTCTGACTCATCACATCTGAATTAGCCTGTCGATTATCCCCTTAAGACCTAATTCCTGGCTCCAGGTAGTTTGGCAGGTTGAAGGTTGCACCTGCCTTGCCCAGCTCAATCCATTTTACTCCAGTTCTCTGGATTCAGGGGCATGTCAGTTGCTATGTGGAGGAGAGATAAGTTGTATCTCATGGGAAATCACCTGGAGGAGGTAGAGTGCCTACATTTGAGGGGAGAATAGCAGCTCTTGTAAAAGGTGGTGACAGAGCAACAAGCAGTGAGCCACTGAGTACTTACAGAGCCTGTTTCCTACATTCTCCTTGAGAGGGACCCCCAGTTCTTCTCCAATTCCTTTGTCCTGAAAAAAGTATTGGGTAAACTAGAAAAATGACTTTACTTCTTCATGAAGATGCAGAATCCTTATGAAGAATAACCAACTATTTGTTAATGAATTCAAAGTTTTCACCTTTTTTATGTCCTGTCTGCAAGGGGATTAGACTGAATATATATCACCAGAGTCCACTATTCTCTAGAAATTCCGTATTCCACATTTCCTCTTTTTCTTCACCGTAAAATTCACTTGAGGGCTCTAGAGTATTGGCAACCTTAATAGCTACAAAGAATAATCTGGGGATAAATTGGGATAGGGTTTGAGGGGAGAGGAGAGAGATTTCTTCAAGGATTTCATGAAGCTGCCAGTATTGACCCTTTAGCTGCTATAGTGGTTCCTGGGTAATGTAATACTGTTGGTTCCTAATATGGAGATATATTGCATATTCTCTATCTGTCCTGGAGAATTGAATTCTACTGTCATTTTCTTTTCACTTCATAGATGATCAGCTTAAATCTTTGCCTATGTCATTAAAAACTAGAATGAGTGTGAATAGTGTCATTGGGGGAAAAAAGTTAGACTTTTTTGAGAGCATGAACCAAGAAACATAGATGGGTAAAAGTAACGTGAAATGGTCTCTATCAGAGTCATTATGTTTGATAGGTTTTTCTAAGGCATTGACCTCAGAGGTGCCTTTGAGAGATGCTTTCAAGATACAGCACTCTTAAAAAAAGAAGACAGCGGAGTCAGTAGGTTAAAAAAATAGACTAGAACCTGGAGGGACCCCATTTGAAATTCCATCTCCCTACTGAATCTCTGAGGTACAGTGGCAAAGTCACTTAGGCCATCACTGCTTCAGTTTTATTATCTGTAAATGGGAACAATAGCTTCTTGTGTAGTTTAATAGCTTATAATTTATCATAGTACAGGAGTGTTATACATTTATTCAGGAAAAAAAATCCAGATGGGCAAGAAGAATGCAAAATATGTCCCCAATCCTCCTTTCCCAGTCCAGAGGAAATAATTATTTCTCTTTGGTGCATATCCTTTGAGATCTCCAGATTATCTTCTTTGTATCCTAAATTTTGAGAACTATCCTTTAGCCATGATTGATGACCATTGAAAATTCCATCATATTTGACCACATTTCGATCCATCACCCTTCTCTTTCTTCTTGAAGGAAAGTAAGTTTAGTCATACCAGAAGATCAGTAAAGTTGGTATATAAAATAGGTTTTATGTTGCATCACAAAATTGTTGATTTGTACCACATGAAGTAGGTAAAATTTCAAACATGGATATTTTTACCTACGGCAACTATAATGGCAAACATTGATCTTGTGGAACTATGTGTAACATCTATAAATAGTTCTCAATTAACAGTGTATGGGAGAATAATACTTGCTAATGGAACAACACAGGGAAGAGTAGAGCAAGTTCCTTTGCTGATGGAAAACCTTTCTAAGTTGGGTTCAAGGATTGGGTAAAACCCTGATCTCTGTATGATGCTACATAAGCCAGACAGTGATGACCATGGTGAACCAGTGACCACCTACTGGCTGGTCAGTTCATTTGTTGCTTTCATGGGATTGTGTATCTCCTAATATGACCAGGGATTTAGAGGACCTCTCTGGATTGGTTTATTTGTAAGGGTCTTTACTGAGAGGCAAGTGAGGTCCTTCCAGTAATTATTATCTCAAAGTGGGGAGGGAGATCCGTATTTCTGAGATGGCTCCTCTTAGTTATACTAACTATTCATGGATTGAAAACTGGTTGCCTGGGGAAGAGGACTGGGAGGGAGATTTTACACAGAACACATTCTTGTGCATTGAATTTTATACCATGTAAAAATATTATCTATTCCAAAAAATAAATACAATTTAACATTTAAAAATGTACAAATACAAATGACAATGAAAAAATCTGGCATTTCAGGTGGAAGTGAAATGGCTACATGGAATTTTTAAATCTTATATTCAGTTTAGTTCTCTTAGAAGCATCAAAAATGTGACAAAATTGTTATATGTAGAAAATGCTACTTCAAATCCTATCCTGGATTAATGAAAAAAATCTAGAGATGTTGCTTTTATAGCAGACTATGTTCCAATATAGGTCCTATGGCTACAGGATTCAAATCACACTAACGAAACTCACCAAGGAATACAAATGACTATCCTCCAAATCAGCTAAAACGAAGCTGTCCTCCACTGAGTGAAAGGTATTCTACATTACCCTGTCAACAACAGAAATGCTTTTCTGATCATAACCATGTTGTGTTATTTTAAAGCTTTATGAGTTTTTGTGCTTATGGGCAATTTTTGATACTTTCTAAGAAATAGTGTCTGTCTCTTTGTTTATTAGGCTATGTGCAATAGCATTTGGAATGTCACTACAAAAGTTAAGTAATTTATATAATCTGTATGATTCGAATACATGCAACTAGTGGTACTAAACTGGAGTCTGTAGTTCTTTCACATAGTCGATTACACGGTTACTTAACAAGCCATTAATGTGACTGAAATAGTCTGCATTAATTTCATGTCCTATGTTTATTTTCAAAATATTTTGCATTTTACTTTTAATTTGGGCAAAGACTAAGCTTGCTTGCTAGAAAACACACTTAACATAGGCAGTATTCTGTTAACTTTTCTTTGTTTAGATATTTCTTTTACAGGTCTCAGCAAGTAAACATTTTGAATTTTCTACCTACCTATTATTATTAAGATATCATAAGGATTATCCAGAAATTAGTAGCTAAAAGAACATATGAAATGATATTGTTTCCATGTTAATAACCCAAGCCCAGGTGTATGTACATTTATTGTGTACTCTTTTTGTATCTACATATCTTTGTCATACTAAAAATAACTTGGTTTTGTGTATTTCTGAAAAGTTTTTTGATTTCTTCCTTTTCATTATAACTGTGCCCCTCTTGTTCAAGCATTCTTTCTCTTTCGCTATGTTCTTTTTGTTTGTTTGCTTTTTGTTGTTTTTTTATTAGCTGTGTTCTTGCCTTTCATTCTGTTCTCCTCTAGGCCAACTAAATCAACTGGAAGCTTGTAAACTGATACCCCTGGTTAAATCTCAGTACAATTAGAGGAAACAGTTTTCAACACTTGTGATTTCTGTTTTTCTCTCTGAACTATGTGAGGTTGATTAAATTATGCACTTGCCACCTATGCTCTTAAAACAGAGGTGCATTTAATGGGATGTAGCAAATAAAATTTCACCTTTATTTTTTGAGCTGTTTTTATGGTGAATGATGGCAAATGTGGTAAAAATGTATAAAGCTTAATAAATTATTATATGGCAAAAGAGTATTTAACCATCCCCCAGGTAAGTTAATAGAACATTGCCTGCACCCCAGAATCCCCCTCCTGCGTTCTTTCCCATTCATGTCTCTCCCTTCCCACAAATTAACCACTCACTTGACTTTTATGGTTTTTACTTCCTTCCTTTATTGTATAATTTCCTAGTCTATGTTTGCATTCCCTCAAACTGTAATTTAGTTTGGTCTATTCTTTAGCTTTACATAAATGTAGTTTATAAACATTTGGGTCTGGCTGTGTATGGGTCAGGTTCCTGGCAGGAAACAAATACCATATTCAAAAGGATAATTTATAAGAGTTTCATAAAGAAGCTATATACAAGTTGTGTACAAGATTAAAGGAAATCAAAAAGGGATGTTACAGCACCCCAGGGCTAATGATAGAGGGGAAGGAGGGAGTGTTTAGTCCCCACAGGCCTGTGCGCACTGGAACCCTGTGCTCCCTATTGCTGGGGGGCGGGGGGAAGCTGCTCAACAGCAGATGTAGCCTTTGGCAGAGAAATGTAGCCACTGCCAACTATGCCCTGGCAGAGAGAGTCCAAAGGGACAAATATATTAAACCTCTCTCCTCCTGCCCTCTCATCGCCTCTTATTGGTGGGATTAAACCAAAAGCCAGAGGGCAAGTGGCCTATCTGAAGAAATCCACACTGGTCAGGCTCCTAGACAGAAAGATGGGTAGAGAAGGATGGAGATTGGACCTGGAGGGCCATACTGAGCATGTTCAGAACTGCATTTTGAGAGATTGTCACATTGTTGTATGTAACTGTATTTTGTTTATTTTCACTGCTGTACGAGGTCTAACAATTAAGTTCACAAGCTAATCCTAGCAAGAGTGCTATGTACCTCTTTGCTGAATATCACTATGGTCACCTTTGTAGTACTCCCCTTGGGAAGCTATGCACCAATGCCAACGCATAGTCCTCTCTTCAAAGCAATCTTGGAACTCTTTCTAGAATGGCGATCAGAGCTGTCGTCTTATTACCCTTGATGAGCTGAGTGTCATCCAAATGTCTTCCTTTCAATATTTCCTTTATCTTTGGATAAAGAAAGAAGTCATGGGGGTGGCCAGATCAGGTGAGTAGGGAGGGTGTTCCAATACAGTTATTTGTTTACACTGACTAAAAACTCTCTCACAGACAATGCCATGTGAGCTGGTACATTGTCGTGATGCAAAAGCCATGAATTGTTGGTGAAAAGTTCAGGTCATTTTCATCTAACTTTTTCATGCAGCCTTTTTTAAGCACTTCCAAATAGTAAACTTGGTTAACTATCTGTTCATTTTATACAAACTCATAATGAATAATCGCTCTGATATCAAAAAAAGGTAGCAACATCATTTTGACTCTTGATTTGGACTAGCGGAACTTTTTGATCGTGGAGAATTGGCTGACTTCCATTGTGTGCTTTGATGCTGTTTCAGGGTTATATTGGTACAGTGATAACGATAACATGGCCCAAAACATCATCTTGCCTCTCCAAATGGTCTTGGCAAACTTCAACTCTCCTTTGCTTTTGTTCATCAGTGAGCTTCGGGACCATATTTGCACACACCTTTCTCATGCCAAGTTTTTCAGTTAAGATTTTCCTAACTGTTTCTCTGTCAATGTTTACTTGGTTTCCCATGCTTCTCACAGTCAGCTGATAATTTTGACACACAATTCAATTAATTCTTGCAATGTTTTCATCTGCTCGTTACTGGCCACCTTGACCTCTCTTAATCAGTGACGTGTTCTCTCCCCTCAGAAAAATGTTTAATCCATTTGTACACTGCTGTTTTCTTCATGGCATTACCCCCATAAATTTGGACTAACATGTCCCTGATTTCACTTCCACTCTTGCCAAGTTTAACGTGAAATTTAATGTTTGTTCAGTGCTCTAATTCAAACTCAGACATTCTCGCATCAGCACACAACAACACGCAACAACAATGAACGCCACTCAGCAAAATACGACCACATATTGACATGAACACAGCTGTGAGACACTGATATACCAAGGTTATGAACCCTTACTGAGCTGTTCGTACAGTGCTACCAATGTAAGTGCATGGTGGCAATTTCGTGAACGTAATTTTCAGACCTCATATAATGCTCTGTTATGGGAAAATATCATTATTAATTCGTTTTGTTTTGGATGGACATTGGGTTGTATCTAGTCTTTTGCTCTCATACCTAGTGTTGGTTCCTTGAGGTACATATGTATGTTTTCTACTGAGTGTATATCAAGGAGCAGAATTGCTGGAAAATATAGCACATGTACAGTCATCTTTAGTAAATAATGCCAAAGTATTTTCCATAATTGTTGCACTGATTTACACTCCCACCAACAGTTACTGAGATTTCTGTTGTTCTATAGAGTTGCAAATCTTAGGTATTGTCAATCTTTTAAATTTTAGCCATACTGGTGTGTGGTGTAATGTTATTCTATTTGCATTTCTTTCATCAATAATGAGGCCACCTATTGTGTATTTCATGGGCTATTTGGATAGCCTATATGTTCTAGTTTCTTGTTGATTTTTCTTTTTGTTTTTCCTTTATAATACTTTCTTCTGTAATTCTATTTCTCTTTGAAGATTAATACAAAGATATTTCTGCCTGAAAGTTTCCTAATATGAATATTTTTACTTATTAAATGGAACTCCACTTGGCATTGTGTGTGTCTATGTTTCCATATAATGTTTGAAAATTTTGTTCAGAGATTCATTTTTCCCTTTGAAATATTGCAGTATGTTTCCTTTAACTTTTAACAGGCTACTATTTGCTTCTTAAATATTTTATGATTTTTTTTTCTTTTTCAAGTTTGGGTCTTGTCCTTTTTTCTATATCATTGTCTGCCTTTTCCATAGATAGATAGATGATAGATAGATAGATAGATAGATAGATAGATAGATAGATAGATTTATATCAATAGATATATACATATATCAATATATCTATGTCTTCCTACTTTATGGTTTATTTGTTTTTTCCCTGTCTTAGTTGAGTACTTTTATAACTAGAAGCTTTTAAATTTATTATTGCATAATTTATCAATCTTTCCTTTTATAGTAGTGCTTGCCTATTTTATATAAAAATAATTCCCCTCTAATTGATTTAGATTTTTTCCCAATTTCTCTTAATAGTGTTTTATAGTGTTCTATGTAGAAGACTTGCACATCTTTCATTAGTTTTATTTCTAGGTATTTTATATTTTTGACACTATTGAAAATAATATCTTTTTTAAACTTCATTTTCTAATTGCTTGTTGCTGTTATAGAGAAGCAAAGTTAATTTTTGTACATTGACTTTGTGTATAGCCAACCAGTAAAACAGAAACTATTCTAAACCATGCCAACTATTTTATACAGTGAAAACTTAATATAAGAAATTTATAACACAAGTGATAGAGGAATTGAAACATGAAAGAGGAGAGTTAACGGGATGACCCAAATTATAAAAGAACAGTTAAATGCTTCTACTTCTAGATTGGGGAAACTGAAAAAAGTAGGTAATATTACTAAATTGCAGAGACCAGCATCATTCAACAGAAGTGGAACCACAGACAACTTGTACAATAGGAGCTAGAAAAAATTAGTAGTTACCTAAGATGCCATAAAAAGCAGAGAGGGAGAAAGACCTTGGATTTTTCTTCTCCTTGCTCACTAATGTTCAGACCGTGCCTTCCATTGGCTGAATATATGTAGAAGCCAGAAGGCAAAAGAGATTACAAAATTTGGTACTTTTAATGGAAGAAAGAACAAAAATAAGATAAATCTGAGATGAATAGAAAGCTGGCCAGCTTATGGGCTTTTATTCTGATAATTTCTCTCTTTCTTTGAATATACACTATCATATCTTCAACAAGTCATGGTAGTTTTATTACTTCCTTTTCAATCCTTATGATTTTTATTTATTTTTCTTGTCTTATTGTACTGGCTATATGTGGATGGCTTTATAGCCTCCAAAGACTACCAAAGTCAGACAGAAAAAGCAGAGAACCATGTGATTTCACTGATATGTGGTATCTAAACCAAAAACAACAAAAGAACAAGACAAACAAATGAGAAACAGAAACTCATAGACACAGACAATAGTTTAGTGGTTGCCAGAGGGTAAGGGGGGCGGGGGGTGGGGTGTGGGAGATGAGGGTAAGGGGGACCGAATATATGATGATGGAAGGAGAATTGACTCTGGGTGATGAACACACAATGGGATTTATAGCTGATGTGATGCAGAATTGTACACCTGAAATCTATGTAATTTTACTAACAATTGTCACCCCAATAAATTTAATTAAAAAAAAAAAAAGAAAGACTACCAAAGTTGCCCTGAAGTCTTCCTGTATCAATAGTAGACTCTTCTTGGACAGCTGCAGACTTATCTGATAGATCTCACTCTGCCTACCTCATTTTTAGAATTAAAAACTCATAAAATTTTAGAGCTGGAAGGACTATAAGAGGTTATCTAGTCTAGGGGATGGCAAACTATAGCCGTTGGGCGAAATCTGGTCTGCAACTTGGTTTTGTAAATATAGTTTTATTACAACACAGCCACACTTCTTTGATTATGTAATATCTGTAGCTACTTTTATGCTACAGTGGCATAGTTGAGTAGTAGACAAAGACTGTGTAGCCTTCATAGCCCAAAATATTTATTATTTGGCTCTCTATAGAGTAAGTTTGCTGACCCCTGATCTAGTCCATCCTCTTCATTTGATAGATGAGTAAGTTGGTCACCTCCCATGGTCACACAACTGTTAGTGGTAGAGTGTGGATTAGATCACAGATCTCCAGATTCCTAGATGAGTGGTTTTTTTTGTGTGTTTTTGTTTGTTTGTTTGTTTTTCACTGCAACATATAATTAAAAGCCTTTCCCTGATCCAACACGAAAGTCATTGTCATAAGATTAGGCTTATTTTAGGCAAGATGGAGGTCCTAAAGTGGGATAATCAGGGGCCTGGCCAGTCAGATGAGAGGCCAGCACAGACTTGGTGGGCACAACCCTCCCGTCTGTCATAGGCTTTCTCTTTGTCGTGGATAAGACCCTGATAATAATAGCTCTCTTTTGCCCTTAAGCAATAATGACAAATGACATAAAGAACGAGACCTTTTTCTTCTTTTCCACAGCCCTCTTTCCCACATGCAGTACCAGTAAGATGTTACATTTATTACAAGTACTAGACAATTTAAACTTGTTATTTTCAACTTAGAAGTATTGTGAGTGTTACTATTTACTTGAAAGTTAAGATTTCCAAAGGACCTTGAGTTATTATTTACTGTCCTTGTTGTCATTATTCACAGCTCCCTAGGCATAGAAAACATTCAATTAAATTTTCAAGCAGTGCTGTTTGGTGATGGATACAGGGAGAATTTCTATTGAAAAGGAAATGACCTCTAATTTATTTTCTCGATGTTGAGATCTCAGCTTTTTTCTATTCAAAAAGGCATAATCAATGTTTAAAGACCATGTTAAATTATGTTACGTTTTTTTCTTGCTCATGATCCTTAATCTCTCACATTCTCATTGTTTCTAATAAAACATAGGAGTCTTCAGATAGAAGGATTGATTTTGTGCTTCACGTTTGTCCTTCTCCCCTTGTTTACCATTGTATTGGGGATGTTAAGTGCCAGTTATCATAAAAGAGTATTTACCTACTTAGGTATTACCATAAATGAGGACCTTTGAGTACCAGTGATAAAGAACTTAATTTTGGTTTCTATGAACCTAAACTTGGCATTCTCCTTTTACTACTCTGTAGGATAATTCTTTTTTTAAAGTTAACTTCCAGTCCTTTTTCCTTTGATATCTTTGCAAAGCTTTGATTTCGGTTGAAAGCTTTTACAACAAATCATTGGATTTAATTTTTAAAATGTTTATTTATTTATAGAATTAAGGGAACATGTGTTTCTTTCTCTCCACAAGTGCTTTCTTTTAGCTCTGATCTAGTATCTATCTTTTCCACTAGACAAACCAGGAAGAGGTGTCTTAGTAATTTGGAGGTACAGATGGGGCACCTGCATGGTTTCATAGAACTTCCCATTATACAGTTTCATCATCTTCTGAACCATTTTCCTCAGTTGTATCTCTCGAGGAAGATGTGGGAAGAGGCAAGCTGAACTGTTTGTCATTTTATTGTTTTCTAAACCATGGAACTAGCAGTTCCACATTATACCAGGTTCCAAATAACAGCTGGATCCTTTGCCTCAGAAGTGGAGAGAGAGGAAACAGGTAATACTAAGTTGAACACAAAATCTAGTGTCCTCTTTTCACTCTTTGACATGGGCCCCTCAGAGCCAACAATCTTTATTCCTTATTGACTATATAATGCGAAAGTCAGGCTTTGCCCACCTATAACTAAAATGAGGCCACAGTTATGGTAATGTCAGGTTTTCTTGTCTTAAGGTTCCATCTCCTTGGCAAAAGACAATTTAGTTGCTCTCCTCTCTCTCTCCCTCTGCCCCCATAGTTCCTCTTTTTTGAGTTCTGAGAATCCTCAGTGGCTTATGTGTCTCCACAACTCTGAATTCTGGTCATTTTCCACAGCTGCTGTTGGCAGAGGTAGGATGTCACAGTATTTCTCCTGCAGAACTCACAGCATCCTTAGCCCTACAGGCCTACCTCTTTCAGATGTTTTCTTCTCCTCGTAGCACTGGTTCTGCTGGTGCCTCAATCACTGCTAAAGTTAGGCATGGAAAGAGCCCAGTGCCACTCAACTGGAGGCCAGAAATCTGTAAATAGACATGTGCAAAGGGAAAAGAACAATGTTCCTTTTATGCTGTATACCAACATCTGTTGTACATGCTGCTCCCCCACCCCCACCCCCCATCCCCCAGTATTACAGATCTGCCACCTGTCGTGATCTGGCAATTAACATTTGGGTAAGCAGCTCTAATTAAGATTTTGCTGGCTTCATGGAAGATTTCAGCCAATTTGTCCATATGATCATGATATTATGAGTTGAGAGAACATTCCTTCTCTCTGAATGATTTTTAGTCAGAGCCCATAAGCGTCAAAGCTCTTTCAATTCATAAGCTGCCATTCCCCCACCCTGCCATTCCCATTGTCCCTCCCCATCCAGGGGGCTCACATGTATTCAGAGCAGCTGGATACAAGCAAATACAAGTATTAGTAACTTCAGAGGAAAATCCAAGTGAAGCCTGGTGATGGACTGAGACCAAAGGCAGGGGTTCATCTTTGACTCAGAGGAAAGCAAATGCTTAAAAAGACGCTACCTTTGATTAACTTCTCTCTCTATCTCTCTTATCATTTTCATCACAATCTTTAAAAAATAATTGCGTCAATGTGTTACCTTAAAAAAATGGTATCACTTTTGGAGAATGTACTTCCCCCCCTTCTTCCGCCTCCCCCGCCGCCCCCTCCCCCCCCCCATGCAAACTCCAGTTCAATCTGTTGTTTCTCAGTCTAGTTGTGTAGGACACAGCTCCTTGGCCCATGCTGGTATTCTGAGCCTTGCGCTGCTCCCCAGCTGAGGCAATCAGTCGCTGGTCGTCTAACCAATTATGAAATGGTTATAAAATAATAGTTTGAATTAACAGCGACAGTTATGATATGAAAATATCTGTATTTTCTATTAGTAACATGGTCACAGATACTGCTAACACTGCTCTGGTTTGTAATAGAAGGAAATGCTATGTTGCAGTTAAAGATTAGTGAAAATAAAGATGCATCTTTTTCCTATCCAAGTTTATGGACCCCTTAGATACGGAGTTCATGGATTCCTATTTAATATGTAAGCTCTGTGCTGGGTTCCCATAGCCCTTTCTGTAATTTAGTATAGGTCAAGTTTGTTGCAGTCCATTTGATATGCTGTGATATCTTTGGCCCCTGAAAGGAATCAGAGTTTCTGGCCCCCTGATTCAAGTAGCATTTTTAGCCCCTTAGAGCCAGCAGATACTAATAATACATAGCAAGGGGGTGTCGCTTGATTACACTGCTGAGAAGAATCCAACCCTCCAGGACAAACGGGGCCTGGAGCATAGGGAGACCTTCCATTCTCCCTTACATTACCCCTATGTCCCTACAAAACTGCGCCTGTTGATGTTTTCTCATCTCTCCTTGTGCCTTCCCCCTTCTGTGCGTTGGTGTGTGCTGTCCCTTCCCTGAAATGACCCCCTTTCCATTATTCTCTGTCAAAAGAGTTGGGATCTGGAGGGACTGTGGGTAATTTATTTCTTTTCCTTCATTAAAATTCCATGCTCCCCACCACACCTCCTTCCCAAATATTAATAGCTACCATTTATATTGTGAGAATGGACTAATTTCATTGTGAGAGAAATATATAATATTTATTTTAGAATGTTAACCAATCTTTTCCGACCCCATTCAAATCCAACTAGCTTCTTGATGTCTCCCCCTGATATTTTCAATCCAAAATGGACTACCAACCTGAATTCTCATTGCCTCCTCTGTGCTTATCACATTCTTTCTAGAACTAGTGTAGATACACTTATTAAATAAATTGCTTATCTTGTCTTTTCTTCCACATTGTAAGTCCTTTGAAGAGAATGCTTAGTGTTTATTTATTACCATATTCTCCCCAGCACTCCCCAGTATCTTACACATAATATCCTATTTATCATATTCTAATTAGCTAACTATTTAACGTGCCACATGATAAACACTTGAGAAAAAAAACACAAAAAACATTTGTGGCAACATTTTGACTGTAAGTGATGATCAATAACAGTTTGATTGAATTAATATAAATTTGTCTTGATAAAAGCCACTATTTAGTGTAATAAGAGTTATTTATTAAGAGAGGGGCATTTCTACCCATTTTTCTGCATCAGACTGGACTTAGCCCAGACCTCTCCTAGCTCTATCAACCAAGGAAGGATTTTTTTTGTTAATAAAATTGGTCAGGCCATTTGTTGGGCTACATGTTAGGAAGAAAGGCATTACCTTCCTGAATACAGGTAGGGCTGTAATCATCCCTACTCTGGGACTCCAACCGTCTTAGATTGTGGTGGGCATACCTAAGGGGTAGGGGGAGAAAGCAGGAGCCCGCTCGGGTCTTTGTGTTTTCCAATCTAGCTTTTATGAAAGAGTCATTTTACTGGGGGTATTGGATGTCTTCCTAGCTATTATTTAAATTTTACTTTGATTCCCAGTCTTCTATTATATTTTGCACGTACCTTTCTCTGTCCGTATTTTCTCAGGGAGGATGGGTGAACAAAGCAAAAACTGGTCTCTGTTCATACTGCCCTCGGAATTTTGCCAAAATCACCTCCAACTTAAACATCATTTTTACCACTACAAATATCACTGTAACAAACATCTATATACATAGATTTGCTTTGATACTTGTGTAAATAGTTCTGTGAGTTAGATTCTTAAGAGTAACATTGCTGAATTTTACTTGATACTGCCACATTGCTCTCTTGCAGTTTACATCAATTATATTACCATTGATAATATATTTCTGTTGAATTTATCATCAGGAGTGGAATTGCGGGGTCCTAGGTAATGCACACATATTTATGTTTTTATGTGGTGCCAAGCAATATTCTGAAGTTGTTGCACCAATTTACATTCCCACCAGCAATATATGAAAGTTCCAGTTGTTCTACAACCTTGCCTATATTTGGGATTGTCACAGAGTAATATTTTTATCATTATCTTAGGTGTATTTTGGTATCTCACTTTTATCTTCATTTTCCTCTTAATTCAAGTGGTTAACCACCTTTTCCAATGTTTTATTGGCCACTGGGACACCCTTCCTTGTGAAATTTCTGTTTAAGTTTTTTGCCCACTTTTAAAGCAAATTAGTTTAGCTGTCTTATTCTTATTGATTTGTAGGATATGAATCTTTTTAGGGTTATGAATGCATTGTATAGATCCTCTGTTCTACTGGTTACCTTTTCATTGTTTTAATGGTGTCTACTGATGAATAGAAATTTTTAATTTTAATGTAGTCCAATTTATCTATCTTTTCTTTTACTGCTCTTTGTGCCCCATTTAAGAAATCTCTGCCTGCCCTCAAGGTGATGAAAATGTCTTCTGTGTTATCTTCTAGATGTTTCAGTGTTATACGTTTCACATTGACATCTATAATCTACCTGAAGTTGATTTTAGTGTATGACATGAGCTAGGAGTCAAAATTTATATTCTCTATGAATACCCAATTTATGCAGCACCATTTATTGAAAAGACCATTTTTACCCACAGTTCTATAGTGTCACTTTTTCATAAATCAATGACTGTAGGTCAACTCTTTAATCTATTCCATTGGTCTATTTCTTCATCCTAGTGACATCATCATACTTTCTTAATTAAGGAGCTGTATAATAAATCTTGATACCTGATAGTGTGTGTCCTCCAATTTTGTTCTTTAAAATTGGAAGGTAGTGTGGAGGTTCCTCAAAAAATTACGAATAGAATTGCCATATGACCCAGCAATCCCTCTCCTGGGTATCTACCCAAAAAATCTGAAAACATTTAGAGATAAAGACACGTGTGCTCCAATGTTCATTGCAGCTTTGTTTATGGTGGCCAAGACATGGAAACAACCAAAATGTCCTTCGATAGATGAATGGATGAAGAAGTTGTGGTATATATACACAATGGAATACTATTCGGCGGTAAGAAAAGATGATATAGGAACATTTGTGACAACATGGATGGATCTTGAGAGTGTAATGCTGAGCGAAATAAGTCAGACAGAAAAAGCAGAGAACCATGTGATTTCACTGATATGTGGTATATAAACCAAAAGCAACAAAAGAACAAGACAAACAAATGAGAAACAGAAACTCATAGACACAGACAATGGTTTGGTGGTCGCCAGAGGGTAAGGGGGTGGGGGGTGGGGGATGGGAGATGAGGGTAAGGGGGATCGAATATATGGTGATGGAAGGAGAACTGACTCTGGGTGATGAACACACAATGGGATTTATAGATGATGTAATACAGAATTGTACACCTGAAATCTATGTAATTTTACTAACAATTGTCACCCCAATAAATTTAATAAAAAAAAAATTGTCTGATCTATACTTGGCACTTTGCATATAAATTTTGGAAATGGCCTTTAATTTTACACAAATTTTTTTTGGAATTTTGTAAGAGCTTTACTGAAGTATAACCAATATATAATAAACTGCACATATTCAAAGTGTAATTTTATGAGATTGACATATGAAAATAACCTATTAATACTATCAATTAAAATACTATTACTATTACTACAATCATAATAATGAACATATCCATCACATCCAGATCTTTCCTTGTACCCCTTTGTAAACTCTTCATCCTATCCCTCTCAGAGCCTCCCAAGCCACAGAAAACCACTAATATTATAGATTATATAGATTTGTTTTCATTTTCTAGAATATTATAAAGTAGAATCATACTGTATATACTATTTTTTTTTTTTGGTCTAACTTCTTTCACTCAGAATACTTATTTTATGATTCATCTATTCTGTTGTTTATCAATAGTTCATCCCTTTTTTTATTGCTGATAGCATTCCATTGTGTGGTTTGTTTATTCATCTGTTCCATGGACTTTTGGCTTGTTTGCAGTTTGGGGCTATTATAAATAAAACTACTAAAAATGTTTATGTGCAAATCTTTGTACAAACATATACTTTTATTTCTCTTGAGTAAATTACCTAAGGACTGGGATGGTTAGGTCATTAGTAGTTGTATGTTGAACTTTTCAGGAAACTGCCAAACTGTTTTCCAAATTGCTTAACTATTTTACATTTCCACCAATAATGTAGAAGAATTCCAGCTGCTCAACATCCTCAACCAGAACTTGGAATGATCAGTATTTCTATTTCAGGCATTCTAATAAATGTGAAGTGATTTTATTTTATTATTATTATTATTATTATTATCATTAGTTTCAGGTGTACAAAACAACATAATGATTAGACATTTACACCCATCCCAAAGTGATAACCCCCAAGTCTACTACCCCTCTGACATCACACGTAGCTATTAAAATACCATTGACTATATTCCTTGTGCTGTACTTTACATCCCGTGACTAAATACCGGAGGTGCAAAAAAAATGTATACACGTGACTTGTATTCATTTTTTGTATCGATACATATGGAATATTACAATTTTAATACAGTTTTTTTTTTCTTTCTTAAAATGTGTATACATTTTTTTGGCACTGTGTGTGTGTGTGTGTGTTTAATTACAGTTGACATTCAATATTATTTTATATTAGCTTCAGGTGTACAGTGCAGAGGTTAGGTAATTTATATAATCTATGATGTGATCCCCCGATAAGTTCCAGTCCCCATTTTGACACCCTACATAGTCTTTACAGCATTATTAATTACAATGTGAAGTGATTTTAATTTGCACTTTCCTAATGACTAATGATGTTGAGCATCTTTATGTGCTTAACTGCCATTTGTATATCTTATTTGCTAAAGTATCTATTCAAATATTTTATCTAGTTTTTATTGGTTTATTTTCTTATGTTGAGTTAGGATAATTATTTATATATTGTGGCTACAAGGCCTTATCAGATATATGCTTTGCAATTATATTCTCCATTTGTGGCTTGTTTATTCTCTTCAGAATGTATTTTGAATAGTAGAACTTCTTAAATTTTTATGCAAATGTATATTCAATTTGTCTGTCTTGACACCAGTACCTATATGTCTTGATTACTGTAGTTTTTTAATAACTCCTAAAGTCACATAATGTTAGTCCTCCAACTTTGTTCTTTCTCAAGGTCATTTTGGCTATTCTAGGCCCTTTACATTTCCACATAAATTTTAGAATAAGCTTGTCAATTTCTAGCAAAAAAATCTTGCTGGAATTTTTATTGTTATTATATAGTATCTACAGATCAATTTAGGGAAAATTGACACCTGAACAAAATTGAGTCTTCTACTCCTTAAACATGGAATATCGCTCCATTTGTTTATGCATCCTTTAGTTTATTTTTGCAATATTTTGTCATTTTCAGTATACAAGTCTTACACACCTTTTGACAGATTTATCTCTAATTATTTTATATTTTTGATGTCACTATAAATGATCTTTTTTGTTAATTAAAATTTCAACTTCTTCATTGCTAGTATATTAGGAATATAATTGATTTTTGTTTGTTCTTTTTTCCTGTAGCATAGCTAAGCATTTACTAATTCTGATAACTTTCTTGTAGATTTCTTGGGATTTTCTGTAGAGACAATCATGTAGTCTGTGATTGCAAAGAATTTTCCTTCATCCTTTACAATCTGGAAGCCCTATATTTCTTTTTCTTGCCTTATTGCGCTGACTAGATTCTTCACTACAGTTTTGAACAGAAGTGGTGAAAATGAACGTCCTTTACTTGTTCATGGTTTTAGAAGGAAAAGATTTAGTCTTTCACCATTAAGTATTGTGTTCAGTATAAGTATTTTGTAGAGTCCTCATATCAGGTTGAGGAATTCTCTTCCTAATTTTCTCAGAAATTTTCTTTTTAAATCAGGAATCAATGTTGGCTTTTGCCAAATGCTTTTGCTGTATCTATTAAGATTATCACATGGTTTTTCTTTTTCAATCTGGTGATCTGGTCAATTACATTGATTGCTTTTTGCCTGCTGGAATTTTGATTGGGATTTTATTAAATCTTAGAAAAATAAGAAGGATTAATATCTTTACAATAGCAAGGTCTCCAATTTATGAATCCTGATCATAGTTTGCAGTTTTCCGTGTAGAGATCTTGGATATTTTTCTTCCCCCTTCCTTCTTTTTTCTCCTTCTCTCTCTCTCTCCCCGCCCCATTTCCCTTCCTTCCTTTCTTTTTTTCTCTTTTGATCTCTTTAAGAATAGGCTGTATATGTACTATTTTAAAATATGTCCACATACTTTGGGCACTCCTTCCATTGAATGGTGGGGTATATGTTCCTTTCTATTGAATCTGGGCTGGATTTAGTGACTTGATTGTAACCAGTGGAAAGCAGCAGAAGTGATGTATAACTTTTCAGGCTAGGTCAGAAAAGGCCAGATCTCTTCATGGGCGTTGTCTTTTGAAATTTTAACATTAAATCTTCTTTAGTAATTCAGCCTTTACCATGGTGCCTGGCAGTAGACTCGATATAGATATAGATATAGATATAGATATAGATATAGATATAGATATAGATATAGATATAGATATAGATATAGATATAGATATAGATATAGATATAGATATAGATATAGATATATATATATATATATATATATATATTTATTTAAAATAATTTTAGAATAGTGTCTTGTTATACCTTTATGTATAAGGCTGGAAGTGGCGAAATGGGGATGGAAGTGGATGGGAGAGAGGGAGTAGAATCAACTTTGTGAAGGAAATATTTTGATTATAATTCTACATATGGGCAAACTAAGGCCTAGAGAGGTAAGTTACTTGCCCATGTAAAGGGAGAGTCATATTTCAAGCACACAAGCCCTATCTGGCTCTCATGTTCTTGTGATTCCTCACTTCACTTATGAGATGCAGGCAGAGCACCTCACCTAGGAATATAGGATCAATATGCCATATTTTCCTGGAGGACATTTTATCGAGGATAATTAACTTAAATTTCAAAATATGCATGATATATTATGAAGTAAAACAAGTAATTTGCCATCTTTTAAAAGTTATGATAGGATAATTCAAAAAAATATCATTTTTGTAACTCTTTGTTTTGGTCTATAACTCCAAAATCATCAATTTACATCCTCTCTTTTGGTAAGAATTTTCAAGGTTCGTTATGCTGTGCCTTATTCTGATCCAGGGAAACAGTGAGGAGTTTTTGTTCCATGATTTGCAGGGCACTGATTATGCAATTCTAAAAATGACTAAGTCCCTTTGGGTTGCTGATATATGCCAAACACTGTGCTTATCACTGCTCCTCATTTATACTTACAACATTTTTGCAAAGTAGGCAATATTCCATCATATTCTAGGTGAAGCATCTAATCCTTAGAGAGGCTAAGCAATTTGCCTACATTTTCATGGACAGAGCAGGGATTCAATATTAGATCTGTTTGTATCCAATGACTGTGCTCTTAACCCCTAATATTGTTTAAGCAAAGGATTTCTTGAATCAGAGTTCTGTGTATAACAGAACTCTGGGTGGGAATATTAGTTGCAGATGTGAGCAATACTTGATTAGAATCAAGTATAGCTTAATTGTGCATTCTAATGTGGTTGAAAATGGGACCATTCTGTACAAGTTGGATCTCTGATCTCCCTGGGTAGAATTTATAGTTGCTTCAGAGTGCAATTCTCAGCTTCTCTCTGATTGGCCAGCTTGTTTGCAGTGAGGTATCATACCTATGCACACATCTGCTCAACCATCTGTAGTGTAAAATGCTGTCAATCATTCTTACCTCAGGGAAACCATGTGATTTCAGTTTTGGAAAATTACTGTCCTGTACAAGGATAAAGCTGGATGCCAGTGGTAAAGCTATTTTAACAACAGGTCTTAATGTAGATGGATTCCTGAAGATATGGATTCTAAACTTAGGATTTGAAAGTACATGAATAATCTCCCAGCTAATGAAAACAGTTCATTTTATATCTACTAGATCACTAGGTCAAAGTTTTTCTTCCTAGGGCTGACTCTATCAATCAAGTCTGACAGTCAAAGTTCTCAGACCGAATGAAACCTGTTTTTGGTAGCTGTGATTGTGGTAGAGAGTGGGGGCTGGTGAAAAGAGGTATAACAAGCCATGCCCTGCTGGTACTTCAGCGTTTTGTTAGGCCACAAGTGTAGTGAAGTGGTAAATCTTCTAGTTGATGATTTATTTTTTCAAAAGACGTGAAACTATTACACCCACCAACCGCATACTACCACACCAGCCAATGCACTTTGAACAACTTTATCTCCTGTATGCATCCAATCTGTACAGACTGACATTTCAGATTTATTTGAGCCCTATATCACCAGTGTTGTAGGTAAGTATCCATAGGGAGATTTTATTTTAACTTCTAGTGATGATTCTCAAAGCTGAAAGAACTGGATAGGGTCAGACAACTGAGGGCTACTTGTCATTCCAGATGTACAGTTTGGGCTCATTTAGATGCATTTTCATTATTTCCTGCTACCTTTGTAGACAGAATTCAGAGCTTGCAGTTATATAAACGGAAACTACTTCTGGTGACATGATGTGACCTTCTTTTTCAAAATTGGCTCCTTTCCCAGTCTCCGTGAATAGGGCTGTCATCTGCCCAGTGGCTCATGCCAGAAACGTAGGAGCTCTCCTGATACTTTCTACTCATCCTGGCTATATTTAATCCCTCACAAAGTCCTTCTATTTAGTTCTGGAATAGGCCCTTAAGTGGCCTCCCTTGTACCCACTTGCTCCCCACCTCCAATCAGTAAGCTCTACACTGTAGCCAGAATGATATTCTCCAAAGGTATCTATTAACATATTGATTCATCTCACAAGTATGGTTTTAGCACCTAATGTGTGTAAAAGATACAGTGGGGGACAAGATGGATAAAATTATTTTGTCATGAAAATGCAAAAAAAATTGTATCATGCTTCTCTCCCCACCCACAAATTCATATTAAAACACTTTATTACATTTCTAGTTGTTCGTAGGTTAAAAATCAAAATCTTTCTAATGACCTTGATAATCCAGTTCCCATCACTCTAGACTCACCTTTTGACTGCATTCACTTCACTCTAACCACCTGGCCTTGTTCCTTAATTATACTACTTCAGGGCCTTTGCACATGCTGTACTTCTTGTCCAGAATACTTTCAGGCTCCATTAGCCATCATCAGCCCTTAGATCTCAGTTCAAATGTCTCTTCCTCAGGGAAGCCTTCCCAGATCCTCTAGGCTAGGCCACATCCTTGAATTCTATAAAAGCTTCTTTTGTAGCAGTCATCCCAGTTTTTCTTGGGATCAGTTGATTAATGACATAACCCCCACAAATCTTTAAGCACCATGAGTATTTTGCTCCCTGTTTGTAGCCCTAGAGACCAGTGTTTTCATGGGTAATATGTGCTCAAAGTGATATTTTCTCAAGAAATCATTGTTTAAACAAGTGGACTCTTACAGAGTAAGCCTTCACTTGTTAATCTAATCTGGGTTTGGCCACATAGACTGATGGTGATTGGGAGGACAGTTTCTTGCAGTGAACATACCTAAGAAGAAATTCCATCTCCAATTATTAGCAAATTGTTCACCCTCTGAGGTCTTCAGTTTTGGCACCAATATAAAAAAATTATTGTAAGGATTAAATGAAACAATGACAAAAACCATTTAGCATAATGGCATGCAATAAGCACTGGATATGTGATAGTCAAAATAATAGCAATAAATCATTATCACTTAACATGGCCTTTGTCTGTACGCATAAAGTAACAGCACTTGGTCTTTTCTGCTGTCAGTTAGTTATATGTAAACAAAGGCTTCTTATAGGGGGAAGGACTTCAGAAACACCACGTATCATTCTTCTTAGTATTTTGGACTCCACTTCCATTCAGCAGGATTAGTGGTCAGGGCAGAGACTGCTATTGTCACCTGATATCCATTCTTTCTTGCTGTTGTAATAATACAAATTTTAAGGACACACACACTGCCCAGAAGAAAATCCACATTTACCAACCTTCCTTGCATCTGGGTGTAGCTGTTTGAGTTCTTTCTGGCCAATGAGATAATGTTTGTGGCCGTTCTTGGAACATTCTCCAAGAGACAGCTGGAGTATATTTCCTGCCCTTTTTATTACTTTCCCTTTCCTTCTATCTTTTCGTTGGAGTTCTAGGATGATGGCTGGACCTGGAGCTGCCATCTTGGACTATAAGGTGACCATGGGAATGGAACTGCAAGGTAGAGCCTCGATTCCCAAGGCCTTCTAAGGTTAAATACCTGCTCTGTGGAGTACAGCCACCACACAACTCGTGGATGTCTTCCTCCTAACTTTAACATCAGAGAGAAACAAAATTCTGTCTTTTTCAAGCCACTGTTATAAGAAGTTTCATTTGCTGCCCAAACTAAATCGTAGTCAAAACAAGACATGAAAGGAACAAGAGTGTTTTGCCTTCTTCCCAAGCTCTGTGAGGTGGTGATTCTGACATCTGTTTTCCTCTGAGACTCACGAGCACAATGCAGTGATCGGGTATCAGTTCTATAGAACCAGAAGAATTTTTCTACGCCTTTTCATACCCAGGCCCAAATCTGAGTCCTAGTACATGACTTAACTTGTTCAGTCATTGATTCAGACATCAAATATTTGTCCATTATGCACTAGGGAGCAGGCACTGTTCTATGTTCTTGGGGTACATGAATGAGCTAAGCAGTTGAACTGAGCGGTATTTGAATAGATTCCCCTTGTTTATGAGGACCTCCCTGCTCTCTGCAGAGGAGACAGTCATGTTTCTAGATGTTACTTCAACTTTAATGTCTTTTGGCTTTAGGGAATTCTGTGTTTGGTGGGGAGACCTACAGTTAACATAGACATTTTCTTTATCTTCCACTGTTAGTGAAAAAAAAAAAAAGAAAAATGGCTTTTATGACATTTTATGGTCACAAATTTGGTCATCGTAGGTTGAAAGGAAGCTTAGGTCATAGATCCTTTCATCTCATCTGGACAGGACTTATTCCCCTATCCTTGCCAGAATGTGCACCAGTCACTCTGGAGCTATGGATGGAGAAGCCATGTGGTTACAGCCAAGATGGAGGGCTGCCAATCCCAGGTAGCTCAACAAGGACACACAGGCAACATGGTTTTTTCTCCTTCAGGTTCAACTTCTGGTCTGCTCCTGATAGCCATGGGCAGAATGTCGCTCAAAGAGGACCGCTACTTCTTGCTCAGCCACGACCAGTCCACACTAGCCCCAAAGAAGCCATACTTATCTCAGCATCTTGGTACCCATCTAAGGTAAGCTGGTGTGCTTTTTCATTCTAATGGAACCAAATTTCCTCTCCTCTTGTTGCCCTCACTTGTTATTTATCTAGTAACTAGGGTTCAAGGGTGGCTGTACAAAATTCTCAAATATTTCTTTGTTTCCTTTTCTGATTCAAGCAGATGGTAAACTTTGTTTTTCCTTGCCTCAGAGAAACTCTGTTTCAGGGGATTTATGTTCTGTTTTTTAAAAGTGTAAACTATTGAGTAGACTCCGACTGCTGGAGAAAGGAAGGTTGTGTGACTACTCTCTGCACCCTGATATACCCACGGTGTGCCAGGAATCAGGGAGGCTGTCCTGTGGAGCCCCAGAGAACACAGCCCCTTAGAGCACCCAGGAGGCTGTGTCCAAGTCTCCCATGTCCTTGTCTGGCATAGAAGCAGCAGACCAAGGAACCTGGTAGGACAACATGGGGACGTATAGAATAATTTAGAAGTGACCCCTGTGGAGGGATAACAAGAGGCCTCACCACTGTTGGATTCCCTGTATGATCTTAGGACTGGTTCAGTGTTAGAGAGTATGCATGGGGAAGTCCCAAGAATGAGCCCAGTTGGATGGAAGCTTGCGTTTGAAATTAAGGTGAACTACAGAAAATCAAAGTTTGTGTCATTGATTGCATATCTGTGTTTGTGTACGGAGTGGAGTATAGTGAATAAGAGCATGGGCTCAAAATTGGCTCTGCTGTTTACTGGTTAATTTGGACAAATCTGGACAAATTAGTTAACGGTAATGCTATTTGTATGTCAGTTGTCCCATCTGTACAATGGGGCAGTCGTAGCATTTACCGCATATCTTTGTTGTGAGAATCAAATTATTAATCTGTATGGTGCTTGGTACATAGTAAGCATTTTCACTGTGTTAGTGTATCATCTATTTATGGAAAATGTGCTCTTTTCTGTTGGTTATATTTTTATTTATAGATTTTTATATAACTGAGAGGAAAATACTTGGGAAAAGAAATTTAAAGCTATAGTATTAGGAAAACATTGATCATTGTAAAGTAATAAAAACTGAAAGTTACAATCTTTGGGATGATTTAAGAAGAACTGAAGAAATGGTGTTGAGTTCATAGAAATTCCATATTTTCTGAGAAAAAACTTCTGTTTGATACAGTAAGGAGTACCTGTCGTAAATAATTCCATGTGTTGTAACAACCATGTTTGTTTAATTTGTGGCCAAACATTGCAGAAGCTGCTCCCCCCTCGGCTTGCAAACCAACTCCTGAATCACCCTCTCATGACGCCACCTTCCATGGACACCCCTGCCTTCTGGTCTTGGGGATTTTTAGTCAGAACCTAATGCCTGTGCTTGAGTTATACAGAATACCATTAAATCCTGAGACTAGATTGATTATTCCTGAAACCTCTAATGTAGTCAGTAGAACACTTCAATTACATTTTGCATTTTGGTTCAATGCTTATGAAGTCTGGTTCATGACTTGGACAACCCTTGTTTCCTATTTAGGTTCTTAGCCCTGTGCAATAGGGAACAGCATCTCAAACACGAACCGCCCAGGGTGCTGTTAAAGTGCAGGTTCTGCTGCAGTAGGACTGGGGTGGACCTGAAATTCTGCCTTTCTGAATAGCTCCCAGGTGATGCCAGTGATGCTGACCCAGGACCGCTCTTTGAGTAGCCAGGGCCTAGGTTCTGACGGGAGAAATATACTGACTGAGGTGTCGTGAATGTCTGTGACAGGTTACCAAGGGAATCTGTTGATTCTCATTTTCCTGCAGAACTTACGCAATGGATATGTAACAACTGGGCAGGAATTTCTTAGATGCAGTTTTCTCCGGAGGCTGAAAGGCCCTTTTACATTTACTATTCTCTCTGCTGTTTTACAATTAGATTATAGACTTCTGTGTGGTATGATATTTCATTCCATAAACATGTGCCCACATGGTACATAGCATTCTAGCATGGTGTAGGATACGTTTTAAGTCAATAGATTCCGGTATTCCAACATTTTAAATTTTGCTATGAGTTCACTGCAATGTTAACTGGCTGAGTAGAAAGTACAAGCCCTGTGATATTTTTTCTTTGTGATTTTATTTGACATTACTCTATAGTAAAATGTTTTTAGATGCAAAATACCAGACATGTGGAAATATTGGTGTATCTACTTGTTAGCATTATAATTGACAGAGGCAAAATGTCCAAAAAGCAGATGCTTGAAAGCATCAAACAGAAAATGGCATAACATATACAAACACGCCATAGATTTAATCCCTGAGTGATACATAGCTACTCACTATAAATTCTTTCCTTATCAGCCCAAATTAAGATTTTTATCTTCCCCTGCCCTAATTTATCAAGAATCACAATACTGCAGAGAGCTGATATAAGAGAATTCAGGTTTTCATAATTAATGAATAATATTGATGATGGAGGGCTACAGTGGCATAGGAAGAGAGATACAAAGGATAAGTCCTTTCCTTCTTAGGAATTTTAAATTGTATTAAAGAGAACACGTGCCTGTATGGAACCATTAGTGAGTGATTCAAGGTGCTATATTACAGTGGCTCTCAATTTTTGGTCAATATCAGAATCGCTGGGGGACTTGATAGAAAGACCCAGGTCCTACTGCACTTGAACGAGCCTGTGGTGTTGGTTAGCTCTTCAGGGGAGATTCTGATACCCACCAGACTGTGAGCCACCTGGGTGCTAATCGATACAGCAGTTGAGATTCCAGCGGAGAGATGGGCTGGGAAGTGGGAGGAGGCTTCAAGTAGGAGGTGTGGCTTAAGGGGAGACTTTCCGTAAATGTGAAGCAGGAAAGGGAGTCAAGGAAGGGTTTTTTGAAAAGGTGCCTTGAGCTTAGAGTTGATGGGACTCTCTAGGGATGAGCTAGATGAAAAGAAGGGACAGTGAGACATACAGATTAGGGAATAGCCTGAATAAGGCATGGAAGCAAGAAGAAGCCCAACTTCTTTTTGTTGGGGAAAGTGTGAATAGATGGAAATGTTTGGAGAAAAGGTACAGGTGAGGAAGTGGAAGAGACAAGGCAGAGAGTTAGGAAAATGCTGTGTAATCTCAGAAGCTTGGACTTCATCCTGGGTGATGTGGAGTCATTGCAATTTTGATGCAAAGGAATGACATGATAGGACTTGCCAGTTAAAAAGATTGCTCTGTCATTTTGTGGCAAGAAGCAGGGAGCCAGGTTAATAGGCTGCGGATACTGCTTGGGCAAGACAGGATGAAATCCTGAACCAAGTCTGTGAGAACAGAGAGGAGGGAAATGGGAGATAAAAAGGAGTCAGTGCAGTGTGATGGGAAAGTTGCACAGGCTCTCAAGTCAAACAGACCTGAGTTAAAATCCTTTTCATGTTAAAAATTAGCTTTGTGCCCTTGGTCAAGTTACTAAACTCCTCTGAAGCTGTTTCCTCATTATTAAAATTGGTGTGGTAATCATCGTAACTTTCCAGAATGTAGGAAATCATGAGACAATGTAAAAGACCCAACACGGTGCCCAATGTGTAGAATGGGTTCAGTAAATGGTATCTGTTATTAGAAAAAGTACAAGTTGGTGGTAATAGGGCATAAATGAGATGAAAGTGAAAAAAGCTTCCTGTTTTTCATCTTTAATATTGTCTGAACTAGATTCGTTTCTAGCCATCTGATATTAATCCCTATAGCTGCTATGTTGAGGACTTAAGAGATATTCAAGTTTTTAAATTTAAGTTCCATATTGACCTCTCTAGACCTGATGTTTGATTTGACCTCCATTTCTAAGGTATTAATTGATCACTTACTATATATGCCAAAGGGTAAGTGTTTTACATGCAAGGCTTAGTTTATTCCTAATTATATTTCTTTATTTCTAATTACGTATATCTCCTCATTTGATTTGTATCATAAATTGTTTTGTTTTTCTAGTTTGCTCATTATGTGTGTCTGTCACACAACTTTTAGAGAATCTTTTATAGCTCCAAGAAGATTTCCTTCACCTGTAGCCTAATTTCTTGGCCAAATGCTTGCTGATCTTCTTTTGACTTAATCCAATTCTAAATCAAAGAAAATAAGAAAAAGATGAAGGAAGGAAAAGAGATAGAAAGTATACTAAGCTTTTATAAATGAGTCTCAGTTAAATGCCTGTGTTATTCTTTAGAAATGCAACTATTCCAGTAACTGTGCAAACATTTCCTTTCCTTCTCCTTCCCCTCCCATTTCTCTTAATATCAAAAATAAGGGACATGCGTTAAGTGTGTCAGTCAAGGTTAAACTGCTATTACATTTTAAAAATGTGTTCTTTGCTTCCCATTTATAGAAATCACATCACTGAATGGTTTTGACAAGGAAATGTATTGCAAGGATTTCAATGGATTGCAAAGATGGAAAAAAATTATTAAAATATCCTTTATCCAGTAGAAATTCATGTTTGTGTTCACTGGAGAATTTAAGGGAAAAGAAAAAACGTTTGGGGAAAGCCTATTGATTTTTGCTTAATAATACAACAGAAATGAGGGTACATTGCCAGGTACAAGTTTCTCTGGCAATTGTAAAGGTTTAAGAAAAAAAATCACACCAACACAATGTTGAAACATATCCAGTAGCTGTTATTGATTCATATATGCAAATTCAAATCAAAACTGTTAGAAAATATAATTACTCCCTGACATTTTTCCCTACACATATTGAACAGACAGAATTTCCCTTAGCCTAGAAAGCTTTGTTTTCTGGCAGCTTCTGGCCTTGCTGTAATAACTCTTGCTTTTTACTCATTTTCCAGCTGGATTATTGCTTTAAAAAAATGAAAAATCTATTATATAATTTGCGCATAGTGAAGTTTAGGCAGAAACATGTATGACAGACTTTTAGGGCCAACTTTTTCTTGTGACAAAAGTCCAGCAGATAATTGCTGAACACTTTGTCATTGTTTTCCCAAGTTGGGTTTTTATGAAGGGTGCTGTTATTTGATGAGTCACCAGCTTGTTGGAAGTTATGTAGTACAAAAAGAGAAATAGTAATATAGGATGCTCACCCAAAAATGCACTTGCTGACTGATGTAGAAAGTCAGTGGAGAATGTAAGTAAGCAAAGGCCATAAATACTGTGTCAGTCTAATATAAAGAAAGATAATTGTTTTGTCCACCTACGATGTTGTCAATTTGGTCTATTTAGTGTTTAAAAAAAGAGAACAGTCAATTTGATGCAAACAAGCTAATCACAGCTTTCTAAAATGAAGTGTTGAGTTAAAATAATCAATTTGCTGCACTCTGTAGACAAAATTTAAATATTTTTTTGAAATTTATGTAATGAGGAAACTAGATTAAAAGTGCCAGTTTTGTTTATTTTCTTTACTCACATATCCCCCATTGATTGTGTTGACTGCCAGCTGACTTTTGTGTTATATATAAAATTATGATGAAAACTTGAAGGACATATTTGCTTCTCTTAAGTAAGTCACTGATAGCTGATCAGATTCAGATCTACTATTCACTGCTTTCCTAATCCAACCCATTTGTTTGGAATTTAGACTTTTTATTACCTAATTAGACAAATAGGGTGGTAGATTTTTCCTTTTTTCCTAGACAATGGTGATTGTGGTTCCGTAGTGTCAAGTAGCTCAGACATTTAACCCAATGACTGTCACAATCTTGAAAAACTCCAAGTTTAGAAAAAGTAATTTCTAAGCTAAAAGGAATTAGAATCTGGATGATACCATCTGAAGACAGCAGTAAGCTCCTGGGTGCTGTTTTTCACCCACTCCCTTTTGTTCAGTTAAGAAGGAAGTGAAGTCTATCTTTAATAGCAACTGGATAAATGATTAAGGTATAGGAGGGTAATTGGACTAGAAACCTTGAACAGACATACTTGGCATGTTGTGAGGATATGACTAGTCATGCCTTAATTGCCTAAATGGGTTCTATGTGTTACTTTTAAAAATCTGCTTTGTTATTAAGAAGAGTGTTTAAGACCTGGTTGCCATTGTCATGTTCTCACCTTGCATTTCAATAAAACTCTGAAGTGTGATGTGAGAGAGGGGCAGAGAAAGATTGGGTGATGAGGTAAAAGGATGGTGCAGATGCTAGGAGTCTAAAATATAATTCAAGTAGAGAAGCCTTAGTTTACGTGACATGGGAAAGCCTTCAAATGGACTCTTTCCCTTTGAGATTTCAATAAAGCGCTATGTAATGGTGCCATGGGATGAAACACATGGGTGCCACTGAGTAGAAACACATTTTTTAATGCCAGAGATGATTCTAGCTACTACTCAAAATATTCCAATTGTAGAACACTTCAAACATAATAGAAACCTATGGAAAGCTAAATAGATATCTACATACCTATCACTGAGCTTACATAAATACATTTTTTTTTGCCAAATTTGCTTAATATGTATCATTCTTTCATAAGCAAATACCATATCTCCATCTCTATCTTCAAGCCATTCCGCCCCTTCTCTTCCCAGAGTTAGCCTCTCTCCTGAATTTGGTGTCTAGCATTCCTATGCATTTTTAACAAATATTTATTATATATGAATCCTTAAAACAATATTTGATTTACTTTGCATGTTTTTGAAAATTGACATAAAGAGCATCATATGTCTTTTTTGCAATTTGCTTTTATTCCTTTTAACATTGTTTTTCAAGGTCTATCCATATAGTACTGCATTCATTTAAATAGCTGCACAACATTCCATTATGTAAATATGGCAATTTATGAATTTGTTTTTCTAATGAGGGACAGTTAGGTTGTTTCCATATCTTACCAACTGTGCTCCAGTGGACACATGGCTGTAAGTAAGAGTGGAATTGTTGGCTCACAGGATATACACATATTCCACTTTTTTAGGTATTATCAAGTTTCTTTTAAATTGATTGCATTAGCTTTAGAACATCTCAATTATTGTATAAAATAATTCACTTCCTAACATCTCTTGCATGGTTTTGGATTATCTGATTTAAAAAATTTGCCATATAAATGGGTTTAAAATGACATCTCCTTGGTTTGTATCTTCCTGATTGTTGATGAAATTGTGTGTTTACTAGTATATTAGTTAGCTATGAATAAATCTAATTCAATATGCGTATATTATAGCCTAAAAACCTATCTGTGGATATATGGAAACTATCACTGTCCCAATGTTACTGTTGAACTTACTGTAATTTTATAGAACATTTTAATATGTTGTGGGTAAGAGCTCCCCTAATTATTTTTCTTCAAAATTATCTTGTCTAGTCTTGGCCTTTTCTCTTCCTTATGAATTTTAGCAATAGGTATAGCCAAGTTTGGGGAAAAACATCTTTAATTTATAGCATTGAATCTATAGATTAATTAGCACAGAATTGACTTGTTTAAGTTTCCTTTATGACTATGTTATGTTTTTCTATCAATTTAGGTCTTCTTTATGTCCTTCAGTAATACAATTTTTATAATTTTCTCATTTATATTTTTGTTTGATTCATTCATAGATTTATACATAAATTTAGTTATTTATAGATAGTTTTTATCGATCTATTTATAGATAGTTTTTATATCGGGTACAATAGAGACCTAATCATCTCTATATATTATTATAAATGGTAGCTTTTAAATATTAAATTTTCTAAGCCTTTGTTGATGGTAGATAGAAACACATTTGCTTTTGATTATGATCTTGTATCCAGAAAAATGTTGAACTCTATTATTTTTTCTAATTTGTCAATAGATTTTCATAGATATTTCTACATAGACAACCATATTGTCTGCTTATTTCCTTTGAGTTTATACTCAAGGGTAGAATTGCTACATCCAGAGAGTACATAAATGTTCAGCATTAGTTGAAAGGTACTGCCAAACAGTTTTACAAAGTAGTTGTGCCGATTTATATTCCATCCTGCCATCTAAGAGAATTTCAGTTGCTTTTCATCCTTGCCAACATTTGATAGTGTCAATCTTTCAAATTTTAGACATTTGGTGGATATACGATAGCTCCTGTTGTTTTAATTTGCATTTCTTTGATTACTAATTATGTTTGAGTACCTTTTCATATGTTTATTTGCTATGTTGATTTTTTTTTTCTGTAAAGTGTTTGCTAAAGTATTTTGCCCATTTTGAAATTGGATTGTCTTCTTTTTAAATAATTGAAAATATAGTTATGTGACACAAATATAATTGTTTTGTAGAATGTAAATCCTTTGATAAATGCATTCTCTCAACATGCAGTTAGTTTTTTTCACCTTCTCAATGGTATCTTTCAATGAAAGATGTTATTTATTTTAATGAAGTCCAATTTGTCAATTTTTTTCTTCTATGGTTAGTACATTTCATGACTTAAAAAATCCTTGTCTATCTCCAAATCGTAAAGGTATTTTCTTAATTTTTTTGAGAAATTTGATTGTTTTGGCTTTCACATTTAGTTCTATAACTATCTCCAATTTAATTTTTGTCTATGGTTATAATATTCAAAGAGACATCTAACTGCTTCAGTACTGTCTACTGAAAAGACCACTCTTTTTACCATAGTTGCATTGGCACCTTTGTTGTAAGTCAGATGACTGTGTATGTTACCAATTTTGACATACTCTACTTCATTATTATCTGGCTCTAAATTTTTCTGTCACCCAATATGATGTCCTTTTTTTTGAGCCATGTTTTTAAATTCCCAAGTATTTCTTTGAAAATATTTTTAGTTTGTTTTTAAATATTTAAGACTATGTTATTAGGTACACGTAACTTCAGAAATATTTTATTTTCTAGGTAAATTAATTCATTCCTCATCCACTTAACAAATTTTATTGAGTAGCAGAGATTTTTCAAGGGGCTACAGACCTACCAGTGAAAAAAGGGGAAACAATATTTGTTTACATGGAGCTTACATTCCACTGATGAGAGAAAAGCTATAAACAATATAAAGTAATATGTGTATGTGTATATATGTATAGATATACACATACATATAATATGCATTTATGTATTTACACACATGTATACATGTACATGTATGTTTATTTATGTACATGTATACGTATATGTACGAGGTCTGACAATTAAGTCCGTGAACTTGTTGCAACAATTTTGCTAAATTTTTTTAATATCAGAGGGATTATTAATTATGAATTTGTACCAGCTGGACAGTTAACCAAGTTTACTATTTGGAAACGCTGAAAGGGCTGCATAAAAAAGCTAGATGACCAGAACTTTTCACCAACAATTCATGGCTCTTGTATCACGACAATGCACCAGCTCACATGACACTGTCTGTGAGGGAGTTTTTAGCCAGTAAACAAATAACTGTATTGGAACACCCTCCCTACTCACGTGATCTGGACCCCAATGACTTCTTTCTTTCCCCGAAGATAAAAGAAATATTGGAAGGAAGGCATTTTGATGACATTCAGGACATCAAGTGTAATACGATGACAGCTCTGATGGCCATCCCATAAAAAGAGTTCCAAAGTTGCTTTGAAGGGTGGACTAGGCACTGGCATTGGTGCATAGCTTCCCAAGAGGAGTATCTCGGAGGTGACCGTAGCAATATTCAGCAATTAGGTATGTAGCACTTTTTCTAGGATGAGTTTGCAAACTTGATTGTCAGACCTTGTATATGTTAGATGGTGGTAAGTATAATAAGGGAAAAAAAGTCCAGGAAGGATGGCAAGATACGTTGGTGGGTGATGGTTGTAATTTTAAATAAGGTGATCAGTGAAGATCTCACTTAGAAGGTGGTATTCCATCAAAGACTTGAAGCAGGTAAGAGTGTTAGCCATGTAGATATCTGGAGGAAGGACATTCTAGGCAGAAGGCACAGCAAGAGCAAATGTCCTGGAAGGCATGTTTCTAGGAACAGCAAGCAGGTGTGGTTAGAATGGAGTGAGTATAAGAGAAACTATTAAGAGACAAATCATAGAAGTAACAGTGCAAACAAATAGAGTATTGCCTTGACAGCCATCTTAATTCCCTTGGATTTTTGTTTTGAGTGAAATGAGAATTCACTGGGAAGTTCTGAGCAGAAAATGATATGATATACCTTGTATTTTAACAGGATCACTTTGTCTGCTGTGTTGAGGATAGACTGAAGGGGAGCAAGGGCAGAAGCAGGAGACTGTCAGGAGTCTATTGTCACAATAAAGGGGAAAAATAATGGAGTTGGAAGTAGTGAGAGTGGTTTGGCTCTGGAGACTTCTTTTGAAGATAAAGCCAAAAGAATTTGCCTATGGTTTGGATTTATAATGCAAAAGAACAAAATATCAAGAACTACTTTAGGTTTTTGGTCTAAGGATTTTATCCCTTCATTGTGTTATGTCCCATTGTATCTAATAATTTATTTTGCCTTAAAATCTATTATAAAATAAATTAGTGCTGTTAATTTTTTTCTTTTCATTTTCAACCTTTCTGTGGCCTTTTTTACTAGCCTATAATTGGATTTTTTTTAAATCCAGATGAAGATCTAAATTTTAATAAGGTAGTCTATTTACAGTTATAATTATTAGTGTTATTTCTGTCACCTTACTTTGTGCCTTCTTTACATCATTTTTTTTCTGCTATTTTTTTCCCCATCATTTTCTGTTTTGATGACTTTTCTTTATTCCATTATTTTTCTTTAGCGTTATGGAAGTCATATATGTTGTATTTATTCTTTTAGTAGCTATCCATACATTTGTAAGATATCCTACTTGACTTAACAAAGTCTAAGGGTTATCAGTATTTCTCTAATCCTCTCAAAACATCTCAGGACAGAAAATACTTGGACCCTAATCTACCCTTCTATCTTATATATTATTATTTTTGGTATTTTATTTTTAACTTTCGTAATGAAATTTTCACAAATTCACAAAAGCATACAAAAAGTACAATAAATCCAATGTAGTCTTCACTCAGTTTCAATTATTGTCAGTATATTTCCACCCTGTTTCATCCATATCTCTTTATTTCTCCCCATCCCTTCCACTTGTTATTGGATGTTTTAAAGCAGACCCAAGACATTATATCATTTTAGGTGTAAATAATTGTATATATTATCTAAAAGGGAAGTAATCCACTATTTTAGTTACACCTTATTTGTATTCCCTCAAGTTATTATTGTTGTTTTACAGTAATACCTGTTTAGATTTACCCACACATCTATCAATTTTATGTGCTTCTTGGTATTTTGCATCTCATTAATTTATTCTGGCTTCAGTTTTCATCTTTCCAAACTAGATGTTTTTAGTAGTTCTTTCAGCAAAAGTGAATGGTTGTGTCTCTTTGTGAATTCTCTGAAACTTTGTCTCAATATTTGTGTGTGTGTGTGTGTGTGTGTGTGTGTGTATACGCACACTCCGTTGAATAATATTTATCTGGGAATGAAATACTTGGCTGAACAGTTATTTTTCATAAGATTTTGAGGTTATTTCCTCATTGCCTTCTAACTTCTACAGTTGCTTTTGTGAAATCAGGTATCAATCTAGTTGTCTCTCTCAAGTTCTATCAATTCACTGCTATGTGCGTAGCTATGTCTTTTTAGCTTGTTTATCTAGTACTTCTTGAAGCTTAGAATTCATAGATATAGTCAATTCTGAAAAAAAAATTCTCAGCTGTTACATCTTTAAATATTGCTTCTCTTCTATTCTTTCAATTCTCTTCTTCTGGAAACTTCTATTTAAGATATATTGGACTTGGTTTTCCATGTTTTTTAAGTTGTCTTTTATGATTTCTATCTCTGGGGTGCAGTAATTTTTTCAGATCTTTCAGCTCTCTAATTTTCTTTTCAACTATAGATTTCATTTCTCAAAACTTCATTTGATTTCTTTTCAGAGTTATTGACTAAGTATTTATTTTCACAATGTCTTACCTTTTGGAGGAGGGTGGTTAATTCCTTCTCTTATCACTTCAGACATGCTGTCTTTGCATTGTCTTCACATTGTCTTTTATTTATTTCACGGTGTTGCAGTTTTCACCTCTTGTTTGTGTCTATTGACTTTCCCATGGTAAGTGTGTCCCTAGGTAATTGTGATTTGATGTAGGGGAGATTTGTTAGTTGCTTTTGTTTTTGGTGAAAATCTCCCCTTGAAGCCTAGGGTGTGTAAAAATTCCTCCAGAGCAGTTTTGTATTTCCTTTTGCTGTATAATACAGGGGCACCACTGTGCAAAGACTGGTTTTGTGGTAATTTCTCAGTTTATAGGTTTCCAGGCCACAAAGGTAGAAGCCATGAAGATTACAAAACTGTGACTTCCAAATTTGGAATTTATATTTATCAGGGAGTGCTTTTCTTTCCTCTTTTTCTATACCTTCAGCCCAGAGTTAGGCAAGTTTCTCTGTTGTCTTACAATGTAGATTTAAAATAAATCAATGCCTAGAGTTCCTAGGTTGCTATAATATGCTACAAAAGAAATTTATATTTATTGTAATAAATGTGGTAAATCTAGAAAACATACCAAGACGACAAAAATTACTTTTGTCCTATCACTAGGTTGACCACTTTAACATTTTGATGTTCTTAAAGTTCTATTCTTTGTATACATATACACTTTTTTCAAAAAAATAAAATTAGGTCATATAGTGTATTTTATAACCATTTTCACTTAAAACTAATATATTGTAGAACTTTGCATATCTTTAAATATTTTTCTATCACAGGTCTTTAACTAGAGTGATTTTGCTCTCCTATGGGACATTTAGCACTGTCTGGGGACATTTTTGATTGTCATAAATGGGCAGTGCTACTAGCGTTGAGTGGTTAGAGGCTAGGGATGCTGCTAAATATCCTACAATATGCCATATAGGCCACAACCCCAACAAAGAATTATACAACCCGAAATGTCAATCATGTCAATGTTAAGAAACTACAACACCATTTTAATGGGTACTAATACAATTGTCCTTCTCTTGTTCTTTTTTCTTATCATCACAGTTCTTAGTGATCAAAACCTTTTGGAACGCTTATTGTTTGTATTGTTCTTCAAGCAATAACACATGTTGTTTTGAACTATCAATCATCTCTTTATGATTCCCAACTAGTTTATGTGTTTTCTACGGAGCTGCTTCTCCATGCTCTGTTGATGAGCAGTAGGCCCTCAATGTTGTCTGATGATAAGGGTGACAATGGTCAGCAGTATGAAATAATGAGAATGCAAAATCCCCTTGTAGATCATAGGTGTAGTGTGTTGGAACATGCTGGGACCTGTTAGCAAATTCAAGCTCTCTTCCTTGCCAGTTTTGTGACCAGGACTTACGTTTCTCAATTTCAAGGTCTCCAGAATCGGCATGATAATACTTAGCATGCAAGTATTGTTAGAATTTAGAGCATGTGAGTAAAATGCCTGGTTATAGTAGATAATCAACAGTTGTGACTATAGTGATAGAACATGTGCCTTTTTTTGGCACCAGTATATGGAATATCTTGACTCAAATTTGGCTTCCAGTGGGCCATTAAAAGACAGATGTTACTGAGTCAGACTCTACTAGGGTGTAAAATAATTCCTTTGGAATGAGTTGTGTTCTTCAGGGAATTGTAGTCCCTGCTTCCATCAGCTGGGCCACCATTTAGTGCACTGAACCAATAGTTGACTAGTAACCTGAAAGTGGCACTGAATGTTGCACAGTAGCATGTCATGGAATTTGAAATTGTCACGCAAGACATCTTTCTGATAAAATCACTTAACACAGCTGCCCTTGGGCAATATTGTGAAATAGGCAAGGTTGGTCTTTGCTTCTCTCCCTCCACACGAGTCAATGCCAAGCTCTACAGTTACCCCAGGGCAGAAGATCCCCGCTTTGTTCCTGGAGAATGTTATTCTTTGCCAGCTGTCATAGCAGATACACCAGCTGAAAAGAATTCCCTCTACATATCAGCCAATAGAGGCCCTAGTGGTAGGTGCATTTTAATAAGAGTCTTCTAAAGGCCAAAATGGCTTTAAAGCTGAAAGGATTCGTTTTAGGGGAAGTTAAAGGTAATGGGAAGATAGATAGTAAGATGTGAGGAAACATTTTCAGCACCTCCAAAATCATATTTAAATAAACTGCTGCTTTCTCATAAGGCTGATTAGGCTTTTGAGATTTAGGTAGAAATTGTGAGCTGCAGTAGATACTGTAGATCTACTTGTAGATACTGTATTTTAATTTATTGAGCATCTCTTATGTCTGAGATACTGAGCTTGTCACTTCCTCATTTATTAGTACCTCAGCAAAGGATCATATTTATCCTCTGATATAAGTAATCTCATTTACAGATGAAGTGGAAGGAGGTTGTATGAATGCATCAAAGAAGTTGTGAATGAACACGTTTTCAGACCATTTGTGTGAGAGAAGTCAGCCCCTACTGGTCCTGAAAAATGCCAATGTCATTTCTGAAGTAGATTTTTTTGTGGTGAACTAGTCTGTACCTCTGTGTTCAAAGTCCCAAGGGATTCTGCCAAGACAAACAGCCTAGAGTAGGGGAAAATGTTATTATGGTTCATTTCATGTATTTCCTATCATGTCTATTGCTGGTTATTGCTAGTCTAGTTCTGAAAAGGATGAGTTATAAATATGAGAGAGAGAGAGAGAGAGTTATGTTTTTGAACTGGTGTTTGGAGAATTCTGGCCAACTGAACACAGTGACTTTTAACATGTCCCAGGTAGTTTTAGAAATGGTTAGCAGAACCTAACTATACACATATACGTAGCATCTGGTCTATCATGTTAATCAGTTGTACTTTTGCAATTCCACTGCTCTCCCTTCTGCTTGATAAAGTTTATTAGGGTTTGCAAGACTTCATCTGATGGACTTTGAAGAGACTTCTAGATATATACTGTAGCACTCATTTGCTTCTTGTCACACACTGCCCGGGCTTTTACACTGAGAAACTAAAAAAGCTTGGAGTCATAGCATGGAGTTCTAATTCTACAACATACTGACAATGTGACCTTTCAGAATCCTATGTGTAAACTTGGGACAGACATTATCTACCTCTCAGTAATGTTAGGGAGTTGAAAATGTTTAAAGCATGTAAAACAGGGCCTGGCACATAGTAGGAGTTTGGGAAAAGGCCTATATTTGTTTGCATGTTCATCTTATGAATGAAATATTACATGTTGAAGACATTGAGCATAATGTCCTACATATACTGCTCTATAATTGTTTTTGTGGACAAATACAAAAATTATATTTTATTCATTTTCTGTATTGCATATATCCTTCCATGGCATTTCACAGTGTGGATACTGGTCTTTAAACATGAGGAATTCACAATGGTCCAACAAGAAAAGCTGCTGCTCCTAGCACTGGTTCATAACACAGTGTTACAAAAAGTCTCTCAATTAAAAATTCCTTTGTGTGTATGTACAATATTTGTGAGAAGAAAATGTTTATGTTGGTATTCAAAAACTGATACGTTTTAATAACTTGAAAATTGGATCCATAGTTTAGAGAAGAGATTATAAAATTTCATGCAATAATTTCCTTAATTTCTCTTAAGAATATTTTGAACTTTTGGGTAATGTTTCTAAAGTTGGATAAAAGATGATCTATATAGGTGAAATGCATTTTTCTTTTCTCCAGGCTTAGAATGGGCTGTTTCCACATATTATGTGGAACAAGATCTTGACCGATGCAGTCTGTTTCAAAAAAAACAGGTCAAAGTGTTCTGATGTTGCTCTGAGAAAGGAGAATCAGACCGTCTTGAAAAAAAAAAAATTGAGATGTCAGTCTTCTCTCTTTGACATGGGAAAAACACAGCAAGTTTCTGTTTGTTATCTCAACATCTAAAGACTCACAGACAGTGCTGGAGAAAACTCTGCTTTAGATGCGTGTAATGTCCCCGCTCTTAAAGGAGTGACATAGAATTCTAAAATTCAGATCTTGACTGGTATGTGAACAGGATGACATGCATTCTTGATATTCACAGTGTCACTTTCCTAGCTCTGTGCCTATAGGGAAGAATACAAATTAGAACCAGCATACCCTAGAACAGCTGTCCTTAAAATATCATTCTAAATGTTCCAACGAAAAACTCTACTTAGATGGAAATAAGACTTCTGGCAATGCTTACAAATAATAGCGATTCAAACAGCACCAAATAATATTTATCTTTCCACGGTCTACGATAGGCACTGAAAAGCAGATGGATTTTAGATGTGTAGTACTGGATCATTAAGAGCTTTGGAAACAGAAAATGGCAGCGTGGATTTCTTGCCACATTCTTGGTTCCTTTAGGGCAGGAAGTATTCACCTTTGCATCACCTGCAGGAGCTCTCGGATCATATTCTTCACTCAATAACCATATCTGATTGGATGAATGAAAGACACCACTGACTACACTGATGAGGGATAGGCTTCAGGCCATGTTAATTAGGGCCGTAAAATATGCCATGTGGAATTTTGTACAGATACATTATCTCTGTACCTTGACTCCCTGGGAGAGGCAGAGTAGACACGTAGTACATCCTGAAGCCAGGAGTGGTCATTGCATGCTACCCGCATGGCTCTGGACTGAATGAGTTCCAAAAGTGTGGCTGCCTGTGATTTTTTTTTTTTTTTTTGACAACTGAGTATATTATATAATACATAAAGTGATAAAGTATCTACATTGTTTTTATATTGATGTCTCTTGACTCTACCCACTTTGAGAATCACATTTGTCTCTTGTGCTGCTACATTGGGACTCAATGTTATATAATAGATAAAAATATTGAATCTGGACCGTACTGCCCAGATCAGAGTTCTGGCTCTGCCAATTACTGCCTGACCTGGGCAAGTTATGGAAACTCTCAGTGTGTTGGTGTCCTCATCTGAAAATTGGGTGTACAGTATTATTGTGTGGATGAATTAAAGTTAATGCGCACACACACACACACACACACACAATCTAAAAAAGTACTTGGCTTATATTAAGTTCTCAGTAAAAGTTAACCATTTGATAAAACCTTGTTTTTGTACTTTTCAATAGGAGAACAAAGACTTATACTTAATAAGCACCTACTCTCTGCCTGTCGCTTTACATGATTTATTTATTTATGAAGCAGTGTTTTATATAAAGCAGGTTTGTCTTCCCTCCTATACAAGAAGATCTGGTAATTATAGGGCTAAAGTAACTGTATTTGTTTTCTAAGCCTGGTATAACAAATTATCACAAATTTAGTAGCTTAAAATAACAACAACAAAAAATGTGTTATTCTCTCATCATTGTGGCGGCCAGATTTCTGCACTCATTTTTCCTGGGCCAAAATCAAGGGATCGGCAGAGCAGTGCTGCCTCTGGGTGTTCTAAAGGAGGCTCCATTCCTTGCCTCTCCCAGCTTCTGGTGGCTGCCACCCTTCGTTGGCTTGCAGCTGAATCAGTCCCAGCTCTGTCTCGATGGTCACACAGACCTCTTCTCTATGTGTAAAATCTCCCTTCACTAATAAGGATACTTGTGATTGCATTTAGCTCCCTCACCCCCAGATAATCCAAGATAATTTCTCTATCTCAAGATCTTTAACCTAATCACATCTGCAAAGATCAATTTTTGTCCATATAAAGTAACATTTACCAGTTCCAGGGATTAGGGCATGGATATCTTTGGGGGAAGGGTCATTTCTGAGCCTGTTTCAGCCCCCCATAAGGATTTCTCAAACTATGAATTCCAAGACTCTATAATGAGACTCAGTACGCTTATTAAACCATCCTTGAAATGGGTATTAAATAGCTTAAATAATGCTTTATCTAAGAATTGAGTATCACTAAATTTAAGTTAATCATTATGAATTTTCATTATTTTTCTTAATCCTTATTTTTAAACTGATTTTTTAAAATTTCTGATATCATTTAAACATAAATTAGATTAATCCTGGCATTATGTCATTTCATATTCCCAACAATTCTGTATTGCTAACATAACTAGTATTATCCTTATATTATAAAAGAGAACACTGACATAGAATAAAGATAAGTACCTTACCCAAAATCAAAGCTTTGAGCAGACCAATGATATCAGCCAAAGCCTTTTGATTTCTAAGCAAATATTCTTTGCATTTCATCATAGTGACAAATTCACTTCGTAGAAAGAGCTTTGTTTTTTAAAAAAATTTTAAAAATCTTTTAAAGAATTTTTTAAAAAATGTTTTAAAAAGTCTTTAGAAAATGTTTTAATGATGAATCAGTCATTGGACTTTAGATAGGATAAATATTGCTCTGCATGGGGAAAACTAAAAATAAGAGGTAGTGTTTTGAGGATATTTTCTTTTTTTCTTTTTGCCCTATAGTTTAACACCCATAGTTTTTAGACAATATAGATTTGTTATAGCATAACTGCTATGGAGTTATCTCTGTAAAAATCAGGCTAATTGTGGTTTCTTGAGCCTTGTACAATGCAAGCATTAAACACTGACAAATGTTGCCTGGCAAGATTTAAAGCCTGGAGTGAAATATTGGCAATTACAGAAGAATGGATGACAAGAAATAGCTGAAAAAAAGAGATAGGACACTATTTGATGAGTAGAAATTGGCAACTCAGTTAAGAAGAGGACCAGGTCATCATTATCTTTGTCAAATTTTTGTATCCTTTATTTCAACTGTTCTCCCACTGTCTTGTAATACTTGCGTATCAGAGAATTAACACAGCCATAATTGGAATAGATTATTCCCAAAGTGGTTTTTTATTTTTTTTAAATTCTACTTGTTCGCAAGAGTGAACTCTAATCATGAATCCCTATAGATTATCCTTTAGTAAGTTCTCTATCCAAAAGAGTGAGGGGGAAGAGATTAATGACTTATTCTTTATACATGGAGTTTTAAAAATTGTAATATGGAGTGAAGTCATAGACAAATCTAGTGGAATTGCAGTAAAAATTAAACAATTGTGAGATTCAGCCTTTTTAGCATTATGTGAGGGAAATGGAATTTTCCCTGGCTATTTTGGAGAAATAACATGAGATTGGTAAAGAACAATGAAATGAAACAAAAGAGGACAATGATTGCTCCAGGTGTTCCCTGGATATCCCTGTATCATAAAGTTACTTGTAAGTGACTTTCTGTTTTAAAATCCCTCTAAGGATAAAAAGAGAACTTAAATAGCATCTGAGTTCTCTGGTGGGAAGGGGTCCTCCAAATGCAAGAAATAAAAATTCATTAGATAGCATAAGTGCTCTTTAAGATAAAGAAAGCTCTACACCAACTGAATATTTCCTTAGAGGAACATCATATTAGATACCATCAAGTGTGGTTCCTAAAATTGCCGTTGAGTGTGGTTCCTAAAAATGTCATTGAGTATGGTTCCTAAAATTGTGAAGCAAAGCACATTATTTACAAAAATGAGGAAAACATTATAGATACTACAGTTTTTGTTAAAACCACATACACATAAGCATATACATAAAACTGCTATGCCACCTCACCTCCAACTTTATTGTCTGTCTGTCTATCTGTCTGTCTGTCTGTCTGTCTATGTATCTATCATCTACCTAACTATCTATATTTATTTATTTCAAATCACCTCTGTGGCAAAGTTAATATCTGAGAAGAGTGGCCCAGAGCCTAAGGTACCTTAGACTATAGCCTTGCAATGGAAAATCCAGTTTCATAAAGCAGCTGAAGCTTTTAGAGGTAAATCTCAGTGGGCTAGACTGAAAGGTACATAGTCAATCAGCTTTCCTGCATAAAAAACGCCCCAAATCTCAATAGCTCAAAATAACATGGTTTACTTTTGAATCTTGGCTACTCTCTGTGAGAGGGTTTGTGTCTTTCATATCCTAGCTGGATCATGTTCTTCCCAGGGTGATGATGAAAGCCAAAAAAGAACAAGCCCAACCATGTGAACACATTTGAAATCTCTACTTGTGTTAAATCTGCTAATATCCACTCTGCTAACAATGAGAATTGGCCAAGTGAGTCACATGACCAAATCCAACGTTAATTAAATGAGGATACACCTCCCTAGGAGCAGGGGAAAGAGACTAATACCACAAATACCAAAACTCACTTTTGCCTTGAGCATAAACAGCATGGAGAAGAGCAGTGTCAGTCATAATATTACATGGCACTTAGCGCTTTTTCCCAGATTGCCTTAGTTCTAGAGGAAACAGAGGATGCAGTGCACAGCAGCTGCCACTGCCCAGCCTCATTTGTAACGTCCATCTCACCTCTCTGCTGTGACTGGGGAACGGAAATGCCAGTTGGCTTGTATGTGTTGTAAAGCAAGGCTGTGTCCTGCTGTGGGAAGAGCTTGGGTTATGCTATCAGACAACCATGGACTGAACTCCAGGTCTGACACTTAGCACCTATATGACCTTGGGAAAGGTTATTACTTGTGAGTCTCTTTTCCTAAAGGCAAACTGAGAATAGTGATATTCTGTGAGAACAGAACTATCTTACGAGTGATCTGTCTAACACGGTGCCTGGCCCCAAGTAGGTGCTCAGTAAACGCTGATTCTCTTTTCCCCAAAGAACCTAGAGGGCTTCAGGAGTAAGTAGAATGTTTGAGGTAAATGAATACTCTCTACTTAAAATTCCAAGAGGCTCTAAAATTCTATGACACGGTTAATTTAAAGCAGAGAAATATGTGGCCGAATTTTTAAAGTAAAACCAACATTTTTTCCAATAATGAAGTATTAGATTCCATATCTCTTCTTCCCAGAAAAAATAGTAATTTGAAACAAATGAAATCCTGGGAAAAACATTTGCCATGTAAAAGGATAGATGTACGTATGTTTTCTTTTTGAAGTAACTTGTGATTTCTGTTTAGCCATGAGAACAAAATCTATTCAGGCAGACATCTTTCTAAGTTCATCATGTTGACAAAAACCCCAAGTACAGTACACAATTTGGCACATTTAGTCTGCCCTGATGACTTACAGCTTTTATATGATAACTCAATGGACCTGTTAGATGTTGAATAACTTTCATGGGTTCCCTACTGACTCTCAACGACACAAATTCCTGTATCAACCAGAAATACATTTACCGCTGAAACACAGGAATGTTCTTTTTTGTTTTATCCTCGAAACAAATTGTCTGTAAACCTAGTTTTGCTATAAAAACTTGAAAGAAATATATCTAAACATCTTGGTCTATTAAAGTAGCGGGGGGGCCGGGGGCGGGGGCGTTGAAACCAGACCATTATTGTTCTTTCTTATGGAATTCCTGGCAGTTGATTTATAGGGATTTAGTCAGTGTTGCGGTTTTTATCATTCCCCTGACACCAACTTACCCTGGGAAACATTTCTTTCTCTACCCTTAAGAAATTCTGAAGACTTTTGAAGAGATAAGGATGGAGTCTTTACTCACCCCATCTGTAACCTTGCTGTCTTAAGAAAACAGTCTAGCAATTTCTTCCAGACCCACTGGATGTTCTTTTTAGTCAGGTTTGAGTGGTTTTAGAGCCTGGATCTGGAGTTAGAACAGCGAGTTTATACCACCTGGGCAACATACTTACCTTTTTGTGTTTCAGTTTTCTCATCTGAAACCTGGAAATTAAAATGACTCCTGTTGTGAGGATTGAATGAATTACTACACATAAAGGGCTTCCAGGGGTGCCCGGCATGCAGTAAGCACTATGTAATTATTTGCCATCATTATTATGTCAATGTCATCTTTCCTGGTTTCTTATTCCATTCCTATTTGAGTCTGGATACTACTGTGGTTACAAGTTTGTCAACTCTTTTCTGTTTCCCTTTCACCTTTCATTATCTTTAGAAACATCCATTCAGAATTGGGGGGGAAAAAAGCAGTAAACTCTTTAATAAAAGCAGTTCATCAGGCTGGGAGAAATTTCTAAGCCTTTTAGAGTGGTTACTCTATTTCTCCAGCTTTGGTGTGCCTTATGTTTTCCTTTGGGCAGCAAATTCATTTGAAATTGTAAAAAAAGGAGTTGCGAAGCTCTGGTCTTGATTTTTGATGCATTCAATTTGCATGTTGAAAGTCATCTTTCCAGAAACACAAAACCATCAATCAGTTGGGGAATATAATCATTTCTTCAATTCAGTGTCAGTAAAGAATTTGCTGCCACAAGATTGAAAGACAAGCTTAAAGGATGCATCGGATAAGAAACTAAAAATGATCAGATTTTATTTATAATGAAATTCACAATGTATTAGGCACCTTTGGGGCATCATCGTGTTCTTTTCATTAGTTTCTCTTATGTATTCTGCTGTCCTGAATTTAGATATCTCATCTCTCTCTTTCTGGAGAATCAAAACAGGAATTTAAATTTCCGGGGGACATCAATAGGATACCTGTTGTACAAGTTTTTCATATTGTTCCAGTGTGAAGACAGAGTGGGGACAAAAACAGAAACAGAAATGCAACATTTAAAAATATTGGGGTGCTACAAATTGGGTTGAATATTTGCCTTTAAAAGTTAATGTCATTACCGAATTGTACACCTGAAACCTACGTAACTTTACTAACAATTGTCACCCCAATAAACTTTAAAAAAAATAATGCTTAGAATGCAAATGACTTAAATGACAAGTGTCCTAGATGGCTTATTAGAATACAGTAAGTGGGCTACAGATTGCCTGGATATTATGCTGGAGAAAACAGTGACTTCCCTTGCCAAAAAAAAAAAAAAAAAAATCACCTTGAAGACAGTTAGTACGTCCCTAAAATATCTATTACAAGGCAGCCTGTGACCTTTGATAGTAGGTAGCAGAAATGCTTAACATCTGTTAAAAAATTCCAGTTTGGCATCTGTGTTTGAAAACCTGAAATCTGTGTAACTTGACTAACAATTGTCACCCCAATAAACTTTAATTTAAAAAAAAAAGAAAGCAAAGGGGTAAATGGGGTGGAAGAGGGGGCTGTTCTAGGTCAAGAGCAGAGGCTTACTTTTAAGGACCACTCCAGTGTTTAAAGACTATTAAAACAAAGGAATCCATTTTGAACCAAAACACAAATATTGTCCCCATAAGTCCGATGGGATGCAAAAATGTTTCTGTTCTCAAAGTCATTGATTCCCTTCCTTAAATTTAGATGAAAACAGAAAAATGGAGATACAGTCTTGTTGCCATTGGGTACAATTCTTGCGACATTTTCATATCTCTGTGAAGGTAAATGCAAAAAGTAAGAAAAGCAAGTCCCATCTATTCTTGTGTAACATTTAAAAATATCTGCCTCTTTTCCTTCATTTTCACTGCCAGATCCTAATCAACTTTCCTTTTGGATCCGATAAAGCCCCTGTATCAGCCTTCTTGCATGTCCCTTTATTGGAGCAGCAGAAATAATTACTCTCTCTTAAGGATCAATTCGACCATGTCATTCCTCTTTATTTGAGTCCAGGTTTGCCTTTCAGTTGTTTTTTTTCCGACGGGAAAATTTTCAGGCTTATTTTTAAAAACTTGAAAAATGTAACACAAGAGAAAACTATAAGCTTAAATTATCCCTAAGATGTTCCTACTATTGGTATGTGTATGCACGTGTATGTGTGTGAGCGTGTGAGTGTGTGTGTGTTTCTACTTATTTATATGTAACAAAAAAACCCAAAACTCAGTGGCTAAGAGAACAACTGCTTTATCATATCTTGTGATTTTGGGGGTCGGGAGTTCTGGCGGATTTTGGCTGAGTGATTCTTCTGCTCCCTGTAGGGTTGACTGGTAGTATTTGATTAGCCTTATCTGGAGGGTCCAAGATAGTTTCACTCATATGCTTGGTGTCTTCACTACAGTAGGTCCACTGAACCCTTCTCCCTCACCAGCTAGTCAACGAGTCTTCACATGGTCTCTCCAGAAGGTAGTTGCAATTCTTACATGGTGGCTCTGGACTCCGAGAGCAAAAGTTCCCAGAGATAAAAAGTGGAAGCTGCCAGTTTCAGGGGTGAGGAAACTGGCACAGGGTCACTTCTGCTGCATTCTATGCGTCACAGCAGCCAGAGAGTCTGCCCAGGTTTGCAGGGAGCAGTGTCAAATAATTTCCAGCCCTCTTTAATCTGCCATAATTTGGTCACAAGTCATTTATTTTCATCTCACATGCAAAATATTCCATCTAAGATCACCGATATATAGTTCCACTACATTAGGGTTTGGCAAAGTATGGACCACTGCCTGTTTTCATAAACAACGTTTTATTGGAACATAGCCATGCACATTAATTTGCAGATGGTCCATGACTACTTTTCTGCTACCACAGCAGTTGAGTAGTTGTGGCAGAGACCTTATGACCTTAAGTCTAACATATTTACTACCTGGCCAAACCCTGCTGTCAGCTCCAAGTGCAGGGGCAGATGTGGCTCCGTAAGTGCAGTTCTTGTACAGTTACTTTCTACTTGAAGACTCATGAGCTCAAGAGATATGTTATCACCCCCACAATGCCCAACACATAATGGCAGTTCAGAGATAGGGTCACCCCAGTAGACATTCCCATTCAAAAAGGAATATGCAACCACTAGTCCATAGCAATTCTAAAATCCAGCCACTATATTTTGCCAGTTCCTTGATTATGGCCCAGTCCTGCTCTCTGGGAAGGCTTTCTCAAGCTCTTGGCTCCACTTTCTGGGGTTTTGGTTCTACCAAATTTATCCTCCCTTTTCTACATATCCCATGTTTGAAGCTGTGTAGTTTTCTCAACCTGCTTCCTTCTCATGGAAGGTTAAGATCCAAAGCTATCTTTTTATTTTGAAGTGTCTCTGTCCTGTTCAGTCCAAGCTAATGAAATATTTTATAAATTTTGGGGGTTTCTTAGGTATTAATTTACAATACGTTACTTTAGGCAAAGGCCACACTATATTTTCTTTCTTAGGCCCTTTCTCTGTCATTGGCTTCCTCTGAGGCTATGATGGGATCATGAGCTTAGGATTCTAAAAAGCCCTACTGCTTAACTGAGAAGGTCTTTGAAGCATACCCTTAAGAGTCTTAGAAATTCTTCTAGATAAAATCTTAAATATTTCTGAGGTTTCAGCAAATGGTCTCACAGCCATGCCTTGAAATGTTTACCTTGAAGTCATCCTTTACTGATGGCATCCTTGGGTTGATCTTTGCCTTGAAGCTATTTCCTTGAGGATATTTTGCTGGAAGAGACTGGGGATATGGAATAATTTTTATTTTCAAACCAAGTGAGTCCTGGCTTCCTCACATTTTCTCTAAATTCTGCTTGAAAGCTTAATAGTTCTTTTCAAAGTTCATCTACTTTTGCAGTATGTTGTCATTGGCACCTGGGTGCAAGTTGGCATCTTCTACGTTCTGCCTGGCAATTTCCCTAGCCAGATCCATGGGTTCATTTACGTATCTTTTCTATTTTCCACATGACCACTGCTGGCAAACTTTGCACCACTACATACTGTATGCTCTTCCTCTCCTCCTTTGAACCCTCACCAACAGTCTCCCCAAGCTCTTTGTGTCTCCACCCGTTGCCTAGTCCCAGAGCCAATGGCACATGTGTTACATTTTTGTTAGGCCTGCATCCCATTTCCAGGTACCAAATTTTATATATCTTCTATATTTAATGCATAATCAGTGGCATCATTCTCTTTTACCTATCTCCTCCCACAACTTGATACATTCTCCCTACTGCACACATACACACACACACACACACACACACACACACACACTTTTAAAAAATACCGTTTCTCATTCACTCTTCTAGGTCTTCTGCTACAGTGACCGTGTATTCTAACTATTGACTGAGTTAAGATTTGTGTGTTAAATAATCCCTAAGTCCAATAAAACTGTTTATACCTAAATCATTTCCTAGGATTGCTTTCTTCAATCTCTTTAAATATTGGAACTTGACAGGAAAAAAAAAAAGAAAGAAAAAAACACAGGGAAATTAAATATAAGGACAAGAGAAAGGTCACAGACAGCTACCTCTTTAAGTAATACTTTAAGAAGGGCTTGGTAGGTAAGTATATCATGATATGGACTATCATGGATATATCAGCATGGACTCTGACCTTTTTCTTGGTTCTCCATTTTCTACACATCTCCCAACCTAATAGAGGGGCAAGGCTGAGAGATTAGCAAGTGAATGTAGGCTGTGTATCCAAAAAACTAGTTGTTTCTGGGTTGCAAATACTGTTTTATCTCAACAAGTTTGTGGTTAACTGTCTTAATGCACTGTCACCATTTTTTTTCTCCAACCAATTAGGGTTGTGTTTCTTGAGGAAGGTAGAAGGTGGGGATGGTAAGGAGGAAAGAAGTAGAAGAAAGTAGAAGGAGGGGTATGCATCAGAAATAATATCACCTGGAAAACTTTTTCCAAAATACACATACCTAGGCATCTCCAATAGGGATTAGGAGGGTTGATGTTTTTTCAAAGGCCCTTCCTAGCTTGGTAGATAGGGTGGCAGTATCTTCAATAACTTGGCTTTTAATTCCATTTGACCAGACAGTTCCACTTGGCTTCGAGATTTTTTCAGCTTATGATTGGGCACTAGATTTGTGATCAGAAGAACTTTCTAGTACAGAACTTTGAAAAAGTTACTTTTACCTTTTTGGAGGCCTCACTTAGTACCCATCCTTCCTACCTTACAGAGGAAGTTCAAAAACCATACTAGATGTGAAGGACACGAAATCTCTAATGAGCACTGAGGGTTCTTTCAAAGGGCCTTTGAAAGGCTTTCCTGTGGAAGGGTTATCCATATTGTCTGTGTTCTCACAGGTAGCATGATTTAAATGGAACTGTATCAATTTCGCTTTCAGCTATGGCCTCAAGTGTGAGTGGCTAGCTACTCTGCATTTGAGGGTGAAGTATTAAACCGTCATGAGAGACTTGTAAGGAGGTGTTCAAAATTCCAGTCAGGCAACTGTTTGCTCCTCTTCCTCATCAAGGATCTAGAAGGGTTGAGCTGGAGTCTAAAAGATGATTTTTTTTTTTTTTTTTGGAGAGGGTTCTCAATGTGTTTTGAATCTCCTGCTCCCTAATGACACAGGGTAGGAGTAAAGAGAGTGCTATTCTCTCTTCTCAAATCTATGGAAAGGAGCTTCAGTGGACCCCTGTGGAGAGCTACATATGCTTCTCTTGTAGCTGATGTCTGCTTGTTCCTGAAAAATATCTACTCAGCCGAAGACTAGGGCCATCCGGCTGTGACTGTGGATTGAACAGAGGTAGATACAGTGCAGTAAACTCAGAAATTGGAATTTTAATGATAACCGATCAGACCATTACAATTGTTCATCCAAAGTCTGTGTAGCTAAGTCTGAAGGAGTGTGTCCTCTGAGCTGGATGAGGTCACACACGGAGGAGTCAAAAGAGTGTTATAATGAATCTGGCCCAAGAGAGTCACAAGAGAAGGATGCTGGGGTGTTCCTTCAGTTGAAAGAAAAGTTCAGCTTTAAATATCTGCCAAGATCAGAAAGCACCAAAAGTGTAGTACGTGACTTGAGGGAGGCAGAGGTGGCCTAGTGAGTGGCTGGGAGGAGAAGCACCCAGTAGGGAGAGAGAGAAGGTGATGACCACAACCTCCCCTTCCCCACTGCAAGCTGCCAGTGCAAAGCAGGAGGCAGAGGCGAAGGAGGAGCAAAGCTTTAACTCTAAATGAAGTTGTAAGTTTATTCTTATTATATTGGTGTGTGTGTGTGTGTGTGTGTGTCTTCAAATAATAAAAACAATGTATAATATAAGAATAATACTTTTATATATTTTATGATAGGGGAGTAAAGAGAAAAGTCATAGAGATTTCCCTAGTGTTCATAGAGTTAGGAAAAGAAAAGAACCAGACCCTCAGAATAGGCTTAAATGGACAGTAGAGGGAAAGAATAACATCATTTTCCATTACGCTTTAGTAGTCTTACTTGTTCAATATAATGACTGTGCAGAGGATGGTGTTAGGACCGGTGGATGGAAGTTGCAGGATTTATTACTAAGATGACATTTGTAACCATGAGAGCTGTCCACAAAAGGTGTCCGATAGAAGAGCTTTCTTTGACTTAATTATAAAAACTGGTGGTGGGCATGAAATTAGGGCTAAAGAAAATATGCCATATAATAAATTTGTTCACTGTCAGTGCTTTTCAGTCCTTTTTTCTTCACCTTATTTTATAATAACTATTGGCTGAAGCTAATTATGCTACACTGTTTTCTGGTCCTACTTCCACACTTATTAGTTTAGCTACTAAGGTATTTCTCTAGCTTTCACAAATGTAGGTGAAAGTTGGAAGCTATATCTCATTTTAGAAGACTTACCAATTCTTTGAGGATGTGAAATAATTTATGGATAATGAGGGCAGACCCTTCTCTCATGGTATGGACCACATTTGAATTTCCAGTGATCATCTGATTAATTCTTAACTAACACATATGGACAGTGGACATAATAGTCTTCTTATATGGCACAACTTCCCAGAGTCAGTGACAAGGTAACAGTCTAGCACACTCATCAGAATCAGAAATAAATTCTGTAGGAAATACCTTTTGGAGACTGTGAGAAGTCTCTTATTTTGAAAAGCTCTTCTCTGTTGCTATTTCCAGACACTGAATACTATAAAAGGTTTTCTAGCTGAACTTAGCTTATTACTTGTAATAATAATAATAATAATAATAATAATAATAAAATAAAAATTTTAAAAGTCAAGGAGTAGAAAAAGAGATGAAGAATTATCCCCCCTCCCCTTTTTTTGGATGATCTTGAGCTTTCTGGAAATGGTCTTAGGGTTTTCCTCTAATAGCATGCCAGGTTTCTTCAAATGAAGAAGTGCTGATGTTAAAAATCAATACAGACACCACATTTCCCTCCATAGTCTTCTTAGCCCCTGGTGTTGCAGTTTATAATGAGATATTTTATTTTTAAGGCAACTTAGGGCAAATTATTATTTCTTAGTTTTGAAATAGCCCTGTCTTACTAATTTGTTTTACAAAAATGAAGTTTGACCTATTCTCTAACTTTATAGTTTTTAATAAAAAGTCCTCACTCTAGTAGATGCATTGTTAGGGCATCTGCCCAATCCACAGACCTCTTCCCCTGAGAGCTACCCTATAACTGTCTGCCTACAGTGTTTGTACATGACTCTTGCCCTTTGGCCGTAACAGACTGGACTAGGAATAAATTTTTAACTCAGCTGGGTCAATTTAGTCTTTTACTGGAAATTTGGAATTGGACTTAAGAAATGCTACTAGTTAATTTCTTCAGTTGTCTTCCCTGAGGTGACACAAATTCCTGAACAAAAGCTGCTATTGGGGGTAGTAGCCATTTTGAATTATACTGATTTTCAGAGAAAGAGAAAAATGAAGCCAACATGCTGAGTGATATAGAGATGAGACCAAATGAATGGAGAGAGTGAGAGCAAGAGAGGATGAGAATCTAGGAAAGCAGTTGTCTTGGTCTCTGATCGGTTTCCTCTTTTTGGTTCCAGTCTTTTGTTGATGCCAACAACAGACCTTTGGTTCTATGATATATTTTAATGTCCTCATAACATTTTGTAATTTTTGCTCCTTGGATTAAGTGGGTTTCTATTATTTGCAACCAGAAAGTAAAATTTGCTGAGCTATCCAAGTATGAAACCGAATTTTGACAGCTCAACAAATTCTTTGGCTTCCCTTACCAGTGGCTGATTTCTTAGAAAAGTGCTTCCAGTTGTTAATTTAGTAACCTCAAAAGACACACTGTTTATATTCTCCACATTTTCACTGTTGTTTATACATTATCTTGAAATCTCTGTAGAGAACACTCACTTATTATAATCATAGGAAATATTACCTTCTCAGGAATGCATCATTAACCAGCATTGTTGCCTGTCACTGATCCCAGAGCTCTTCCAGAGTATGTCTTCTTCTCTCATCACCATAGGAGTCAAAAAGGAGAAGATTCAGATCCCACATTTCCTACTTACTGGCTATGTGATTTATGGTAAACGGCTTAACATCTCAATGATTCAGTTCCTGCATATGTAAAATGGGAGTGAGATTTTGACATCAGTTCTAGATTAACCAAATTTGAGAAGAAAATCTATAATCACAGTAAAAGCAATTCTGGATTATCTAGCAACATGTTACCTAGTTTGTAGATTGAAGTTAAGACTGTTGCCAGAGGACCAATGTGTGTTCTCCCTTTCCTCACTTAAAATATAAGGTCTTTGTCGTTAGTGGGCCCATGGTCAGCCAGATGAAGACCATATTTCTCAGCCTCCCTTCTAAAAACCATGTTACTCTCAGGTAGTCTATACTATGAACCAGGTATTATTTCAAGTAGTTTACATACACTTATATTACTTCAATTAATACTTACAACGATGTCATGAGGCAGGTTAATCTTCATAAGAATCCCATGATGTGGGAACCACTGTTATTTAAATATTACTAAGGAAGAAATTGAGGCCTATGGTAGTCCAGAGATAAGCCAGAGCCAACACTGAATGATAGGCTGTGGCTCTAGAGCCCGTCTTCACCCCTGTGTCATGTTGTCACTGTAGCAAGATGAGTGGGACTTCACAACCTCTGTCTTCCAACTAGACACAGATAGAGTAAAATCTGAGCCTGCAGAGAAGAGGATGAAAAGCAGAATTCCCCAGGTTACCTGAAGGTAGAAAATTAGTTATGTTTCCATATTTGTTTGTTTTAATTGAACAAAGTAATCACATTTATTGTGAAGAATGTGAAAAAGACCAAAAAGCACAAAGGCATATTCAGTAATCACCTATAGTTCCACTACTCAGAAGGAACCATTATTTACTCTTAGGAGTCTTCCTCCAGTCTTTTCTCTATGCTTGTGTATAATATACATGCAATCTATAAAGTTGTCATGTTTTTTGCAAGGATGAAACTATTCCAGAAAATCTCCCATAATTCAAAACTTGCATAATTTCAAGACTGATATTGAAAAAGATTGTAGATAGTGCAACATGGCATCTCCATGTAGCAGTAATACAAATGGATTAAACTTTACTCTGAAAAACTGTCATTTGTTACTCCAGTATAATTTTTACCTCCTTTGTCGGAGATTACCGTGTTTCCCCGAAAATAAGACGTAACTGGAAAATAAGCCCTAGCATGATTTTTCAGGATGACATCCCCTGAACATAAGCCCTAATGCATCTTTTGGAGCAAAACTTAGTATAAGACCCGGTCTTATTTTCGGGGAAACACGGTAGTTGGCTGTATAAGCAAGGGTTTATTTTGGGGCTCTCTATTCTGTTCCATTGATCTATATATCTGTTTTTGTTCTAGTGCCATACTATTTTGATTATTGTAGCTTTGTAGTATAATTTGAGATCAGGTTGTATGATGCCTCCAACTTTGTTCTTCCTTCTCAAGATTACTTTGGCTATTTGAGATCTTATGTGGTTCCATATAAATTTTAGGATTATTTGTTCTAGTTCTGAGAAGGATAACATTGGTATTTTCATAGGAATAACATTGAATCTGTAAATTGCTTTGGGTGATATTGTAATTTTAACAATTCAGAAAGATATATACACCCCTATGTTCATTGAAGACTTATTTACAATAACCAAGATATGGAAGCAACCTAGGTGTCCATCGATATCCACACAATAGGATAGTACACAGCAATAAAAAAGAATGAAATGTTACCACTTGGGACAACATGGATGGATCTAGAGGATATTATGCTAAGTGAAGTAAGTCAGGCAGAGAAAGACAAATACCATATGGTTTTAATTATATGTGGAATCTAAAAACAAAACAAAAACAGATTCATAGAAACAGAAACCAAAGGGATGGTTACCCGAAGGGAAGAGATGAGGATGGTTGAAAGGGAAAAGGGGAATACAGTCAATATTGCGATAAGTTTACATGGTAACAGATGATTACTAGAATTAGTGAGGTATTCACATTGTAAGGTCTAAAAATGTCAAATCACCATATTGTATACCTGAAAACTAATATAGCAAATAAGAGATTATATACCAACTATAAAAAAATTAAAAAGTAAAAGAACAAATAAAAATATCCTTAAACAATTTTTGCTCTGAAATTGTGTACTCTTTAATACATTTTTAATTTGGGAGTGATTACTATGATTTGAAGTTATGTGCATAAACTAATGCTTTATTAAAAATTTTTCTAAAAAAATTCCAAATTCACTTGGTTTAACTTATGATCACATGGACATCTTAGAATACTATATTTTATGCTTTCTAATTCTTTAGTTTTTTCATTTATTTTTAATCTTTCCACTTTATTTTTGTTCAATTTATCCATATTCTTCTATTGCCTATTGAGTGAAATTATTAGTACTTTTCATCAATTCTTTTCTTTCTTAAAATAATAAAAGCAGTTTAGATCAAGAGTTGTCCTCTAAGCACAACTTTGGCAGCATCTCCCAAATTTTGATTTGTAATACTCTGATTGTTTTACTTCATCAAGCATCTTGACAGTTTTATTTTCTTCCTTAGTATAGGAGTTACTTAGGACAGTGTTTTTAAATTTCTAAGTGATTGAGTTTTTAAAAATCACTTGCTATTTAAAAAATTACTTTTTCAGTTTTTACTAATTTCTTTGTATATTTTCTGTCCCTCTCTACCTGTAGATACACACAATTAAAATGCGGATCTTGCTTATCTTATTCCCTGCTATATGTTCAATGCCTAGTGAAGGACCTGGCACATAATAGGCCCATAGTGATTATTTATTGAATTAAAAAATAATTTCTAGCTTTACTGCACCATGACCAGACTATGGGTAGTGTGGAAATAATTGAGATTTTTAAAGTGCTTTCTTATGTAATACATTTTCAAAATATTCTAAGATCACAGGTAAAGATATATCCAGTAGATTACAAAGTTTGTTTATTTATTATTTATTTATTATTTTACAATTTTCCACCCAAGATTTGAAGTTGTATTTCAATTCAGCCTATAAAGTTGAAAAGAGGTTTGTTTCTTTTCCATTCATTTCTTTTTTTTTTAACTTTTGTTTATTTAAGTGTGTTTTTCCAGGACCCATTCCATTCATTTCTAACAGTTTTAATTCATTCAGCTAATATATATTGAGCTCTCACAGTGCCTCAGACCTTGTACTAGGCCTTGGCTATATAGTGGTGAACAACAATGAAAAAGACTTTGTCTTGATTTAATTGAGGGAGATGGATATTAAACACATATGCCAATAAAACAGCCATTACCAATGGTAACAGGAGCTCTGAAAGTAATGAACACGATGAAGATATAAAAATATGCAAGGTAACACATAAAATCCAGTTACTAGGGAAGTCAGAGAAGGCTTCTCAGCAGAAGTGATATTTCCACCATGACGGGAAAGCTGAGGAAAGAGGGGAAAAGAGTCAGCCTTTGGATGGGGCAGTAGGGGTTTTAGAATTTGAGGGAAGGTGGAGGACCATGAACTTCACCTGTATGAAATCTCGAGTTTGCAAAAGTCTTGGCATGTTGGAATAACTTAAGAGGAGCCAATATGGAACCCTTTCAGAACAAATATTTTGCAGAACCACTTTTATTATGCTAAAATGAAGTTCACGTATAATATACTCACGTATATAGTTAAACAAATATAATGTCTTAACTGGAACACAAAAAAGAAACAAAAGGCAATGAATATATTCTAAATTAATAAGATTTTAATGTGTGAACTATTGGCTAGAAAGTATAATAAAGTTTTCAGATGTTTGTACCCAAATAACGAATCTCCATGAATGCTACAGTTACAGATGCAGATTGTTTTAGGAGTGTTAGTTGATAACTCACATTCTATGAGTTGTCTATGCTATTGATGACATGATATTCCCACATGGTGACAACTTTTGGTAAAATTCTGAACAAAACTACCACTTCCTTGATCAACAGAAGTTGTTTATACTAAAATCCTGCAAAAATTAGTTTCCATAGATAGAAATATAATTAGGTAATAATAAACAGCAAAAAAATTGTATTACGAGAATATCTGATAAAATATTCTAAAGTTGTGTGATATGCAGGAAATTTCTTTACGATACTAGCTCCATACATTAATGTTGAAAATGGCCTCCAATCACTGCCACAAATAAAATCATTACTTCCCAGGGAATGTGCCATACCCTTGAGAACCACTAGAGTAGAGCATTATGACTAACTGAGATAAACGCTTAGGGCGAGGCTGGAGAGATGATCAGGGCTGGGGCACCCAGGAAGTCTACAACCCAGTATGGATGGTCAAAGGGCCAAAGGGCTGCAGTTTCCTTCCTGAGGATCTAGTAGGTCATGCATTACTTTTTAACCTTTAACTTTTTAGTCTCTTGATTTTGTTTTGTTGTATGACAATTTCTTATGAATAGAATATTTTTTTCTATATCATTTTTAGACCCAATTTAAGAGATATTACCCACCACCTGGTCTCTTGATTGCAAAGCGCTACTGTCAACCCACAAACCAGAGCAGTGCTAGCGAACAGTGGTTACTCAAAAGATATCTGATAAGCGAATAAATCAACTATTTCTTTTACTTTAATTTTATTCAATGTTTTAAAGGTATACATCTTGCTTTTTACGTTATATGAGATTACTTTTATGTTTTTCTATAGCATCATTAACATTTCCCATAATTGTCAAAATCAGGAATGAAATGGATTATTTTGAAACCACTTTATTTAAGAGGATTTCTATTTTTCCCTCATTACCGCTAAGTCTTTGTTAATAAAATTTGGGGGTTTAGATCTCTGTTATTACCAAGACTTTTTTTCCACTAAGAAACTTCCTCTTTTTGACATTTGCCTCTAGTTTTATAACCAGATTTACAATTATTTCGATATCTCATTTTAATTGGGCTACATGTTCACTGCCTATTCTTTTATGTCGACTTTTCTGTTTTTGAGCTGTTAATTATATTTCTTCTGTTGTCTGCAAATAATTTTTTAAAGAAGTGTGTAAGGATATAGCTTCCTAGAGACCTTCCATTTGATCACCTTCAGTGAAAGCCCACTTGGATAACTATTGAATTCTTGGGTTACAACCTTTGAATAATTAACTCCTGAATAACTGAGAGTTGATTTGAATAATGCAGCATTTTAAAGAATATCATTTTCAAGAACACTTATTTACATTGTTTTAAAATGTAAACCTTTTTAAAAAAAAGAACAGATTAATTTTTCAGCTTTTTTATGTGGAGCAACTTCTTTATTGCTAGTCATGAGATGCCCTCTACCATCCCTCCGATAGAAGATCAGATACAATAGATACATCAGAGGATTTGGCAGTCATTTATTCTTTTATTTACTCAACCAAGAATACAAAGATGTATGATTCATTCAACTTTTATTGTGCAGTTACAGTTTTAGCTCATAAACAGGACTCAAAAGAAGAGGAAGACGTGATCCTTGACATTTGAGGAACTGACTATCTTGTTGGAAAGACAATAAATCCATAAAAATAACTGGAGAGCCAATTACAAGGCAGATATAATCTAATACTCCATATAAGGCATGTCAGTAAAGCATAAGACAAATGTTACAGTCCACAAGTAAAAAACTATTTTAGTGATATATATATATGTATAAATATACATATATGTATATATAGATATATACATATAGGTGTGTATATATATACATATGTGTATGTATATATATACATATATATATCCTTAAGAAAGGAAAACTGTATTAAAATTGTAATACTCAATATTTACCAATAACAAAAGATGAATACAAGTCATGTTTGACTTCTGCAATTACAAGAGGTGCTCAAAGTGGTTACCGTTGGCGTCCAGACTGTTCTGGTTACAGTGAACTACTGCTTGAGCAACGTTGACAAAAGTGTCCACTTGTATACACTTTTTTGGCACCACCGGTATATATGTATGTATACATATATATGTACATGTGTGTGTATATATGCATATGTATACATGTATATATGTACACATAGAGTCACATATCACTTACCGATGGGGATATGTTCTCAGAAATACATCATTAGGTAATTTTGTCACTGTGTGAACATCATAGAGTGCACTCACACAAATCTAGATGCTAGAGCCTACTACACTCCTAGGCTATGTGATCTAGCCTATTGCTCCTAGGCTACAAGCCTGTAAAGCACGTTAGTGTCCTGAATACTCTAGGCAAGTGTAACACAATGGTAAGTATTTGTGTATCTAAACATAGCTAAACATAGAAAAGGTACAGTCAAAATATAGTCAATATAAAAGATAAAGTGAGTGCGTGCCTGTGCCCAAGCTGGGGGGCAGGGGAAGGGTTTTGTAGACGGCAGAAGGGAGGTAGAGAGGGAAGGTAGAGAAGGGGAGAGAAAGGGAGAGGAGAGATTGAAAGAGAACCAGAGATAAAGCTTGAGCCCAGAAATAATAAAATAGAGAGGGAGAGAATAGAGAGGAAGAGAAGGAGGGAGGGAGGGAGTAGGGATGGGACAGGAGCCATAAAGAGAAACTGAGGGAAGGAAAGTGAGTTTGTGCACACAAGTGTGCATGGGGGGACGGGAGGGGGTGGACTCCACTTTTCCCTGGGTGGACTCCCCTCCTCCCTGCCTCTCCCGGACTCAGGTCAGGTGAACCTCCTCTTCTGTTTAAACCACCCATAGTTGGCAGTATATTCATCTTTCAACATAGTGAACAAGCTTTTTGCTTATAATTCATTATAATCTTGTGGGCCCACCATCATATATGATTCATTGTTGACTGAAATGTAGTGATGCAGTGCATGACTGCGTATACACATACACTTTATAGTCATACGAGTTGGAAATATTTAGTTTTGCATTTAGTGTGTGCCAATTTCTGTTTTGGATATTGGAAATTTAAAGGTGATTAAAATTGAGTAAGACATTCAAGGAGCTTCTAGAATGGTGAGGAAGAGAATCGGTCATCAGAGCAAGCAAAGTAAAGATGCATGTGGAATAAAACTGAATGGCATAGACTTCTTGGAAGAGGCACATCTTGATGTGATTTCAGTGTTATTTGAGTAAATACATATTTGAACAGAGATGATATAAAACCTCAAGTTGAACAGTATATGGTTATATAGTCAGCACAGAAGAAGTGGTTTCTAATACTCCATATAGCACATTTGGCACTCAGAATTATTGCTTAACTTTTTTTTAATTCAATCTAAAAACTGTCTTTGTAATATTTGGGTACTTTCTGTGGTGCTGGTCTTGACAGAAGAGAACACAGAGATAGCAGAACTCGTAAACACTAAACTTATTGGGAGGACCCTAAAAGGTTTTGTGATGGTTTATTTTATATTAATTTTAACTTGGTTAGGCCACAGGGTGCCCAGATATTTGGTTCAACATTACCGTGTTTCCCCAAAAATAAGACCTAGCCAGACAATCAGCTCTAATGCGTCTTTTGGAGCAAAAATTAATATAAGACAAAGTTGTATCTTTTTTTTTTTTTTTTGCTGCAAAAAGCTTTATTGTTTCAATTTGGTCCACGGCAGGGGAGGGCTCTGGGGTGGTTAGAAGGCTGCCTACTGGTTTTAGGGAGAGGCTCAGGCAAAAGCCTAATGTCAGGGGGATGCAGAGGGGCCTCTCAAAGGCCTCTGGGCTCCAAATGCTCCTAGTCGTGCTTGAGGGTGAGCCTTTCGAAAAGATACTCGCCAAGCCCCGCCTGGGAGCTATTCAGCCTGCGCAGGTTAGTCAGGTGGTCGCCCATCTTCTTGATGAGTTTCACCTCCTCGTCTAGGAAGTGGGTCTCCAGGAAGTCACAGAGATGGGGGTCTGCTGTGCCGGCGGAACCCATGGCATGCAGATCCAAAAGGGCCTGGTTCAGGTTCTTCTCCATGACCATGGCAGCTTCCATGGCATCCTGAGTTTTACCCCACTCATCATGGGAAGGCTTCTGCAGGTCCTGGAAGAGGGCGCGACCACCACGCTGGTTTTGCATCTTCAAGAGACGTTCCGCGCCCTCACGCTTCTCCTCGGCCAACTCGCGGAAGAAGTGGCTCACGCCCTCTAGAGCCACATCGTCACGGTCGAAATAGAAGCCCAGAGAGAGGTAGGTGTAGGAGGCCCGCAGATGCAAGTTGACCAGGCGGTTGACGGCGGCCTCCACCTCGGTGGAATAATTCTGACGAACTTGGGATTGGGAGCTCATGGTTGTTCCGCAATAGGAGTTAAGCTAAAAAAAAAAAAAAGGTGTTAGCTGGTCTCGGAGGCCGAGGATGGCTGAGTTGGTTCCGAAGGATGAGACTGGAAAAGAGGTTGGAGGGTGGTCGGAGGCTGGAAGAAGGGGCGTCCCAGGGTCTGTTCCGTCCAAACACTGTTGAAGCAAGAGACAGATCCGGGGAACGCCGAGGGCACTGAGAGGCGGTGGCTAAGGCGCTGCTTTTGACAAAGTTGTATCTTACTATAAGACCCAGTCTAATATAACATATAATATGATATGATGTGATATGATATGATATGATTTGACATAATATACTACTGGGTCTTATATTAATTTTTGCTCCAAAAGATGCATTAGAGCTGATTGTTTGGCTAGGTCATATTTTCGAGGAAACATGGTACTCTAGATGTGTCTGTGAGTGTTTCCAGATAAGATTAACATTTATTCTGGTAGACTGAGTAAAGGAGATTGCTTTCCCCAATGTGGACGGGCCTCTTCCAAGATGAAGGCCTGAATAGAACAAAAGGCAGAGTAAGAGAACGTCTCTCATTGCCTGACTGTCTTGGAGCTGGGATATTGCTTTTCTCCTGCCTTCAGGCTTGGACACGGAATTAAACTATTGGCTCCCCTGGGCTTGCTGACTGCAGATCTTGGGACTTGTCAGCCTCCATAGTCATGGGAGCCAATTTCTTATAATAAATCTATCTACTATCTATCTCTCTATCTCTCTATCTCTCTATCTATCTATCTATCTATCATCTGTCTATCTGTCTATCATCTATCTCTTATTGGTTCTGTTTCTCTGGAGAATATTGACTAATACAGATTTTGGTAACAAGAGTGGTTCCAGAGGAACAGAATTTTAAGGATGAGTTTTCTGAATTGGTTCTGGGGTTTCCAGAATTGACTCTCTAATCTGATTAGTTTTAAAGACATTAATGACTATTTCTAGTAGTAAAAACATCAATGATAATCCATGTATTGATCTGGCAATAGAGATACAAAAAGTATCACCACTAGAAACTACTTAGCAACTGCTTATATGAAGCAAAGATTTAGGTAACTGTGTATATGATACTTTCGAACATTTTTGCAAGCTAATGAGTTTAATGAGATTGGCTGGTGGCTTCTATTGTAGTAGGACCAAGTGGGGAAAAGAAAAGGATGAGCTCACAAATTTTAATTTGATAAAGAGCAGTGTCCCAGAGGTTGAGGAATGGATTATAAGAATCACATAACCTAGTACCTGAAGGGGTGTTGTTACAGGTGTCAACAGGTCTAGTGAGTAATTAGCAGGAATTGCTCCAATGATGGGAAAAAGAAAACCATGGGACCAAACTAGAGTCTTTATAGGTAGCGACAAGCTTTGTTAAACTTTGAAAATTGCACAGCCCCTGGGCTTGGTACATTTTTACTGGTGTGTGCTCAATAACGGCTGCTTAAATTGGGCTACATTCTTGATGATGGGGCATTTCCCTCCCTGTTAAGGATTTTCAATAGCAATAGAATTGTCTAATGAGTGATGAATGAGTGCTAAGGTGCAGTGTTCCCATGAACTAATAAGGTAAGTTTATTTATATCAATATGCCTTACCTCAGGATAAACATTTCCTTGGCTAGCGGTGTTTTTCATTTTATAATTGGCTTGACTACCAGTGAGAAAGTCAGGACATATAAATTCTAACTTGAGGTTAACTTTAGGGAAGTACATAGCATCTCTTAGCCTCAGTTTTTCTTTTTTTTCACCCTTCAATTAAGTAGTATAGTAATATTAACCAAATCATCAGGCTGTTATGAAAAATATTTTAATTAAAATATCCTCACACCAATGCATCTGTTTGGTGATGAATAAAAACTTAGCACAATGTTCAGCATAAAAACTTAGCATAATGAGGTGGTAATCTCCTGCTCAAAAGGAGGGAGAGACCTGCAACAGAAAGTTCTGAGATTCCTCAGCCTTACCTGGGAAGGATTACAATAATAATCATAATAATAATAGTGGTAAAAAAAATAGTGCTTACCATTATATAAGACCAGAGCCAGAAATTCTATACAGAAGGAGGGTGACAGTCTAGCTGAAAAGAAGTGGGGAGGCTAGGAGGCTTGTCATGAGGTTGCATTGGCACAGCACTTCACCTAAATTTGAGAAAATGACAACTGCTAAGAATGAAAGAATGGGGATGGGGCTGTTGGATGGAGGCGGGATCCTGAGCGTGGGGCGGTGTCAGGGTGCCTCACTCCCTGTCTTCACTTCCGAGGAGCTGCTACTTGATGCTGGCTGATACATGGTGCTTTGCCTTTTCAGAACTCAGAATAATTTATTCACATCAGTACACCTACTGCAGACAAAATCCTTATGTCGTCTTTGTTCAAAGGAAGTTTTATTTGTTCTGTAATTTCTACTTCATGTCATTGTCTCAGAGGATGATGCCAATCTGTGTAAGACTGAAATGCCAAAGGAAGTTCTCCATGGAAGTTAATGAAATCCTTTTGTGAGATACACATCATATTGTATATGAAATTGTCTAGTATCAAGCAACAAATATTTGGGTGACAAGGGGTTAATACTCTTCCATATATAAAAAAGTTCAAAGTTTGAGTATTACACATCAATAATTAGGGCAGGATGAAAATGGTCTTCATTTGGTCTGGATAAATGTGTTCTCTCTGCCCCAACCATTATGTCAATGATGGCCTTATTCTAGAACCTCTTAAACTGGTTTTAAATATCCCCAGTCATCATTCTTAAAAATGAAGTATTATCTCCTATGTACATTAGCTCTTGAGAGCTTTCATAGTTGTAATTAAGTAGGCATAAAAGGCAAGGAACACTTGCAACTCAAGTTGAATGCTGGTTTGTTTTATCAAGCAATTACAAAGGTTCTCCTGGTTGGTGATTAAAAGTGGATTAACAATTTGAGGTTCTTCCTTCAGGAATATCAGTCTCATTTCTTTAGCAGAGACGGTGAGGCATGCCTTGGGGCACATGTTCCAAGTTGTTAGGTCCAGTTTAAGATTCCAGATTGAGTTTTATATATTCAATGTGCATGTGTGATATTGGGTTCTTGAGCTTTGCCTGCGGCACCCTCTAATTAATCATTCTACAGGCTGAAAAACTTGTGCCCGATCCTTTCTGATTTGTCAAAGGAGACAGAGAAAGTCTTAGTCTGGAAAAGTCTTTATCTGGTAAGTGTCACATCATCTGGATTTTAGGATTCAAACACATTTTCTTTTTAAAAGCAGTGACTTTACCAAACCAGAAAGACAGAATATTTGCATACATTACCCATCATTCACACACATTGGCAGACAGCGGGCTTGATACAGCAAAGGAAAGGAATGGCTATTTAATAGTTCTTTTATTTTCCATTCAGATCACACATACTTTTACTGAAAGAGGCCTCACAGCACGGAGTCTGATATTACAGCAGTGTTTTCAGAAGCAATAATTGAATACTCCTCATTAAATTGGTTCATAAAAGAATCCTATTAAAACCAATACAAATAATAAACCTTGAAAATGCTGCTTTAAATTCCAAGAGGGTAGCAAAAAGCAAAGATATGCTATAGTAACAGTCTTCTTGTTCATACAGTGATTTCAAAAATCTTGTGTGCTGAATTTTTCTAGGCCAAGCAGGCCCCTCACTACTGAATAAAAGACCCAGACAGTATTTTAAATGTATTCAATCCAAGCCTGTGCCTTTTACAGGCAGACCTCTCCAAGAATTTATCTCTAATCCTGACTGGATACCCAGCCGAAAGGCTAATTATCTTTAATCACTTAATTAATAGGTAATTCTTACAAAGAGGCTAAACACCTGAACCCACCCAAGTTCTTTCTGCATGGGCAAATCCTGCTGGTTCTATGTGCTAATTTCACTAAATGAGAATTTGGCCAAATTGTATGTTGTTGCAAATAATGGTAAATGTATCCAATTAAAAAATAATAATGAAAAAGTTCTTTTTTGTTCCCTTTTAATCACAGAGGCGACTGTGGAAGGCCCCCAATGCACAGGGCATATGGCTCACCTGGCAGACCCAGATGGTGCTGCTGGCTCAGCCTCCCCGAGCTCCATTCTGGCAGCCTTCACTCCTTCCCTTAGCTCTCACTCCTCCTCAGCCTTCCAGGTGCACTGCTGCTTTATGCTGGTCTTTCTCGACAATTTCCCCTTATTTTCTGTCAGTGTGTTCTCTTCTGAGGGTTTTTCCAAACTTTTCAGGTTGCAGACCTGTTTATGGTCTGACCTCTGAAGGAGATCAACATTCACATGGACAGGCATTTGGGTCTTAGCAAAGGGGTGCTCATGCCTTCTCAATTGCAGATCTCAGAGAACTGGAATGATCCGTCTTAGATGGTTATACTTATTTCCCCCAAAATAAGACCTAGTTGGACAATCAGCTCTAATGAGTCTTTTGGAGCAAAAATTAACATAAGATCTGGTATTATATTAAATTATATTATACTATAGTATATAAGACCCGGTCTTACATTATAGTAAAGTAAGACTGGGTGTTATGTTAATTTTTGCTCCAAAAGACACATTAGAGCTGATTGTCCAGCTAGGTCTTATTTTTGGGGAAACACTGTATGCTCTAGTTCAATGTTTTCTCAGTATTTTTCTGATCTGAAAAGTATAAGGGACCCCTTTAGCAAACTAAGCACTTTTTGTTTTGCTTTTTATCCTCAGCCATGTATTAGAAACTGTTGTTAACACCAACACAATAATTATAAAAAACAAACAACAACCAAAATACTGGAATGTCTCTAACATTTCTTCTTGCTCATTTCAATGAATGCTGCTCTTTTGTTTCTTTCCTCTACACAATATTTCTTGTATTTTCTTATTACAGTCTTTGGATACTAGATCAGTGGTTCTCACACTTTACTTGCATCAGAACATCTGGAGGGCTTTTATAACTCAGGTGGCTGGACTCTATCCCCAAAATTTCTGATTTGGTAGCTCTGGGGTGAGGCCAGGAAATTTGCATTTCTAATAAGTTCCTAGGCAATTCTGATGCTGCTGGTCCAGGGGGAGCACTTGCTGTAGAGATAAGAGAAACTACAGGGGTTAAGCATTGTAGTCTGAGAGTCAGTTATATCAGTTATAATCCCTACGAGGTAGTCTCACAGCTAGTAAAGCTCCCTAAACTTTAGTTTCTTCACTGATAAAATGAGTTTAACAAAACATCCCTACCAGGGTTGTTAAGAGGAAGAAATGAGATTATGCTTATGATTTGAAAGAAAAGGGATTATGATGGGTATTTTTATTGTTATTACTTTTTATTTATTTAAGCACCCAACTTAAGAAAAATGTGTGTCTGTCTAGAAAATAAGAAAACAAAATCCTGTTGGGGGATCTTGACAAAAGAGTGATTCCAAAATTCACCTGGACGTTCACAATGATAGCCAAGAGAGTTGTGAATGGAGGCTCCTCTTTTGATGGGGATTTTTACCCCACCAGATATCAAAATGTATTATAGAGTTATAATACTCAAAACAGTATGGTATTGGTTAGGAAAAGGCAAATAGATTAAAGAGGTAGAGTAAAAAATTTCTGCATCACACACAGTCACTCATACACTGTATATATGATTTCAAGTCAATGAGGGAAACATGGACAATTAAATGATGATGGAGCAATTAGTTATTGATAGTTTTTTAAAAACTGACATCTGCCTCATATCACACAAAAATAATTTCTGAGTAAGTTTCTAAAACCTAGAATAATTAGATATCGTGAAAAACCCTTTGCTGGATAAAATACAACAAATATCCATTTGAAGGTACAGTTAAACTTGCAAGAAAGTAAGAAACATTCACAGGGGCCAAAAAGAAGAATTAGGAAACCAGAATGTTAAGCAAGTCCAAGAATGTTCTGAGGGTGTTTGTTTATAGCAGAAATTGGAAATGGGATAGGAGACAAGGCCCTGGGCTTATGCAGGATGGGAGCTGGAGGTGAGCTTCCAAGTAACACAGTTCCTTGTGGTACATCTTCAGTGAGACAAGGGATGCTAGAAATTTCCATCTGATAGCAAAGAGAGGTGAAAATGACACTTGCTTTTATCCATCTGGACCATGGGGGGAAAACAGTAAAAGAATCCTTTTTATACTAATAGAAAAATCCTTTTTATACTAATAGAAAAAGCCAAAACAATCCAACAGAAAAATGGAAAAAATAAATGCGATTTGCAAAAGAGGAACCACAAGTAGCCAATAAATATTTGAAAAAATGCTTAATTTTACTAGTGATTAGGCAATTACAATGAAAAAAACAAAACGAAATATCTGTCAGACAGGCAATATTATAAATCAAAAGATATCTACCTTCTTAGTCTGTTTGGGCTGTTATTGCAAAATACCACAGACTGGCTTATAAACAGCACAAATTTACTGCTTATAGTTTTAGAGTCTGGGGAGTCTAAGATCAGGGTGCCAGAACCATCACATGAGGGCCCTCTTCCAGTCACGGACTTCTTGTATCCTCACGTGGTAGAAGGGGCTAGGGATCTCTCGGGAGCCCCATTTTTTTTTCTTTCTTTTCTTTTTTTTTAATGCACTAATTTAATTTATGAGGGCTTTTAAAAGGATGTGATACTGGCACCTCACACCTGTCAGCATAACGGTTATTAAAAAGACAACCAGTTTTAGTGAGGATGTTAAAAATCGGAACATTAGCACATTGTTAGTGGGAATGTAAAATGGTGCAACCACAGTATCGAAGTTCCTCAAAAAAATTAAAACTAGTAATACTATATGATCCAGCACCCTTACTTCTGAATATTTATCCAAAAGAATTGAAATCAAGATCTCAAAGAGGTTTTACCATTCTTATGTTCATTGCAGCCCTACCATGTTTCCCCGAAAATAAGACCTAACCAGAAAATAAGCCCTAGTATGATTTTTCAGGATGATATCTCCTGAACATAAGCCCTAATGCATCTTTTGGAGCAAAAGTTAATATAAAACCCGGTCTTATTTTTGGGGAAACACGGTATTCACAATAGCTTAAGTTATAAAGCAAGGAAGTGCTGACAGAGTGATGGGAACATGTCAAAAGAACATAGGAACACTACTTGACTGTCTAAATTTGAGACAATATGAATGTAAAAAATAATGACAATAATGGATTATAGCTCATTGAATATAAAAATAATGACAAGGAAACAATCAGAAAAGTCCAGATTATAGAAAAAAATTTTAAGACCTGGCATCTTCAAAAACAACGTGAATACCATATAAAAAAAACAAACAAGAAAAGGCAGGGTACCAAGTTAGAGGACTAAAGACACATGACAACTAAATGAAATATGGGCTGCATGATTGGATCTTGGATTTAAAAAACACAGCTAGAAAGGACATCTTTGTAGACAATCAGAGAAATTTGAATATGGACTGTAATATTAAACAGTGTTGCTCCAATGTTCAATTTATTTGGTATGATAATGATGTGTTTAGGTAAGAGAATGTTCTTTTCCTTAAGAGATGTATGGAATGTAATTAATGGTGAGTTTTCATGCTATCTATAACTTTCTTTCAAATGATTTGTCAAAAAGTATATATGTCTCTGTGTGTGTGACATTAACAACCGATGGAACTAGGTGAAGAATATATGGTATTCACTGAACTGTTCTTTCAATTTCTTATAGCTTTGCAATTTTTCAAAATTAAAATAGTAGAGGAATAAAAGGCAAATAAAAAAGTCACCATCAAGTCATTAAATCATTATTTAGATAGATAGGAATATTTATAGATCATGCAATTATTTTAATTTTTTATAAATTAAGGCAAATGTAAAAATAAATACATGAGTACATTAAAGTATAAATGATGTACATAGAAACCATCTGTCTCATTACTTGACAGATGAAGACATAGACCCACAAATAAATTAACTCTCCTCTAATGTGTGTAAGATTCCATCTCTCTGAGCTTCATACAGCAATTGAAAATCAAATATGGTTCTTTGACTACTTGAAATTACCTTTGTAGTATGTTGGCTTGAGGAAGCTCGTTGTATGACACTTTATCAGAGAAAACAGTCCTATTAAATATTTTGTTTTCTTCTTTTTGTATCTGCTATTTTTCCTCTCACATTTCATTAGGGATTAAAATATCAGTTGGAATGCTTTCTATTTCCTAACCCAGTTCTTCATAAACTGGTGAAGCAGTTGGAAGTCTATTAGAGCTATTGAATAAGGTGGTAATGATGCTGAAATGAACAATAAAGCAAGAGTGTTAAAACAGATGTTAGCAGATTTTATATTTTGAAAATGTACAGACTCTTCTGTCCTTGTGTTAGCAAGGATTCATCTTCCAGCTATGGGTCATCATAGATCATGATGTCACACATAATTATGTATTAGTACCACCTGCCTGGAGAAAGAAAACTGTGTGACACAAAGATTGTTCCCGAAGTTCAGCTGAACTGCTGGGTCCATATCCTGCTCTGTTCCTGACTGGCTGTGTGACTTTGGACAAGTTACTTAGCTGCTCTGTTTTCAGTTTCCTCAGATGTAACATGGGAATAATAGTATCTAATTCATAGGTTTGTTAAGATTAAGTGAGAATGCACAGGCCTTGTATATAATAAACAGTTGGTTTTTTTTAAACACTATTTTGTCAATTAGATATTTCTCAAATAGCTGAAAAGTTAAAAATAGTTTATATTTTACAGATATCACTGACCTTTCAGTTTTCATATTTCCATATCATGATGACTTGACTAGAAATTACTGCCCATGTATGCTAGGCTTTTAAACTTGTGACATGAAAATATAATTAACAAACATCACTTATGTATCTGTTGTCCTCCTAGGAGTTTTATTTTAGTCACATGCAGTTGTTTAACATCCAATATATAATATCAGGAAATATTACCAGGAGATAGATAGATAGATAGATAGATAGATAGATAGATAGATAGATAGATAGATTGATTTATATTTATACATATATATATATATATATATATATATATATATATATATGCCAAAGTTAGTTTTTTTCAAACATATTAGATTGAAGCTGGTGCTAAAGTGATATTTTTATTCTTACATTTTTTTTCTGTGAAGTAATTTTACATTTGATTGGCTTTTACAATGCATTTAAAGATTGTCAGTGGCCATTTAGGGGTTAAGAGGAATCAGGCAGACCTGACTCAGCTTAAACTCCTGTTCTGACCTTTTCCCAGTTCTTTACTCCATGTAAAATCAAACTGCACAGTGGCTCGTTTGTTCATCTTCTGCATTTATAAAATGTCTATTATGCTCAGTGCTAAGGGAAAATGTAAGGAATACTACCTCTTTTCTAGAAAGAACCAATATAATTAGAAATATAAATCATACACATGAAAGTGAATCTAAGAGTGGATGATAACATATAAGTGGCCAAAATGAATGGTGTAGTTTGGTGAAAGTTAATAAAGCCAGAATGTTTATGTTAAATGAGTTGCTTTTTAAAAAAATGGGCAGAAATTGGCTAGAAAAGAAGGCAAAGACATTCTGTGTGAAAGGAACTGGATGATTATGATTAAAAGCTTAGAATAGAGACTAAGCTTAACATGTTGTCAGAAGAATGAAATAATAGTCTAGAAGGTAGGGTCAGTCTTGGGGAGAAGTCAGAAAAAGGTAGTGTGGAGATATTAATAAATTATAAGGCATCTTAGCTAGAAATATCACGTACTCGTAGTTTGCCCTGAAAGAAACAGAAGTCTTTAGAGGATGTTCATCAGTGGGATAATTTGATGAAAGAATATCTTATGGGAATTTAAAATGTATTGGTTTAACTGAAAGGATGAGGAAACAGAAACCAGAAGCAGAGAACCCTGAGCTCTGCATTTCGTTTTTCTGAAGAAGATAATGTTGGCTGCATTGTATTTAGCATAACAGTAGAACACACAGGCAAATGCAGGGCTGGAGATAGAATTTTGAGTCATTATCATTAAGGTGATATTGAAGAGTTTAAAAAGATAAGCACAGGAGCCTAAGGATTGATTCAGGCAAGAAAATAAGCTAACAAAGGCAACAGAACAGGAGTGCTAAAATTAAAGAGAGTTTCATCCTAAAATAAAACTTCCATAATGTCTGCATTTGTGTTTTATGTGTTCAAGCTGGTTCATATAATTATTTAGGTAGGTCTAATGCCAGACATCATTTTGTGAAGAACCACAACATCACCTAGTCTGGCTAATGACTCTGGATAGGAGAATATTTAATTGCAGCATTAAATGTACTGCCTAAGTAACTCACAAGAGTTTATTCTCAAAGTTATCACTACATGCTGTTTTTTTGAACTTTCTTATTAAACATAATGGGCATTTATGATCATGACGAATATTCTGGATTCACGTGGAAAGACCAGGGAAACTCTGTATCTGTGATAGATGGATTCATCAGGAGGTTAATGGGAGAAATAGTGGAAGCAGAAAGACTGGTGGAGGAGCATATGTGCTTTTGTTGAGAAATTTGATCTTATCAAAGTTGTGTAGGATAGAGAGTGGCTTAGGAAGGAACTTCAGTTTGACCATCAGCTATGCATGACGCATAACGTCCTACACCCTGAGCTTCAGCTTACACACACTTGAATCCAGTGAAGAATGAAGTGAGTGCTGATGGAGGTTGGTTCACACACCACCTTTGCAGCTGTGAACAGGCAAGGCAGTGGATTGAAATCCAAAGCAAATGGTAACCTAAGGGGATCCCCAGGGAGCAGAGGGAGAGAGTTGTCACCCGTTTTGGTATCCAACTTGACTTATCGAACATTCCAGTGATGTGTTCTCGTGACAGTGTGGATAGTGAATCTTAATGCAGTCCTGGTCAGAATTCTGACAGGATCTCTGGGAAACAGCCAAAGAAAATATTCTTAGTTACTGACCTGGATCTTCACAGGGTTCTCAATTCTTCCACTATTTGAGGCCTGAGTGGAGCATTTGGGCAGATCAGCTTCTCTCCAGCCTTCATATTCCTGATTTATCTGTGAGCCTTTGGAAGCCTCCTCTCTTCCTTTTGGGCAACAGTATTAGGTTGTCCTTGGAAGAGGGTTGGGAGGGCCTATCTTTCAATAGTTCTGTGTGGGCATTGGCCCACGCTGTCCGCTAGGCTTAATTTACACTTGGCACTGTGTTCAGTTCTTTATGTGTGTTTCAAAACTGTTAGGGAATTACAATGTGAAACACCTGGTAATTTCAATTAGGGTCCTGATGCTCACCAGGGAGTTGGCTGACAGTTGGGGAACAACATTTATAGTGGGTCTAGGGAAAAAATAGCATGTGAGGAATCTAGTGCTAGCTAGGTATTTTTCTTTGCCTTAAGCTACTTAAAATCAAATGGCTTATGTGTCAAGTTCCCTTGGAGGTGCCAACCAAATGAAAATAACCTCCAAGGCACGATTTTCTAATGAATATAAAATCTTGCCATAAGCAACCTATCTCAATGGAAATACTGGCCCTGTGGAGAGAGAAAGTAGGGGGAACTTACATCTTGATGTGAAAGGCAGGATGATTCTTCCTTCGGTAGTTTGTTTCCTGGCCTGAGAAAACATTTGCGTATAAATGTGTAAAGGGAATTACAGAAGCAGAGCTAAAATGCATTTTCTCTGAGCATGTGTTATAATACTACAAAAATGTAAATGTCTGTCTGTCTGAACTTTACATTAGTAAAGTATTCCTAGAAACCTCCATCTCACAGGTAGTCAATACTTATTAAAATATATCTTTACAAGAGGAAAGAAGAGAAATATATCAGTGGAATGGCCTAATTGGTTCCAAGTGTATGTCTCTGGGGCTACTCTTCCTTCTACAGAAGAAATATTATACTTATTCCTCAGTGGTTTATTCTAAGGGAGTGATGAAACCACACCTTTACATGTGGTTCAAATTATTTCTTTTCTTAAGTATTTATAATTCTGACTACGGGTTCCACCGGAAAGCAGAATGGACATTTTAAAAGAAAATAATAAATTAGAATCAATGAATTTAGATGACTTAATTTTATTAGAAATTTAGAATATAGGATAAATTGTAAACAAACCATAGATAATTTAGTATTTGTTGTTTACAATGAGAGAATATTTTATTCCCTACTCTCCTTGTCTTAGAAGGGTATTAAGTGCAGTGTAGAGCTTTTGGAAAGCAGCTGCGAACCTGGATATTCCACTTACTTGCCAATATTTTATGACCAAACAGATGTGTACGCAAATCACACCTGTTCTAATTCCAGAAACTCTGCTTCAGTCAATCACTTTAAAATAACTTCTGTCTCTAAGACATAAAATGTACTAAAGAATCTTGAAGGCTGGACAATGAAGGTGTCAGCAGCTCCCTGACCAAGGGCACGGCTGAAACATATGGTCACATTTTCCATGTTTTCATGGAACTCCAGGGAGCACTCAATGACAAATCAATGAAAACTTCTCATAGATGGGAAAGTGAGAAACCCAGAGAATTTGTTGGAAGGACAATAGGGCTATCTTACTGTGGGAATGCTGTGTGTTTTCTGTTTGTTTGTTTGTTTGTTTGTTTGTTTTTGCTCTTCTATTCAGGAAAATCTTGAAGTGGTAATGACTGTGTAAGATAGTAAGAACAGACAAATCTTAATTTGAAAGTAAAACTTGTCCTTTGAGAAGGTGAAATGTAAAGTACTTGGCATTTACTATTTTGATTGCTATTAAAATATTTTTGCGTTTATTTTGCACAAACCAGGTATTATAACCCGGAACAGACTAACACTTTTCCTATAACGATGCATTAGTAAGATAAGAGTCTCCTGGTTCTACAATCCGCATCCCCAGATACCACTGTTTAAGTTGAATCAAGAGTATTAAAAAAACCTGAAGAATTATTTTCCTAGAAAAATAAATTGATTTTAAATTGATGATGGGCATTGTGTAAACTGGGTTCTGACATATGTCCCTGTACTTTTCTTCTCTGCATACGACCTCTTGTTATTTCTGCTTCATAAAAGCAGCATTTTGGATATGTGGTCAGAATTTACCATGCTATGCTTGAAAACTTATTTTTCATTGCATTCCTTGCACACTTAACACTTAATTGTTAAGAGCAACTGTGTCTGTTGTGTCTGGTGTTTTAATCCATAGCAGCCACATTCATGGTGCACCCTTCAGTTACTCAACTGATTATCTCACCAGTGGTCACAGTTCTTTGCCAATCAGAGTTTCACATCCTGTTTTCCTCTTGTCCTTTCCTGTATCAGCACTACAAATTCTTTGCTGTAAACAGAGGGCGTGCTTAGATCTTACCACAGCTATGTTCCATTTTTATCCAAAAAGCTTATCCTGATCTTTTATTGATAAGTGTCCTACATCCCTTTTTAGGACCTCAGACTTTGTACCCAAGATGAAATCTCCATCAATAAGATTCTACTACATGTTCTTGAGTTTGGGAAACGAATTTATGTAGAATGCAGTCTGAAAAAAGCTACAACTTCAGTTTTGCAGCACAGGGATTATTGTTATTCACCACGTGTATCTACATCTATGCAGGAAACAAAAAGGCCCAGAACAGCACAAGCTTCCAAACCCTGAAACGGTTCCTGGGAGTCTGTAGAAGCAACGATGCTTTTGCAGTGCAGCTAGATGCGTTCTTCATGCTGTCATTTCCAGGGGCAATGGGCAAGACTGGGGATCCCCTTGTCTCTGGTCCCTCACATTCTTATCTGCTGGCTGTGCGGTACAGGCTGGGAAGGAATTTTGAGGGTGAAAATGTTTAACATAATGTTGATTTCATCATTAAAACTGTCAAGGTTGCAGATGGATGGTTTTAGAAGAGCCTTTTTAATCTTCAACTATTTGTTTCTAGGCAACCCCCACTGTCATCGTCAATTTTTCTGTCCCCTCTCCACTCATCTCTTCACATACAAACCCGGTATTGCTGTATATTTACATAGTAATACAACTAGTGTAGCAGTTTTAGCTAATGCTATTATGAAGTAATGTTTATTACATGTACAAGATGACAGCCATACTTTCCATTCATGATTCACTGATTTCTCTGACATCTGAAAAGGATTTGGGATTAGATCTGCACTTGAACACATCATTCTCTTGGCTGTATTCTATGGTTACCAGGCCATACAAAACAGTGTCATGCTACTATATATTTTGAGCTCTGAAAAATACATGGAAAGGATGCCATTTTAAAGTGTCTCAGACTGATTTTGGTGGCTTATTTTAGTGTGGCTTGAGCTAACTGAAGGAAGATGAGAACGTTCTAAGACTATGAACAAAAGAATACAAACGACATTCCTGTCAATTACAGGGAATGCCACACGAAGAGTAGGTAGCTACTGTGTATGTTCCTTTGTATTGATTTGAACACGCAGTAGGAATGTTTTGTTTGCTAAAACACCAGAAAAGATGAACATGCATATAACAGAAACAGAAAAGTAGTAAAGGCAGAGAATTCTGAGCTGCTTCCAAACACTTGTCTCCTAAGTCCAGATTTAGTATAATCCTTGAGCTCCACAAAGGCATAGCTTGAGGGATAAAAGATTTTGAGAAAGTACTCCACCCTATCACTACCACCCTAGCCCCAAGACCTCAGATTTGAAAACAATTTAGTAAATAAATACAACCCCAGAAATTCTGCATAACATGGCTGTTCAATGCAGAGTTTTTTCAAGCTGGTTAGTGGCAGTGGGGGGACGGATGCCACCAGGTACTGGAGGAGAGTGCTGGGAGGTGAAGCATCCAAGTCCTTTGGGGTGCAGCCACCACCATCATTCATGTCCTGTGCCTGCTGGCATTTCTTCCAGCACTGGCTGCTGTCAGTAGCACACCTGAGTGGTTGATGATACCAACTGGGGACAGGGATTACCGCCATCAGGATATGGTACACCCAGTCAACAAGAGAAAGGCAGCACAAACAAGCTTTATCAGTTAAATAATGGAAATTTGCCCTACAGTTAAAGCGATCGCATGCCCTGTAGCTTATCTGCCTACAGCAAACCTGTGGTTTCTTGATAAATTCATATTCCTCCAAAAAAAATTCAAGGGAATTGAAGTGTATTGTAGCACTGAGTACCTTGAGTTCAGGGTTGGTGTGTTTGTTCTGATTTCGTGTGCTAGGTTTTGAGCATGAATTTGTTTTCTGTTTGAAGTCTTTGCTTTATTATCATTTTTCATTAAAATGTGTAAGGGGAAAATACATGGAATGTTTGTTTTTCTTTCATGTGAGAGAGTGGTAATATAAATTTTTAAAAATTTGAAGAGATACTATGGCTCTGTGATATTCAGTCCCGTTTAGTGATATAGATGCTAACACTATTTGAATTGCTCTTTCCAAAGGTACAGTTATTTCCCCCTGCTAAAACAAAATTCCAGTAATATTCTTAGTGCAACACATGTCTTTATCAGAAAGTCCAGAAATATTCTTGGTGTAACATGTGACATGTATGTAAACTTCTCCAGGTAATTCAGATTGCAGAATATTATCATTTGGGATTTCCAGAACTCCCAGAAATATTTTAAATAGGATAGATATTTTTAACCTCAAATTTCAACATTATTTAACATAAACCATGTCATGTGGTATTTTATATATGAAACCAAGAATACATGAATGTACTACAAAATTAGGAAGGTATAAAGAGAGATGCAGTGAGAAATAAGTCAGTATCCCCAGCCACCCAGTACTCCTTGTAACACTTTATCATTTTCATATATATATGTATATATATATGAAATATATATATTATATACTTATACTATATCTATCATCTAGCTATCATATATTTAATCAGGCCCCTATTGATGACATTTAGCTTGTTTTCAATTTTTCACAAACAATGCTGCAATGATGTGTATTTGGAGCACTCTTCCCATAAGTATCTGCATGGCTTGTTTTTTCATCTCATTTCAGGTCTCCATTTAAATGTCACCTCCTTACCTACCTTATATAATGCAGCATCTTTCCCTCATTATTTCCTACTTCTCTTACACTACTTTATTTTTCTTTATTCCAACATTTGACACAATGTATATTTATTTATTTACAGCCTATCTCTCCAACAAGTAAAAGCTTCATGAGACTCTACTGTTTGCTGCTCTATCTCCAGTGCCCAGAATGCTAGCTGATCTGTAGTTAGTGCTCACACAGTATACCTATTAAATGAATAGAGCATTTTGCACATTTGTGAGTACATCTGTAAGAAAAAAATTACTAGAAGTGACATTGCTGTGTCAAAGGGTTTGGCTACTTGTAATTTTGACACATATATTGTCAAATTGCTTTCCTTAGACATTGTAGGAATTTATATTTTTATCAGCAATGTACCAACATCAAACTTTTAAATGTTTTCCAAGTTGATATAATATAACCTATGATATCTCATTTTAGTTATAATTTGTGTTTCTCTATTATAAGTGATATGCATACTCCCAAAAGTCTGATTGTTTATGATGGTTAATCATGTGTGAAGTGTTGTCATCTGAGCTTTCTTGACAGACTCAAATATCTTCCTGATGCTCATGCTCTGATACCAGTTGTTGCTTATTATCTGCCATCCTGGACTCTAAGTACAGTGGTTCCTGGCTGCCTCAATTATGTAACTTACTCTGAAATCTACAACTTAGATGTATTGAACTTTGGCTAATACAATCAGAGATAAAGTTAATTTCCTTAATTATAATTCCCAACTTTTCTTCTTCTTTTGAAGATGTCCATTTCATAGATATTTCTTGCTCCATATTTTAACTGCCAGAGAACATAGAAATTTCCAGCACCCAGAGAAAACCTCTTCCCTCCCAACTATCTTAGTTTCCTTTCCCTACAGTGTGCCACACGTTACTGTTGATTAATCAGCCTGATAAAGCATCACTGTTGATTAATCAGCCTGATGAAGCAAGTTTATAGGTAAATTTTGGTGGTAACTTTTGACTTCTAGATTTCTTATGGAATAAAATACATCTAATTTTCCTTTTACCTTAAACTATTTAATGTTTTCCTTCTTTCAGGCTATATTCGGGTCCTCAGTTTGTACCACTAGAAATACCAACATCAAGCAGTACATTTTACAATAACAGGTAAAAATATCAAGAATTTGATATGTAATTGGGCCTGAATAAAAGAATAGTATCAATCCATGGTGCTGTTTCTTACTTAACCTTAGCCCAGGAATTCTTTAGACTCCCCCTTTAAAATTGTTTACCTATGCTAAACTATGTATTTGACCATCATGATGTTACCAGAAAGAGAAATAAAAGTTTCCTGTTGTAATTAATTCTTAGGCTTGTTGAATAAATTACAGAATCCTTATAACAAGAATAAAATAATATCACTAAGATGATCTTCAACACTATCTTCTTGCTACTGCAACTCTAATCATACCAATATTTGCATAGCCTCTCCCTTGCACTTCCTACCAAAAAAAAAAAAAAAGGCATGGATTATTTACCTTTTGTGACTTGTACCAAACCTGTGAAAAATTATTCCATTATAAGAACACTGAGAAAAGACATCAAAACAATTTTTAAGTTTCCTGAAAACTTGTGTTACCTTATTTCTAACAAGAAATCAAATATATTGTAACACTTGATTTTGTATTTTTGAGGATTAGCCTAAGATCCTCTGAATTTTAAGGTGGTTCACGCTTATAAATTTGTTGTATGGTACTTGTTAGAGAACACCTTCATTCCATTCTTTCTCCGTAGGTGAGGGATTATGAAGAATCATTGTTTCACACATATAATTAGCATGATAAAAATCCAATACTTAAACCAGTTTAGTAATATATTGATCAAAATACAATTGAAAGATCACAGAAATATGTTTTTTCCCCCTAAAATTCTCAAGTCAGTAAATGCGATAGTTGGAAGTTTCCATGAGCTATGAAACATCATGTCTACATCCAGCTAGTCAGGGAACAACATTAGGCAATAAAGGGTTTCACTTTATAATGACACAGGAAAATTTGCACTAATATTCATGTTGGACATAACCTTGATAAGAAAAATCTTTAAAAACACTGTTTTCTATAAGCAATCATAATGCTGGGTCCAGTGATTATGAAAAACTACAGTGGCTAAGAGAGATAACCTCGACACTATAATATAAAATCCCTGAAGTGCTATTGATGACTATGTTGTATAAATGTAAGTTGGAAGCATCTTCATGCTGAGATTTAATACTTGGGGGTCAGTGCAATGATAAAGTTTGAAAAAAATAAACAGATCAATTAAACAACCCTCATTATTGTGTCCACCACGGAGTCTCAGTATGAAATCTTTCCTCATCAGAATTATTTCAACACTGAGTCAGAAAGCCTAAAGCATGCTGGAGATCACCCAAGCAATGACAAAATTCTTCATAGAAACATGAACTCCTAGACCCTTGCATATAAAGTTTTACACATAATGTACTTAAACACATATGTTATTTAAAGATGGATATTCCAAGTGCACCTAGATATATATTCTTCAACCATTTACTAATTTTCTAAAAGGCAGTTATTAAAATCATAAAAATGTTATTTTATAATCATTATCACATAAAATTAAAGTATTAAAAGAAGTTAAAAATTTATTTTTAGATGGAAAACAGGAGTTTTAGAGTAGCAAAGCTATTCTGTATGATAACTATAATGATGGATATATGTCATTATACATTTGTCCAAACTCATAAAATGTACCACACCAAGAGTGAACCATAATGTGAACTATGGACTTGGGGTGATAATTATGCGTGTCTGTAGATTCACTGATTATAACAAGTACACCACTCCGGTAAGAGATATTAATAATAAGGGAGCCATGTGTGGGGCAGGAGGGATATGGGAAATCTCTGCACACTCTGCTCGATATTGCTATAAACCTAAAACTGCTCTAAAAATGAAAATATATTTTAAAAGCTCTCATTTTCTTTTATTTTTATATTAAACATATTAACAGTTTTTTGGAGGTATAATTGGCATACATATTTGTAGTGCATATTTTGGTGAGTGTCGACACTTACATGCACCAGTGGAAGCGTCAACACAATCCAGATAGTGAACATTTCTATTATCTCCAAATGTTTCCTCATGCTCCTTTGAAATTCCACCTGCTGTCCCACGTGATCTCAGTTCTTTCTGTCACTATAGGTAAGTTGACATTTTCTAAAATTTTTAATGCACTCATACAGTATGTAATCTTTTTGTCTTCTATCACTCAGCATAATTATTTTGAAAATCAGCTATGTTGTTGCATTTTTCGATATTTCCTTTTTATTGCTTAGTGTTCCATTGTATGGATGTGCCACAGTGTGTTCTCCCATTCACCTGTTGATGGAAATGTAGGTTTCCAGTTTTTGGCAATTACAAATAAAGTTGTCATGAACATTTGTGTACAAGTCTTTGCCTAGATATATACTTTCTTCTATCTTGGGAAAATACCTACGAGTAAAATGGCTGCACTATATGAGGTGTGTATATTTAACTTTTTAATAAAGTGCCAAACTGTTTCCAAAGTGGCTGTACAATTTTATATTACAGCTAGTAGTGTGGTTATAGAGTTCCAGACCTTCTACATGCTTACCAACACTTGGTATGGTTAGTCTTTTTTTAATTTTAGACATTCCAGTGGGTGGTGGTATCCAATTGTAGTTTAATTTTCATTTCCCAACGACTAATGATGTAGAGCATCTTTCCATGTACTTACTTGCCATCCATGTATTTTCTTTGGTGAAGTGTCTGTTAAAATATTTTGCTTTTTACAATTGGATTGTTTTCTGATTATTGAGTTACAAGTCCTTTATCAGATATAGGCTGTGCAAGTAATTTCTCCTGGTTTGTGGTCTGTGTTTTTTTTCCTTGTATTTAAGAAATCTGCTATTATGCTTATTTTTGTTTCCCTAAAAATAACATGCATTTTTCTTTGAGCTGATTGTAAGATTTTCTCTTTATCATGGTTTTGAGCAATTTGATTATGATGTGCCTTATTAAAAATTATTTTTTCATGTTTCTTGTGCTTGGGGTTTGTTGAGGTTCCTGAAACTGTAGATTTAGTTTTCAACAAATTTGGAAAAAAACTCAGCCATTATTTATTTAAATATATTTTCTATTTTTCCCTTGCTGTTTGATTCTTTGGGGACTCTAATTACACATAAACTTGAAGTTGTCCCAAGGTCACTGATTCACTTTTCAGTTTTCAAAAGATCTTTTTTCTCTCTGTATTTCATTTTGTTAATTTTTTATTGCCATGCCTTCAAATTTACTGATCTTTTCTTCTGCAATGTAAACCTGCTGTACTCCCATCCAGTGTATTTTTCAACTCCAGCATTGTAATGTTCATCTTTGGAAGTTTAATTTGGATCTATTTTATATCCTCAATGTCTCCATTTAACTATTGGAACATATGGGATACAGTTATAATTGTTTCAATGTCCTTGTCTAATAATTCTAGTATCTGTGTCAATTCTGAGTCAACAGATTCTCTTTATTATGGGTTGTATGTTCCTGCTTCTTTGCATGACTGATAATCTTGGATTGGATGCCAGCTATTGTGAATTTTGCCTTATTAAATGTTGGATATTTTTGTGTTTCTATAAATCTTCTCAAGGTTTATTGCGATGCAGCTAATTGACTTAGAATTAGTTTGATCCTTTCAGGTCTGATTTTTATGATTTGTTACATGGCTCTGGAGTAATTCTCAGTCCAGGACTAAATGTTCCCTACCACTGAGGCAAGACCCTTCTAAATATTATATCTAATGCTCCGTGAATTAGGTTTTGAAGACTGACTGTTGTGAATAGGCACTATTTCCAGTCCTGTGTAAACATCTGACACTGTTCCATCCAATTATTTCAGACGTTTCTTCCCCTGGCTTTCGGTAGTCTCCTCACACACAGGTACTAATCAATAGTTGAATACTCAAGGGGGACCATCTGCAGGTTTCTGTGTTGCTCTTTCCATGTAGTTCTCTCCTATCTGAGATTCTGTCCTATGAACTCTAGACTCTTTGGTCTTCCTGGACTCTCAACTGTGTCTCCTCAGAAAGTTCTTCAGGCTCAGCTTGGGTTCTCCTTTCTGTACTGCGGCCTGGAAACCCTTTCAAGTAGTAAGTTGGGGCAATTGTAGGGATTACTCCATTTGTTTCCTGTCTCTCAGAGACGACTGCCATTTTTTCCTCACATCCAGTGCCTTGAAACTTTGTTTCCTGTATTTATTTATTTATTTTTTTTGGGGGGGGGTTGTCATTGTTTTGTTATTTTAGATAGGGCATTAGCTTATCTTGAATAGAAGTAAAGGTCTCCAAAAACTAATTTTCTAACATTTTATTTTTAGAGAAGAATAAATAATATTTTAAAGATGTATATAAGGAGACAGGTGAGTGCAAATTTCTGTTTACACAGAGAATTTATCCAGAGGTACAACGTTAATAGTTTGGGCTTTCTTTTAATATGTTCTGATATTGAAATGATTATTGTTTAATATACATTAAGCCTTCTAGACAGAGGCACCATAGCTATACTCTAATTAATCAAATTCCTGCCTGGAGAAACTTGAAATCTAATGCCACAAAAGATATATAATATTGGAACTCAAATACAAAAATAAAATATAAGTGGGCGAGGATAACTAACGTGGAAATGCATGAGGCTGAAACTTAAATCTTCCCTTTTTGAAACTTTTGTCAAGTGGGAGAGTCAAGCCACAACATAATAATGATAGGAATGATTATTGAGATTGATGAGAAAATGAGATAAATTATGTAAATTTCCATAATAGGAATATTATAGGATGATTATACAGGTATAGAAAAGATGACATGTACCATACAACAATCCCATGAGGTATTTGGATGGGTGTTAAAGATGAGGACACTGAAGTCTTGTGAGAAAAATAATCTACTTTTCAGACATATCTCCCCTGACTGCTGGAGTGGAGCTGACCATACCTTCTCTGAGGCCCCCTCATTGTTCCTTTCTCAGACAACTATGACCAAGTCAAACCAAGCCAAACCAAACCAAAGCACATGATTATAATCCTTACTACAACATATATACATATCACATGGAAAAAAACACCTGTTAGGGAGGTACAGTTTGATCTAGAGGTGGTAGATATCTCCATGAGGTGGTAGATATCTACATGAAGTGGCACTCAAGAGTTTATGTGTGTTTATACGTGTGAGCTGTAAAACAATTGTGTGGTTTTGACACTGTTGCTAAATTTTACTGTATCTTATCCATCTTTGAATTTCCATTACTTAGCATAGAATTATACATACAGTAAGTGGCCAGTAAATAATTGTGGAATAAGTAAACAAATGTAAACTCTGAATTTTAGAAGAATTGGAACAAAAGGTTACTGACTTTAAACTTAAAACAGCATTATTTTTATTAATTTTATGTTTTTCTTAATATTTCTTTAAGAAAGGTAGAGGTAAATACTTGTAAATAAACACAGGAATCAGAGTCTTCTATTTTCATATCATCAGTATTTGGAAGAGTAATAAAAGATTTGTTGTTTTACGCACATTACTTTTTTCATCGTTACTGTTGCTTTTCTTTTATCTACGTCCAGATCACAAACCCAATCTAACCACTGCTGCCCCCATACTTGAAGCCACCAGGACCTCACCTGCACTTTAGCAAATAGTCTCTCTGCTTCTACTCTTGCCCTTCTATGGTCTGTCTGTTCTTTACATAGCATCCAGAATGATTTTTAAATCTATCTTATCTCTTCCATGGTTAAATATTTTTAGTACTGAAAATAAATTCTAAACTCTATTTCATGAACTATCAGGCCCAGTCGGGTACACTGTTTTCCCTGCCACTCTATCTGCCTCTTTCACCAATCTCCCCCACCTCATTCTGCATGTATTGGAAGAGTAATAAAAGATTTGCTGGCCCTGGTGCTCTTTAAACATTAAGTGTGTCTCACTGTTCTCCCCTCTACTTGGAATGCCTTGTCTTCTTTTATCCTGAAGTGATTTGAATTGTGGTGTCTCTAATAGATCAAACATATAAAGCTCCCAATTGGCTCCTCTGAAAAACAACACACATTTGGATGTAGAGTCATCCCTTAGCATCCGTGGAAGATTGGTTCCAGGATCCCTGTCAATACCAAAATCCATAGATGGCTTCAAGTCCCTTATATAAAGTGAAATAATATCTGCATATAATCTAAGCACATTCTCCTATATACTTTAAACCATCACTAGGTTAGTTATAATACCTGATACAATGTAAATGCTGTGTAGCAAATAGTTGTTATTCTGTAGTGTTTAGGAACTAATGACCAGAAAAAGTCTGTACATGTTCAGTACAGGGATAACTACTGTAGGCCTACATACAACCTACACATCAGCAACAATGTAACTTTTCTTTCCCAAATATTTTTGATCCACAGTTGGTAGGATCTGAGGATGGTGAATCCACAGATATGGATGTTTATTAGGTTTGTTAAAGAACCAGTCACAGTGACATCTAGTTACAAAGCTTTTGGAAATACAGATGGTTTACTCTCATTCCTCAATAGGGATAGTTTGTTGTCAAGGGGGAGCCATTCCATGGCTTACGACTGTCTTGGGAGGTGGGTGCTACAGTATGAACCATGAATTACCCAGCATCTGTATTGGTAGAACAAACATGTGTCATTCCTTCTGTCTCCCTAGGTGTATTGTTCACCTCCACAGTCAGCATTTTTCAGCTCCAGTGAACATCTTTAGGTATGTAACACCTAACCTTCCCTCCCAGGTCAACTGCAGTTCGATTGACAGGGACAGAGCTATTATTCCAGCTACATCACACAATTTGTTTTGTACTAGGAACCATAATATACCATTAATACGGACATTGCTAGAAAAAGTAGGCTATATTCAGGGAGACGAACATGAAAAATGACTTGGAAAGGAATAGGGTATTTCTAACAGAGATATAGCAGTGTAAAAACTTATTAAAAGCATACCATTTATAGTGCAAAAATTGTAGTCATTGCAATGGCCATCATTGTTATTCTGAACTGTTTCTACAGACTTTCGAAGGAGACCGGTGTCCTCAGACAGTCTCTTTTGTCAATGATGGATTTTTCTTTTTATGTTTTAGTACTATAGGATTTGTTCCTCTGTCTAGCTCAAAGGGTTCCTCTTCTATTCATCTCTGTTTTCACCAATTTCCATTCCATCTTGTCTTTTCTAAGCTGGTTATAGGAGTGTGTGTGTATATATATATATATATATATATATATATATATATATATATTCACATATATACACATAAATGTATATATATATACACACATGTGTATATATACATATATGTATATATATACACGTGTGTATATATATACATATATACATATATATACATATATACATATATATATACACATATATATACATATTTTTTGTTTGTTTGTTTGTTTTGTCTTTTTTTGTTTTCTGAAAATAAACCAAACAGAAATTACCTTTCTGCTTCAGGAAATTTATAACTTCCATAAAAATCTTTTTAAAAATATGATCCCTGTAGAATATCTGTAACAGTCACTTTTGTTTCACATAAGAATGTTTTGACACCTTGTGTTTTAATGGCTAAGAGTACTGTGCATTTGTATAATACTCAGGACGATGATACAATCTACCTCAGGTGGACTTTTTATACACCTGCATGAAGAATTTTTGCAAATATCTGGCTTTTCTTTTTCAGGATAGAAATAGCCACTGATGCATCACTTGAAATAGTTCAACCAACATGCTGGTAATTGTGAACAAACATTAGTCGATAGACCATGCTGGTGACTAGAAGTCGCAAATAAAGTTATTTAATTGAAGAAAACATCTGTGTTAATGTCAGCGTGACAGGTCTAGCCAACAGTAGTAAATGGAAGGAAGACAAAATACGATACAAAAAGAACTGTGGAGAATACAATCTTTTATTATATAACCACAAACTGGGGAAGTAATATAACTCGTGGCAATACTTTCCAGTGAAGAATACATGATTCACATAGCTCAAGTCATGCAAGGAACTACATGCAATTTATTTTGTGCATTGTAGGCTATTATGAACTGAATGTTTCTGTTCAAAATTCTTATGTTAAAGCTGTAACCCTTAATGCACTGGTATTTGAAGAGGGTGCCTTTAGGAGGTAATTATGGTGGGTCCTTCATGATGGGATTAGTGCCCTGATAAGAGAGAGAACAGAATGTTCTCTCCCTCTCTCTTTACTGAACTTTAATTGATGTAAAGTTCAGTAAGAATTAGAGAAATTCCTACTTGCCAAGGGAATTTCAAAAGGGGTGCTGTAATAAATCAGTAACCTCATAGGGTAATCTGATCATAACTTCCTAACTGGGCAGGTCATGGTGGATAGTCAGCTCCCAGGCCTGTAACTTTCTTAATAAAAGGTTTTTAAGCAAGTGCTGTGCATTGTTTTTGTGCATTTAGGTTAACACACATAGGAAACGCCAGAAGGAATCACTAGAAGTAATCATCTTTTCCACATCCCTTGGAAGGATAAACATCCTTGAGAGAGCACATAACCTTGTTAACTGTCCTGTAATCCAATCCCTGCCTTCCTTTCACCCATCTTTCTTAAATTCCTTCCTTAATTCCAAATGGACAAAAGTAACTGCAAACTGTCATTTTCCAGATCATTTGAGATCTTTCTTCCCAGCAATTGTCATGTTTGGTTCAAATAAAGTCTTATAAAAATTCTCTACAGTTTTGAACATTCTTACATTGACAAGCAGTGGCTGCTTATTGCTGGAGAAGATGGGGGTGGAGAGGAGTAATTTGGTTCCAGCAGCTGTTATGGTGGAGTGTAGGTAGACGCAGGTCGGCTCCCAGCATGCTTCTGTCTCCAGTTACTCTGTGTTTGCCTGGCTCCAGTCTTACTCCTCTGCCCTGATTCTCCCTCCCTGCCTAACAGCTCTAATGAGCCACTGTTTAGTGCCTAACCCCGTCAGAGGTGACCCACCCCCAGCAACTTCAGAGGAGATGATTTTTTAAAAAAAATTTATGGTCACAAATCTATACCAGTCACAAATTTCAAAATCATGTATTACGAATCAGACCACTCAGTTTTACACTGACAGAAATCACCTCTAAACAATATATTGGTAATATTGTATGCCGACTATACTTAAATAAACAAATAAATAAAATTAAAAAAGAAAATCATAAGAGAAAATATATTTACAAAAAAACTGCAATATGTTGGTGGTGGTTGTTAAAGTGGTCTTTTAAAAGGGGTTCACTCTGCGAAAAGGAGGCGCATCCCGATAATTTCAATCACTAAAAAGTACCCAAAAATAAATAAATAAATAAAACATAAGTACAAGTTTGAAAAATAACTTAAAAAATAGTGCTGGGAATCTATTAAAACTATTATGATAACTAAGTGTAACAGTAACTCTATTTAAATGACATATCGTTCCCACATGAATTCACAGAAGAGGAGGGTATAGGGAACTACAGGGGGGCAGAGGACACCTACCAAAGGGTGAAAAGAAGCATGTGTTCACTATTAGGATAGGGAGGGAAAAAAAAGAAAAGGAGGAAAAGGAGAGACTGAACTTTTCAAAAAACTACAAGTACTTTAGATTCCACATATAAGTGAGATCATATGGTATTTGTCTTTCTTTGACTGATCTCACTTATATGTGGAATCTAAAGAACTGAATAAATGAGCAAACTAAACAAACAGTCTCAGAGATATAGAGGAAAAACTGATGGTTGCTAGTTGGGAGGCAGAAGAGGATGAGGAAAAAGTGACGGGATTAGAAAGCACAAATTGGTATTCACAATATTGCCACAGGGATATGAAAGATAGTTTGGGGAATATAATCAATAATGTTGTAAAGATTTTGTAGGGTGTTAATGGGCACTTGTCTTATTAGGGAGACCATGTCATGTACAGTGTAGATGCCTGACCACTGCACTGTGCACCTGAAGCTGAATAATACTGAATATCAACTATAATTTTATATATAGTTGAGATATATATATATATATATATATATATATATATATATATGTATATATATATATATATATATATATGGTCACAGGACGTGGAATACAGCATAGGGAATAGAGTTAATGGAATTATAACAGATATATATATCTGTTATATATATAACATATATATATATATATGATGTCAGAGGAGTAAAAGATTGGGGAAGGGTGGTTATCACTTTGTGAGGGTGAAATGTCTAACTATAACATTCTTTTGTACACCTGAAACTAATATATATATGGAAATTATTTTTGAATCTCACTTTAATTTCTACCCTTTTAGTTATTTTTATTTTTTCTTTATTTTTCTGTTTAAATAAAGAAACATTTGACTAACAAAAACAAACAAAAACTACATGTTACTTGTTACCTAGTGGGCCAATTCTCTAGCTACAGGTTGGATAAGATCTCCCCTCACCCAAACCTCAGCCTCATCCCCAATTTACCATATTTTGTGAACAAATGAGGCACTCCAATAGGAGAATAAAAGTTATATCTAACGGCCCCCACCCCAAAATAGGGCTGACAGGTGTGAGCAGCTGCTTGACTGGCAATGAAGCAATTCTCCTCCCTTCCCTCCTCCCTTCCCTTTGTAGCAGGTGCTTTCCAAGCTCCATGTTGGCTCCTGTCAGGTAGCTGCTCCATTGGGGGCCAATTCCCTATTGCCACCCACCAATGGCTCCCTCCCAGGTCCCCCTTCACCTCCTTCCAACCCACAGAGCACAATTCCCCAAAAGGGTACTTGGGGCGGGGGATGGGGAGAATACCCACTCCCTACCTTCTAAGGGAGTTGAAATGGCTTTAACATTCCCCCCACACCACAAACTGCCTTTAAGTGTCCCCTCCCCAAAGGGCTCTCTTCAAAGTGTGTTGGCACATATAAAGCAGTGGCCTAAATAGGGAATTCGTTCGTAAGCTGAAGGGGGACCACTCTTTAGAGTTTGAGGGGGAGGGCTGGAAGAGAGGTGCACTGCCCCCCTTTGGATAGAAGCAAGACCTCGGAGAAGGCTGATACTAAACAGCAGGGAGTATAAGACTAGGACGCTGCGGGGTGTTTGACAGTTTGGGCCTCAATGAGACAGTCAATCTTGTTGAAGGGCAGCTTCTCCTTGGTCAGCATATTGATATGTGGTTTGCTACTGAAGGTCAGGTCTTGCAGTAATCCCGAGGGGTGTCCCTGTGGGCCTCAGCCGGTTTCTGCTCTGACTGCGCAGCGGTTGGGAGACCCCGCTGCGGGCCGCTGCAGCTGCAGCTGAAGCCGCTCTGGATACCCCGCCTCCCTAAAGAGGACTCTCCCTCTAGGGTCTCTGCGGGTTCCTGCTCCACCACGTGCTGACCCGAAGTAGGGCTGGAAGGCTGCACAGGGGAATCTCCGGTAGGAAACCCCGCGGTCTCACGCGAGAGCTCCGTCCACTTCCGGCCGCCACCGAAGCTTCCTTTTCCACAGACTCAAAATGGCGGTGGCAGTGGCGGCTCCAGCTCCGAAAGGGTATGTTTCCCCAAGGCGGCATCTTGCAAAGTGAGATAGGGGATAGGAAATGTCAGGTGTTTTGTTTTAATGGTAGCTTTGAGTTTTTCTCCTTTCCCCACTCCCTGTTATGCCTAAATAAGAGTGAATAATATTCTACCGCAGATGTTTGTTGAATCATCTCTGTGCTTACTACAGATTGCATCACCTCAAAATACAAAGATGATTCAGACCTGGTCTCTGAATTTGAAATGCTTCCATTCCACGGTGTTGTAGGAGGGGTGTGGAGTAAGGCACTAAATAATAATATAATAATAACAATAATAAATAATAATGTGATGTTTCCAGTTGAGGAAGGAGAGGTTTAATCTGGAGAAGGCAGAGAGAAGATTTAACAGGGCTTCACAGCGAAAGTAAAAGAGTTTGAATGAGTAACAGGAGTCTTCCAAATGGAATCAGAAAACGAGCCTTGTAATGCAGGCTCTTGAAAATATTTGTAATATTGAAAAAAACTAAGAATCTGGTTATAAGGACAGTTAATTGAGCTTATGGTTTGATGGGAGCATGAGATGAATTTAGAAAGTTACCTAGTATCTAGATTGAAAACAGCCTTGTATGACAGGGCTGACAGGTTTTCCTACCCCTGTCTTGGCAAAGGGGAACCACCAAGAGTTTTAAGCATGGAAGTATTATTATAGTTTGTTTTCTAGAAAACCTACTTAAGCTGCATGTGAAGGGTGGATTGCCTAGAGTTAAGGAGAGCAGTTTGGAGCTTGTGGTAATGTTTGGGGCGATGAAGATGCCACAATTCAGGCAATGGGAATGGAGAGAAGGAGCCAGAGAGGTGCTAAATAAAGAATTGACAGGGCTTGGTGGATCTAAAAGGAAGAGCATTTGTTTGGGTTTGTCTGTTTGTAAAATTTAGAATTGGTGGGGAAAAAAAATTGGGAAGTACATGTTTCCAGTTGGGCATGATGAGGACAGAGGTAAGTGTTCTAGTGTACAAATGATTGCTTGATGGGTAGTTTGAACCTGACACCTTAACCATGAGTATGGGGGGGAGGGAGGCTTCTGCCAACTGTGGTGCCAGGTGTGTTTCTTATCCTAGGACTCCCCTGCTCAACCTCACAGAACTCATGAGAACCCTAGAGACTGGGCTTCCTCTGGAAAGAGTAGTCCAGGCAGTGCCTTAGGCCAGAATCTACCCTTCCCCTACCACTTGCAAAAAAAGAAAAAGAAAAAAAAAAATTGTACCTAAAAACACTTAGTTTTATATCATATTAATGCTGAGTTCTTAGTGTATTGTGGAGAGATATGCCTAGTTTTGTCTGTGTCCAAATACTTTTGATTGGTTTACCCTAACTACACAAATTATATAGAAGAATAACCTGTCATACTGAAACTTGTGAAGTAAATTAATGTCAATATTGAATCTCATTTAAACTTAGATTTTATGGAGTCATTCATTTAGATATACATTTGAATTAACGGTATCATTTCAATAAATAGTAACCAAAGATGATACTTTGGGGAATCTTCTCTCCATCTCATACCTGTCACAAATAAACTGTAGTCTACTCTATGTATTTTCATGTTTTTTAAAGAAAGAAATGTAAGTTACTAAGAATACTTTCCAAGGAATCATGGGAATGAAACATGCTTTCTAGGTTTCAATTGAAACAAGCAAACAAAATCTCTCTTTTAATTCTAAGAACTCACTGCTCAGGTTTACATGAGCTTCTGAAACCTGAAGAGTCTCTGAGACACAAAAATAAAACCTTTATGGTATCTTTTTCCTCACTCTTCAATAAAACAACATAAAGTTTTATTTTGCTAGTGTTTTAAGGTTCAGACATTCCCTTCTGGAACAGCATTTAATTTCTTGACAAGTAGTTTCTTTCATAGGTTTTTATAAAAGCAAAACAGGAAAAACAAAATAGTTTAACATTTGTCTAGCGATATTATAAAAAGTCATGTGTTTCATTGGTTAATAAAATTCCCAGAAGTCAATACCCAGAAACCTAGACTTCTAGTTCATTCCTTTTTTTTTCTTGTTTCTTTTCTCATCGTTTATTTTTCATTCATTAAATATTGAGCATTTACTATGTGCTAAGACAATGCTTAGTGTTATCTTCATGTCTTTCTGCTGTTTGTCCTCCATATCTTCATGTTCCTTATTTTTCTCTATTCTCCATTTTGCCAAGCAGGGTGCTAGGGCTAGAGATAAAAATGGTGAACAAAGCATAATTTTTGTTTTCAAGGCATTCATTTACTATACACTTAAATACATGTATATGCAGGTTATTCACACTGGTGATTTCTTTGGTCATGTGAAGTGTACTGATTTTTAAGACTAGAATAATTATTAAATACAATTGTAAAAAGAGATATTGGACATAAGAATATGTGAACTCTTGCCCCATTTAAATAGGCAAGAATCACATTCTCTGTTTTCTTAGTAGTTTTCAAAGAAAAAATTAATTCTCTCGATTATAAGTGAATTTCAAAATTTAAGTTTTCTTTGAATGTGTTTTTGTATTGAAAATAATGCCAGAAATTTAGTCTTAAATTTAGTGTCTTAAAATACTTAAGAGAGAAGGGGTTATTTCATTAAAGATCTTTGCATTTAGAAAGCCACAGTAAAATGATGAATAAATGCTACTTGTGATCTCCATACATGTATTCTTTCATTCATTTAACTTTCAACCTAAGTTCTTATGCTCTAGATCTCTTTCTAGGCATTGGAAAATTCCTTGACATCAAGATGCTTATATTAATAGTTTAGAAAGCATGATCTCAAAAAATAGATGTTATATAGAGTTGTGTAGGAGTAGATCTCAATGTGGAACTTGTATTACTAGTGTTTAAATATAAAAATGCTGGTTGGAAAAGATACACCTTTCATTTCAAAGTAAAACTCTGTGTTTATCCTCCTGCAAAATATTTTTAAATATTCATGTTAGGATTATTAAAAAAAAAAGTAGTTCTGACAAAAGTATTATTTTAAGTGTGCTTTTTTGGTTTGCTTTCAATTATTAAATTCTTTCTCTAAATATCTTTATTGTGGACTGGTTATCGTTACTTTAGCAACTTTGGATCAGACTAATATGGCATGACCAAAATGTTAATTCTTCTGTCTTAGATAATTATAGTAATTATTACAGTAACAATATAAATACAGTTTATATCTAGTTAAATTGATCAATTTTAAATCAGATTAAATAGGCAAAATGTTGGGATTCTTTTCCCAGAGCTAGTCAGTCACCATTATATACCATGCTACGCTAAGAAATATGAAAATCTATATGACATGGAATATTTTCAAAGAAAATATGCTACCTAACTAAAATTATAACAGCTGATAACTTTTACAAGAAACATTTATTGATAGAAACATTGATAAAGTAGTCAGGATTTGTCCATATGTAAAGTACCTGGCCCAGAAGAATTTAAGAGCAATTTCAATTAAAAGTAAGGAAACAGTTAATTTATGTTATATGAACTATTTTAGAGTATAGAAAAAGATGGAAGGCTTTCCAATTCTGCAAGATTTAGCTATTAATAATAAAACTGAGGAAGGATACCACAAAAAGGGATAAGCAGACCTGTTTTATTTCTGAACATAAGCACCGATAGCTTTAATAATATATTGCTAAGTCAAGTCCCTCAAATATACTTAAATTTGAAATATTGTGAGCACTGTCATTAAAATCAGAAATTATGACTGTTAATATCATACAGGTGATCTCAGCCAATGAATAGCACAAGAATCAATAAATAGATCAAAGACAAGAAAAAGTATGAGGATACAATGAAAAAAAATATATGTAATTTCAGACATACTTTTCTTTCAAAATTTCAACCAAAAATCATTAGGGCTTCTAAAAGTATTAAAGGAGGTGGCTAGTCATTCAATCAACACACAAAAAACCAATATACTTTAAAGCACCATTATTTAGAAATAGAATTGATGAAAGGATGTCCTTTAAAATAATCAAAAAGCTTAGAAAATCTGGGAATAAATCTAACCAAAATGTGCAAGATCTACATTTTAGTGTCCTATTGCTGCTGTAACAAATTACCATAGTTAGTGTCTTTCTAAGGCACTAAGGCAACACAAATTTATTGTCTTTCTAGTTTTGGAGGTCACAAGTCCAAAATGGGTTCACAAGGCTGCATTCTTTCTGGAGACTCTAGAGGAGAATAAATTTCTTTGTCTCTTCCAGCTTCTAGAGACTGCCTGCATTTCTTGGTTTATGGAAAGGTCCTCTATTTTTAAAGCCAGCAGTCACATCACTTCCAACTTCTGCTTTTTCTCAGACTCGTCTGCTTCCCTCTTTCATCTTTTAAGGATTGTGATTACATTGGATCCACCTGGATAATCCAGGATAATCTCTCCATTTCATGATTCCTGAACTCAAATACACCTACAGTGTCTCTTTTGCCATATAATGTAACATATTCAAAGGTTCTCCAGATTAGGATGTGGAAATCTTTGGGACCTCATTAGTCAACCTACTGTAATCTATATAAAGAAAATGAGGGTATTATAATGTGGTCATTGACATTAATTTTAAAGTTAGACTACTTGAGGGGAGTTCCTAATTCTATCACTTAGATTAATTTATCTTATGATCTTAAAAATTAATTTTGCTAAGCTTTTTTTAATCTGTAAAATAATAAGTATTTCTCATCTTAGAGTCATTCCAAGAAATAATAAGATAATTCATGTAGCATTTGGCATAATTTGATAATTTAAGAAAACATAAGAGCAGCATGCAATGAAAAAGAATGCTTGTAGACAATAAAGAGTTCTTGGTAAATGCAGGTATGTGTATCAGTATAAAATTTCAATAGAAGAATTGGAAGAAAAAGTTCAAGAAATATAATGTAAAAATAAGAAAACAGTAAAAGGAAATTATGAACTAAAGTTCAGCAACATAGAGAATAATTTCAGAAATTTCAACATATGATAATAGGTCTTCCAGAATGAGAACAGAAAGTTTCCAACAAAGAAAGTTTTTAAAAGAATAAAAACATGTAGTTTCTCACAGCTAAAGAATGACATGACTCTTCAAATGTAAGAGGACTATTGCATAGTAGTCCATTAAAGAATATGTCAGACTTCTCAAGGGAAATATTTAATTCTTGAAAGCAGCAGAACATAATGTTAAAAAATCTGACAGAAAATGAATTTCTAGCTAAACTTCGATACCTAGCCAAACTATCACCCAACATGAAGAGAAAATACATTTTTAGACATGCAGCGACATAGAAGGTTTACCTTCCATGTACTCTTCTGTAATGAAGCAAAATGAGGGAATTAAATAAAGAGAAGGACCTGAGATCTGGGAACAAAAAGAGTCAACTAAAGAGAAAAAAATTAGTCTCAAAATGACAACTGTACATCAGGCCTAGAGAGTACTCATCTAAGTTGCAGCAGGATAGAGGTCTTGTTGAATCACTATTTCTAGTATGTTGTCCTAATCTGTATTGCCCCAAATGTTTCACTACCATGTCTGCATTTCATCCAGCAGAAAGAAAAAGGGAGAGAATACCTCTTCCAGTACATAATCCAAATGCTGCTCACATTATTTCTGCTCATGTCTAATTGGCCAGAACTTAGCCATACCTAGCTGAACTTAATTGCACCTAGAAGTGCTTACCATGTGCCAGACACTGTGACAAGTTCTTATTTCATGTTAAAAACAATCACATGATGTATTATTCTAATTTTGCAGAGAAAATAAAAATAGGGACTAGGCAGTTTAAATTATTTTCCCAAGGTCATACAGCTAATAAGTAGGACTAGAACTCACATCTCTCTGGTTGACTCTATTGTTCATAATTTTCGTTGCTAAAGTATGCTGCCTTCTTCACAGTGGTCAACCAATGCAGTGAATTATGACTCTGGACCACCAGAGCTTTACTGTTGGTGTCACAGCTGAGGATATAATGCACTGCTGCTGTATATTATAGTACTGGGAGCTGTGGTCTGTATGGATACAAAGAGGCACTGATATAAAATCTCCTTTGGGTAAAGAGCTTGTTTGTAGAATGGGGTGGTGAAGAGCAACTCTCAGCTGTCTGGGATATAATTGCAGTTTCAAATGCATAAATTAGGGGTGGGTGGAAGGCTTTACCCACCTCTTATCTCTACATGTTGAAGTGTTTTAGACATGACTCAGGTTCTAATCGTTTCTCAGATTCATTCATCTGCTTAGTATTTAGAGATAAATTGTTTTTCCAAACTGAGGAATTCCTTTATTGATATTCTTCACTTAAATTGTTACAACTTCAAGTCTTTTTCTGTTTTCATGGGTCTTTTAATTGGAAGGCCAGGGATGGTGAATCAGGCCCAGCTAGTTTACTGCTGCCAAACTTGGAAACTGACCCATGGCCATTCATTGTGCTATTAAGGGAGATGCTATTAAGAGAAGGATAGCTGAACCATGGCCACTTTATATTCTCCACAGATTTGAGCAAACACAATTTGATATCAAAGGGAAATTTTAAAAAAAGAAAAAAGAAAAGGAAAAATGACTCAATATTGTTTAGCACATACTGTCTCAGAGATTTCATCCTTGTCTTATAAAGAGGTCTGTGTATGTTTGTGATTGTGTATGTATTTGTGTGTGTAGATGAGCAACTATTTCAGAGGTTGGGGAAATAAAAGGTATTTTGAAAGTCACCTGGTGGCGAAATTTTGAAAGGTACAAAGCTTGAAAGTGTCCTCTCTGTCCTGGAGGACTTCGGAGTATCAAGGTTAAACCTCATTCCTCAAGTCTATTCTTTAGATGCAGGACACCAAATACCATCACTGATTACAGCTGAGGCCTTCCAAGGTTTTATTCTAGGTCAAATTAATCTGATTTGGGGAAATGCGCTGTTTGGGAGGAAGAGATGAATCTGGTTTGAAAACAGTGCCTCTGGACATACAGTGGATTTACCATGAAGTGAGTCCCCATGGTAGTGGGGTGAGTCCCATGGGGTTGGGAGTGCAATAGACAGGAGGAGGTAGAATAGTGCCAACCCCAGGTCAACAGAGAAAGGTTATGAATGAGCTGTGACCATGCAAAGATTCCTGGGAAGGTTTATTTCTCTGGATGTTTGTCTTTTGGAATCAGAAAAGCCATGTTTACTATACAGTTCAGTTTTCTTCCATGCATATGTCTCTTTAATTTCTCCAATCTTTGAGTAAGGTTGAATATTCCTGTACAGCTGTGGCATGTTGTTAAGAATAAAGTGAGAGAGTAAAGGGAAATGTGACTTGTCTCACATCAGCTCTCCAAAGATACAACAAAGGAACAACGTCAGTCTGAGGGGCCTGAGTCCACACTGGTCCTCTAAGTGTCAGGGGCAGCCCCTGATGCTGATAGAGACTGTGGAACAGGCAGTATAGGAATTACTCACAGAAAACCCACCTCTTCTCTCCCCAAATAATAGAGGGAGGTGGTGCTTATAAACGGGGAGGGTGACAATGAGAATATGCTTTGATATAAAGTGCTTGTTTATTTACCTGTTTTTTGCATTGTCATAATTTTCTGATTAGTCTCCTGGTAAGATTAAAAGATAATAAATGGTTTCCTCTGAGAATCCCTACCACCAAACCTTGCTGAGGTAACATATTACTTTTATTCATATATGTTCTGTACAAAAAAAAAAAAAAAAAAAAAAAAAAAAACATTTTAAAGAGATTTCCTGTAAGGATATTTGTATACAGGATAAATGTTTAGTGTACTTTTTACAAGTACAATTCTGGTTAAAAACTAATATGCTTAGATTAGCCTTTATGCTGCAATTCACAGATAGCAATGTGTGCATAACATAGACCATGTCTGCTAAAAACGAGGCCTGGAGAGAGTTTGAATAATTTAATCATCTTTAGTACAGGCTGTGGAGCATCTGGAATCTCTTCCTTCTTTTTTGGATTGGACAATTTCAGATTTGTTTTGCCATCTTTCCTGATTTTTGTTTAGTTTAGTTTTGATTTTTTTTTGCCAAAACACCCAATAAGGGACAAATTAAAATCTGAAATGTACTTATCCTCTTTACTGCTTTGTTTCACTGTTCTGACTTCCCTGGCACCAGATTACAGAAGGAAGTTTATTCTCATCATCAAGACATACTAGTTATTGAGAACTTGTTCTCAGGGCTAACCACTTATTGGTGCCCCACTGACAGAAGAGTTACTTGGTTCCATTGAAAGTGATCTTGTGCCTTTTCTGGCTATACCTGCTGCACGGGAATGAGGTAATGAAGATCTTGGAGTCATTTTATGTTTTACTTTTCCATGTTCTCTGCATCATGAAATCTCTGAGTCTTGATTAAGATGCTCTCTTCTCTACCCTTAGAATCCAAATTATAGTTTTAAAGTGTCCATCAGATGATGTGACTAAAAATCTTGGCAATTTCTGCCTTGTTGAAGGAGGGCAGGAGTTGGTCTGACTAGGGAGATCCATATGCATAGTGGCAAAGGTTCTACCCTTGTCTATCACATCTGAGTCTTCTGTGAGAGAGAACAGGGAGCAGCCATCAACCTCTCCCACGTGGCCTTCCAGGTCAACAGCTTTTCTGGAATGTGTTGTGACGTGCTCCTTTGGGGAGCTGTGCACTTTCACTGTCTTGTTCAATGCGAGGGAACTATGCATCCTCACTGCCAACTCGAGAGTGTGACAGTCACCTGTTCTCTTAGTCCTGTCCTAAACGGGTAGAATGTTTGACTTTTGCCGTTACACAGAACACAGAGATGACTGTATCTTTTCCAGAGTCACCTGCTAGTTTAGATCCTGTGGAGCTAAAGGTTATGAGAGTTCGTGTGCTGTCATGGAGAACGATAAGGAAGATATTTTCAGTGATTCCTTGGTAGATTGGTATATTTCCAATTTGCAGGCCAATTAAGTGTTAAAATGATTAACTAAAAGCACACAGGTATATGTATGATGGCCTTTGGGTTTTTCAGAAATGATACTAGCTTGTAACAGAAATTGTAACAGAAATGCTAAGATCTGTGTGGGAGATTTTAAGCGCTTTAAGATCTTTTTCACTCACATAAAGTCCAGTAGGGTAGGAAGAGCTTTGTTACATGAAGTAATTCAAGAATTCAGACTTCTTTAATGCCGTGAGACACTTTCAAATATGGCATCTAAGATTATTTCATAATGGGAAGAGAGAAGGGCTAGTGTAGGGTTGGCAAACTTCTTTTGTAAAAAGCTATATGGTTAGTATTTTGGTTTTGCCAGCCACATGGTTTTGTTGCAGTTAGTCAAGTTTGCCATTGTAGCAGAGGAGCAACTTTAATTGTAGCTTTGTTCTAATAAAACTTCATTTACAAAAACATATGGTGGGTTAGGTTTAGCCACCGCACCAGGCTGTAGTTTGCTGACTGCTAGACTAGTCTTGGGTGGGATTTAGTTATGATTCAGACATATAAGTAGCATATATTTCTTCCACTCATTCAGTTGGCCAGGAACGAGTGTCATGGTCTTAGCCTAACTGCAAGAGATTTGCAAATGTAGTTTAGCTGAGTGCCCAGAAGAAGAGAAAAGGATATTATGGTCTCTAGCTGTCTCTATTACACTCTTCAACAGCTTAATGTGATTGGCTCATCCAGGCAAATCAGAAGCGTCTAATGATTCAGTTTTATGGCCAGAATGTTAGATTATTTAAGATATATATATATATATATATATATATATATATATATATATATATCTTATAAATTACATATATATAATTTTTTAAAACTGTAATTCTTGTTTGAAAAACCACCACACTGACAGAGCTCCAGAAAAGAGTCGTTTTACAAGGTACATTGAGAATTTCATTGCTTTCATGGTCTAGGTCCTGCTGTTTCACAGGACTGGAGGAACAATGCCTATAATTACAAGAAAGCAGATGAGTGCTGCCACAGTCTACTCTGGTTGGATGTGGAGCAGAAGAGCTTTCATTGTCATAGATTTTGCCAGAGACTCAAACTGAGGAGGCTGTCTTAGTCCTTTTGGGCTGCTGCAGACTGGCTGGCTTATAAACAACAGAATTTTTCTTTTCAGGGTTTGGAGGCTGCAAAGGCCTAGATTAAGGTGACGGCAGATTTAGTATCTGGTGAGAATCCACTTCTGGGTTCATAGACAGCTGTCTTTTCACTGTGTCCTCATAGGGTGGAAGAAGGGAGTGAACTCTCTAGATTCTCTTTTGTAAAGGCACCGATCCCATTCAGGTGGGCTCTACCGTCATGATCTAATAATCTCCCAAAGATCCCACCTCCTAATACTATTACATTAAGGGTTAGGGTTTCAACATGTGTATTTTGAATTGGGGAAGGCATAAAAATTCAGTCTATAAACAGAGGCCTAGGGGAAGGAAGTTAGTGCTCAGCAGCCCTCATTCCTATGGCTGTTTTGGATAGGATTGGAAGACTTCCGTTTGTATTGTTCTTATTACATATAAAAGGTGAGTCCCTGAAGACAAAGACTACATTTTTCTGAAAAGAACTTTCTTTTCTTGTGATCTTTCTTTTGCCACATGATTCCCTACCAAGTGGCTAGTAATAAATGTGTTTTGAATTTAAGAAACTAATAATAATCACGTAAAACAGTAAAGATGTAGAATATAGGTCCAGTGATTTTCTGATGCAGTCTATGGTTGTCTTGAGCCGTTAACAGAATTTTTTACATTTTATTAAGGTCCTCTTTTCTTTTGCTTTTCTGAGGTCTAGACCTTCCCCCCAGTTTAGCTCAAGGCCACGTTGCCTGTTTGAATAGTATAGTATTTGTTGCAGAAGAAATGCAGAGAGGAAGAATAAGGTACTTTTAACATGCAAAATGGGATTTTCAAGTAAGTTTTGAGTTCCAGTGAGCAACTATTTTTTAAAAATTCATTTATTGCTTATTATGAAATATCTAATAATTAAATATGAAAGACTCATGTGCATAGAATGCTGTTACAATTTAACATTTTCATCATTGATAGAAACGCCATGAGTCTTATTGCTTGATGGTATGAGGAGTGGAAGGCTAGGGGAAATTTTTTCAAAGCAAAAGTTAGGGGATCTATGGAAGAGAAAGAAAGGTGGGAGAAGTATGGGAGTTGGTCAGGCATGTACCCTAATTTCCCCACTCTGGATTTTTCTGTTTGGACTTCGGAGATTTTGACTTCTGAAGTTTAGATTTCCTAATTTACCCTTGATTTTACTATGGCATAGTTGGATTTAGAAGCTGAGTCTAGCTTAGAAATGGGCCCGGGCAGGGAGGGCTACGGAGTGGAGCAGCTGAGCCAAGGCCAAAATGGGAGGTCCAGTATATGTATTTATTTTAATTGTTTAAGCCTTCATTGAGGTAAAATTGATATAAAAAAGTACACATATTTAATGTATACAATTTGATGAGTTTGGACATATACATACATCTATGAGACTATCAGCTACAATCAAGGTAATAGACATAACAATCACCTCCAAACGTTTTCTTGTGTCCTTTTGTTTGTTTGTTTTTGTGGTAAGAACACTTAGCGCCTCTTAACAAATTTTGAAGGGCGCAGTGCTGTATTGCTAAGTATTGTAGGCATTGTGTTATACAGCAGAGCTCTAGAACTTACTCATCTGGCATAACTGAAACTTCATACCCACTGCATCTTCATTTTCCCCATCCCCTGGCCACCGCTACTGTAGTCTCTGCTCCTATGAATTTGACTATTTTAATACTGTCTTAGAAAAATCCCTTTTTCTACCTGTGTGTGTCTCTTACTGCTCCCATAGAGCACTTCCTTCTGATACGTCTGGTCACCAAATGTGTGTGGGTTTTCCCACCAAGTAATTAGCTGTGACACCAGCTGGGAGTCCAATAATTTAACTCACTTTTGGTAGCATCTAGGTAGAGAGAGCAGCAGATCCCACGATTAAGGACAAATAGTAGGACCCCAGGTTACCCACAACTTTTGTCTGACTTGTCTACAAGGTTCCCATAACCCCGCCCCTCTTTGGATTCAATTAATTTGCTATTAATATTAATTCTGCCAGCAGAATTCAGGGAAACATTTACCAGTTTATTAAAAGATATTGTAAAGGATACAGATGAGTAGCCATATGAAGAAATACACAGGGTGAGGTCTGGGAGGGTCCTGAATGCAGGATGTTCTGTCCCCATGGAGTTAGGGCACATCACCTCCTGGAAACTCTCTGAGTCCCATGTGTTTGGAATTTTTACGGGATTTCATTGCATAGGCATGATTGACCAGTAACTCCATTTTCAGCCCTTCTCCCTTCTCAAGAGAATGTGGGGGTGGGGCTGAAAATTCTAAGTTTAAACCTAATCATGGTTTATTCTTTCTGATGAAGCACTCCTCATGCAGGAGCTGCCAGGAGCCCATCCAGAGTTGCTTCATCAGAATAAAAGACAGTCTCATCACCCAGGAAATTACAAGAGTTTCAGGATCTCTGTGCCAAGAACCAGGGGCAGAGACCAAGACATATTTTTTAACATTCACACATATCTCATATAAGAGGAATCATGCAGTGTTTGTCTTTCTGTGACTGGCTTATTTCACTTAGCACAATGACTGGGAAGTACACTTTAGACCTCAGAGGAGTCCGTACCGTGAGTGCCGACTAAGGCGAGGCTGAGTCACTCAGGGCCCTGACCTAAAGAAAATCAACTGTAACTCATACTTGTTATAGCATCAGCTTTAAATGACAGAAGTGCCAACAATTTTCAGTCAGACAAGGGATGCTGTCCTTGACACCAGAGGGACCTGAGTAAGATTCCTTGTGGATCCAAAGACCACAACGAACCCCCAGTCCAAGGACCACAGCTAGTCCCAAAGCCCCATGTCTCACGTCACTCCCAAAGTCCTAGAGGCAAAATCATGGAGAGGAGCAGAAAGAGGGGAGGCCTCTGAGAAACACTTTTATCCAAGAGAGACTGAGTAATACTCAAAGGCACTACTTAAACTATAGGATCAGACCTCAAATAAACAGATTGGACATGTAGGTTATTTTTTCATTGCTAACCAGCTTGAAAGGAAGGCTTATTAATTATAGACAGATTAAGAAATTACAGTTTCTCTGCACATCTGAATTGATTTGAGTTAAATACTTGCCATTCTGCTATACTGGTTAACGAATTAAAAGAAAATCTAAAAAGAAAACCATGTAAAAATTTTATTATATTTCAAACTCTCAGCTAATTGGAAAATAGTTGTATTATCTGAACATGCATTTATATTTACATCCATTTATCCTAAAATAATCAATTATAATAAGTAAAAAGCACTTTATCTTAACATTTGGTAGAGATGTAAATTGGATATTCTCTAAGCATTATAATATACTTCACAGGCTGATTTAATATACACATAAGTTTAAATTACCTCAAAAATTCAAATATATCTTTAAAAATATAAGAAAATTGCTTCCATTTTGTACAATTGACAGCATCACAATAAAAGGCAAATCATCACATATTTGCCTGCTGTTAACACTGACTGAAGTCACATGCCGTTTTCCACACTTAAGCTTCCTGCCAATTCCACATGTTCTTTACTTTGTGCCCAAAATATACATTTATCAGAAAAAATTCAAATATTAAAGTGTATTCTCATGTAAGGGGGAGGGGAGCAATTTTTGTTTCCACTTATTTAAAAGGAAATATTTTATTTATTTCTTCCTCTCCCTCTGCAGGGTAGCACACAGTGTCATTTCAGGATTTCTAGCTGCCATACTCTATCCCTCTGCTTCCACGCATAAGTGTGACTAAGAGTGTTACTGGAGAACAGGGGTTCTTGTGTTGTTGCAGGAAGGCATTCCAGGATGTAGCAATAAGCTATGTGAACAAGGCCAAGCAGGTAGTGGATTTATTAAAGTAGAGAAAGAGTACACTCCCCAAATAATGCGTGTGGGCAGGCCAGAAGGAGGGCGACTGTCGGAAGAACAAAGAAGTTTAGGATTTTATTCGAATGAGGGTGTGAAACAGTCAAGATTTAAGGGTGGCATCACAGGCATTCCCAGGGGAGTCCTCGTTGATCATGGGGAGGTGGGATTCCGTTGTTTTCACGTGGCCCTTGTTGGAACTCTCAGGGAGACACGGGGAGGTGGGGTGGGTGGCGATATTTCCCTGCCCACAATGCTAATAGTATTATAATCTATTACAATTAGCTGCAACTGCACCTAGGAGGCATGATCTCATCTCCTCTTTCCTTTCCTCCCATGCTTCCTCCTTCCCTTCCTAACCCCACCTCTCCCCAAGGCCCTGTTCTTTCTGCCTGTGGTAACAAGAGGAGCCTCTCTGGGCGCATTTGGGAATGCGTGGATCAAGCTTAGCCTCCCTCTGAGGGTTGCTATTTCAGAGATGGAGCCCGGAGCCCTCCCCTGGCTGGTGGCTGTAGCTTCGCTAAAGACTGGAGAGCTTCTGGCAACCGGTGCAAAGGCTCGGGGCAGCTGTGCTACTAGGCGGCCAGCCTGGCACTCCCTCCCTTGCTGTGGCAGCCTCCAGCCACCACCATAGATTGTAATTCAATAGAATTCAAATCTTTAGTTGCCTGGAGCAGCCAGGCAACAGGCCCAGAGGTCCTTTCATTTCGGGGTTTTTACAGTTATTTTAATCCATCGGCGATGCCAGTATTTCTCTGCCTCACAAAGACAAACCAAACTGTATAAATACAGAAACTGGTAAGATACAAAGTCTTAAGGAGGAAGTCGAGCCAGATTCTCTTGGTGGAGGGTGGGAATTAGAGCAAATCCATGTGTATTGTTCGCTGTGCTAATCTGATATTTTCAATACTCGGCCAAATTCAGGTAGAAATGATACAATAAATAAATGATGGGAGAATGTGTGTGCAAACACACACCATTTTGTGCAACAAGCCTGGAGCCAGCGCGCTGCAGATAACCTGACTCCTGTTCAACTGAATATTATTAGTCACTTTCTCTTCCTGTTGGATTAAGTTGGACACTATAGTGATGGTTACAATGATTTAACTTTGCCAGGGGATCCAGATTCGGCTTAGCACTTGTTCTACTCAGGGATATTGAGAAGTACCCACAGCATAGCCTTGGCAGAGCTGTGCAGCTTGGTGGTTATTCCAGCTGAGTCCCTGGAATGAGGATGGAATGAGGAAACGTATAGGAAGAGTATCAGGCAATATCTGCACATAGGTGCTATTCAAAGTGTGTGGTCTGCAGGCCAGCAGCGTCAGCGGCAGTGTATTAGACATGCAGATTCCTAGGCGCTGTTCCAGAGCTACTGCGTCAGAATCTGGATTTGAACCAACTCCCTGTTGATGTCAGTGCAATGTTTTAGAAGCATTGCTGTGTAAATGTTGGCTTTGGTATTTCAGGCTGGCTTTAACTAGCCTCCTTGGTTATGATGAGTCGGGCCTTCCTGCTGATTTGAGTTTCCCTTCCAGGCTCTGAGCCCCAGGAAGAGACTTTGTTCTCTCTGACACTGGCCTCTGCTTATCCTGGCTTCTTGGTGGCCAGTGGACTGTGCTCCTGTGAGCCTCTGTCCTGTATCGGCCTCAGCCGACATCCTGACCTTCACTGTTTGCTTTGCATGCAGATCCTGATGTTTCTGACTCCAGCAGCTTATTTAACCCCCAAATCTCCATTAACGCCTTTGCGTATCAGTTTTATTGCCTGTCTTACATTATATTCTGCATCCTGATGTCTTTGCAGCTCAGCTGGAAGGTTCTATGCCCAACTGCCCGCTACGAACAGAACAAAAAAATATTGGGAGCATATTAGGCGGATTAAAAAATGTTGGGATTACCTAACACTTCTTTCCTAGGCTCCACACTGTACAGAAACATTTGTTTTTTTACAGTTGGCTCCAAAAGGCAATTTTCTAACAGATTTTATAGCAGAGAAGAGAGCTTGGGTTTTAAAGCATGCAAAGGTCAACAAAGCAATATTTGCTCTAGTTATGGTATGGGTGTGACATTTGGACCTCATAGCAGCCAGTACTCTTCTGGCTTAGGAAAGAGTTCATCGCCACACCTGCTTGCTTTATTTCACATCAAATGGTCTTTAGTAAAGAGGTTTGGAAACGGAGACCTTCCATAGGCATTCACGCCAAGCTTATTACAATGCCACGATGCTTGGCCAGTAATGCAGTGAGAATGGGTGATACCAGGATGCCAGGGCCCTTGGTGTGTGGTGAATTAAGGGGATGTAATTGTATGGGAAATGGAAGAAGAAAGGCTTCGAGCGCGCACTGGCACCTAACTTAAAGTAGCAGAGCAGCCCTGTTGAGAGACAAGAATCCATGGCAATAAGCTTTGTATCCTGCCATGGATCAAATTGGAAAAGAGGAGAATTTAGTTATTTGTAGACTGAGATTAATGTGACCCATAAAACATTTCGATCGTGGATGTCCGAGCTGCTTGGAAGAACTGCTTGGCCATCCACAGTTACTGATTGCCTCCTCTGTGTATGGCACTGTGCAAGCAGCCAAGGGGCGGAAAGGAGAAGTGTAACATTATACCCTTTCCCCTGAAAACTTAGTCACATGTCACATGTGAGAAATACATATATGTTGGGGAAGGCCATGAGGAGGACGTGACTTCCAGTTGGACTCATGAGCTGGACCCCGACAATTGAAGGCTCCCCACTGCTTCCCCTGTGCTTTGCAATGTGTACTCTACTTGCCTTCCCTGCTCCAGAAGCTGCTCCAAGGATACAGCCTTGAGACAGAAATGTAGTATTGAGATTATCTGGACTGGGTATGTGATTGAAACCAGTTAAGATGTCAGAGTTTTAAGATTTGGGAGGTGGTTGTGGCAAACTACTTGTCTTGCAGTTGCCAAGACAAACCCCCTAAATTCCCTCCCTTATTAAACCTGCCACCTACCAATCTGGAGTGGTCTGCTTTTTTCTTGGTCTCCCTGCCCTCCTTGTATAGGGGCCAATTTCAAATTACACCTGGGAAGTGTCGAGCCACGGTTGCAATCCAACAGTGTATGTATATAAAATGGAAATAAACTTTTGCTGGGAGTAAGAAGGTTCCACACGAGTAACAGGAAAGGTTACTTCTGTGTCTACTCTAGAGGGGTCCGGATAGCTTCTAGGAATAGGTGGGATTGGAGCTTTAACTTTGGAGGGATCAATTTATATTTGTTCTGTGTTGCACTCAGCGGTTGTGCAAACACAGAAGCTTGTGACCTAGATGAAGCCTGGATGGAAGAAGAAGATGGGTTTTAGGGGCCTAAGAAGTACCCTTTCTGCTCTCTGAAGCTTAAACATTAAGAGGAAAGGCAAAGGAATGAGACACTTGGGGAGACTATCAGTTTTATTACTGATAGAAGCTCAACTAGAGGACGTGAATGATGTTTGGCTGCATTCATTTTAATACTTTACTGCTGACATAGACAACAGTAGCTGCCCATTACTGGATGAGCTGGGCAACCACAGGCCCCACTTCACAGAGGCAGGACCTTAATGCGTGGCGGAGAGCAGATAAAATGCCTACTGTCTGTAGGCAGGCAGCTAGGTAAGAAAGCTAGAGGTGCTGTACCACACTGGCTTATTGCTTTCTCCAAAGTTCACCAGTCAGAAAAGTGATTTTTTTCTCCCTTGGAAATATATATATATCTCCCCCCATCAACCTGCCCAATAGTATTGCTCAGAGTTTATTCTATTTTTAATGGACTCTGTAAGTTGATTTTTGTGCATCCAAGCAAACGAGCAAACAGCATCATTTGTCTTTCTGTAAATCTGTACATTTTTGTGATGTTACCATGCACACATATTGAATGTATATATAGTTTTGTTAAACTAGTTTTTCTGTGTTTGATACAGTGTTAAAAGTATGAAAATAAATCTTTAGCATAAAGATTGTATTACTTAAAAATGGTGACCTCTTTCCCTGATCAATGAATATATATTATATCCTCATATTTCATTGTATTGTCCTGAGGATCTTGATATTGACTATTGCTGGAGAGCTCCTGTTTCATCTGCTCGATTAAAGAGACTCTGGATGATAGTACACAAGAAGACTTAGGAGAAACACGAAAACTACAGTGTTTAGACTGTCATGTGGAAGGCAGAAGAGACTTACTGTGGCTTCATTGCATGTAACTAAAAGCAAAGATTAGAAGTCGTGGAGATATTTTATGTACACATAAGGGAAATTTTTCCAACAATGTAAACCACTTAATATTGAAGAGGGCTGTCTTGGGAAACTGTGAATTTCCTATCTCTAGAAATTAGGAAATCAAGTGACGGATTTTTTTTTTCTTTTTTTGAGGTTATTTTAAGCAGCCCGTGGCCTGTTGACTAGATCAAAAGCTTCTAAAACCCTGTTCTAAAACTAGTGGCAAACTGTCTGTGTTAGATTAACCCAGGTAGTGTGTAAAATATAAATATTTCTGGGTAGACATTCTGATTCAGTGAGTTTTGGGAGAGACACATAATACAGAGTTTACGAACGGGTGTTATGTGGGGTGCCATGAATGGGCTTGTGTTGGAGGTCCCAAGGCCACCTCCAGTCTCTTGATTCACTAGAAGCACTCAAAGGATTCAGGAAAGCTATTACACTCATGATTATGGTCTGTTGTGAAAGGATACAGGTTTGCAAGGGCAAATAAAAAAGGTGCATAGGGCAAAGTCCACAAGAAACTAGGTGCAAGTGTCTAGGTATCTCTCTCAGTGGAATTGCTTGGATAGAGATACATTTAATTCTCCCAGCAGTGATGTGTGACAATATATGCAAAGTATTGCCAACCAGATAGGCTCCCCCAAGCCTTGGTGTCCAGGGTTTTTACTGGGGTCAGTAAAGCACTCAGCACCTGAGCGACTGATCTTAGCTATTTAGTCTCCAGCTCCCTGAGATCACACTGATCACATCGCGGTCCAGGGCCTCGGGCATAGAAAACATTCTCATCTGGTTTATTCCAACTGCTCAGAGGTGATCACCCAAGCACCAGTCAAGGGCCAGTCTTTTCTTTGGAAAGCCCAATGTTTGAGCCACCTAGGCCTGCTGAGTTAACCCCTTATTGTACAGGCTGCAGATACGGCTTGAGAGATTGATCGCTTCAGCCTTCATTCAGGAAGCCATGGCCCCCAGGCCAGGTGCCATAGCCATGATCAATCTCTTTGGGGCTCCTCAGGATCTGATGCAAGTGTGGTAGGAAAAAGTTAGGAAGCACTGATAGATATATAAATAATTCCCTGGGTGACTCCGAGAAGCAATAAGGCTTGGGAAATTTAGGACGTGATGATTACAGGTTTTCATACCATTGTTTCATTGATTCTTGGATGCCTAAGTATCTTTCTCTTTCTCTGAATACTTATTTGATTACATTTAGTTTCTGGCCAAAGATACTGCATTTTGGAGAAGTCGTTCCAACAAATGCAATGACCCTTTGAGGATGAGAAATAAATGTGAGAAAAAAGTATCTCAACTGCATTCCCAAAGGAGGATGCGTTTAGAGGGTACTTACCTTAACAGGGAGTGGGGATGGGAGTGGTTCTCTGACAGGCTTTTATAAATAGCTCAGAACGAAATACGTGTATTGAAAACTGATGTAATGAAGGATGTGTAACAAATTGTTGAACAATGCATTTTCCATTCTGTGGAATTTCTGTTTTGTTGGAACTCCAGCACATTACTTGTTTCTCTAGGTCCCAGTTATCTTATTAGCTAAATGGGATTAAATGAAACTATCTCTGCATGATTGTAGTGCTAATATAAAGGATATTTTGGAGAAATTTGCAAATGTAAATATTAAATAGTTACCAGATTAAAGTTTTGCAGTCCCTGAAGCTAGTTCATAGCAGATATCTGCCCACATAGCTTAAATATGTTCTAGAGATGAATTAATTTGCATTTTGGTATCAGCTTTCTTCCTTGTAATTTGCTGCCAACATTTACACTGTATCTCCCTTATTTTGTTCCCTACACATTATTGTTCTCTGTCTTGGCTTCTAAGATGTTTCTCTTTCCTGGGTCTCTCCCCTTTTCTCTGATATTTTCTTGTTCTCCCTTTTTGGAATCTCTACTTTTGTCTGCCTCTTGAATATAGTTGTGTCTCAACTATATTTATAGGGTTGTATTCTTAATGCCTTATCTTTTTTCTTTTATGTTCATTCCTTTAGAAATACAATTAAATGTTAATTGAGTGCCTACTAGATTGGCAGACAGTATGCAAAGCACTGGGAAAAAGAGGTAAAAGACAAAGACCCTGGTCTCAAAGGCCTTCTAGCTTCTCACAAATTTGACAATCACTTGTATTCAGTTCCTCACCTCTGCAGTCTCAACCCCAAACCATACATTCAGCATGTCTGTGTGGAAGTCCTGTAGGCACTGCATAGCCAATGTAGAAAAATGCTGAACTCATTCTCTTTCCCTGTAAACCGATGCTTTGTGTTTCCTTTCTCTATTAAATATTAGGTCGGTGCAAAAGCAATCACGGTTTTGGCAATTATTTTTAATCTTTTAAACCGCAATTACTTTTGCACCAACCTAATAGCGCTATCCCATGCTTCCATATTAGTAAGTTTGTCTTCCTCTCTGTGTCTACTCAGTTGCCAGTTCCTGTTTATTCTGCTTCTGCTATGTTTCTCAGGTCCCTTTTCTTCTCTCCATTTCCACTCTTATAAAGCCCCTTATTGCCTCTTCCCCATTAAGTAGCCTCTTAATTGTGTCCATGCTTCCAGGTTATCACATGACTCCAGAGTTGTTTTCTACTCGTACTTTTCTGCATCTTGTTCTCCTGCTTACTTTCAGTACAACCTATAATCCTTCCATATGTTGTCTCCCACCATTTTCGTCATGTACTCATGCCTAGCTGCATCATACTAGACAGAATTCCCATATACTCTCATGTCTTCCCTGTCTTGGTGCCTCTGTTGACATCTGAGACTGGAATTTTCTTTTTCTCCATGTGCTTGAACTTTAACTTTCAAGGCCTAGATTCTTCTCCTGTGAAAGGCCTTCATCTGTGAAGCTATTCTCCACATTCTCCATATCTACCAATTATTTGTTAATATTTCTCTTGTAACACTTTTCACATGGTTTTTGTATTCCCCGGAACTTGTCCAATGTCTGGCAGAGTAGATGATCAATTCTTTTTTTTTTTTTTTGCTGCTGAATAAGCAAAGTTTATCACACTTTTATATATAAGCCTCTGTTTCTATGTGACCCTTAAAAACTTATTTTAACCTTAGCAAAGACTGAATTGTTGAACAGTTGATAGGTTTAATTGATGTAAATGCAAATATGAAATGTGAGCTTTGACTTGCTGAGTTTACATTTAGCTGGCAATTAGAAAGAGAATTCATTTTTTTCATATTTCTGGGCTTTTCTTTTTTAAAGTATGTTGTGATAGAGGAGTTGCACAAGATAGTCCGGTTGCCTCACAGCTTTTCGGCAGCTGGGTTAAAAGAACTGAAACCATTTTGAAATTTTGCAAAGCATGATTGCTTTAGAGTCTATCCTACGTTGCTCTTAATGTTGTACTTGACAATTTAATGAAGAAAATACAGAATAGAGATATGATTTTCTCTTTTTACTTCATAGGTTATTGAGAACATATTAATAATTGGGAAGGCATATCATTGATTCTACTTATTCTATTTATATATTTATTCATAAGGTGGTTATATAACCTGTTATCACCATTTTTCATGGTAGGATTATTGAGTCCAGCTATTTTGTGAAGCTTTGGGTTTTCCTTTTAAGTTCTGGGTATTGTGGGGTGATGCGTGGGTAAGTTTATTATTGCTGCAGTCTGCTCCAGGAGTACGTTCCTAGCAATCTAGTTGTCTCCACAGGGTGGATTTTGCAGATTCACTTCAACTCATTTACAGCTCAGAATGACATTAGAGCTGGGAGACAATAAAAATTTAGTAATGCTGTTGGTGTGTTAGGCTGCAGGTGGGTTTTTCCCAGATTCTTCTCAGACAATATGATTTCTAAAGGATTTTTTTTTGCAGTGTTTAAGATTGTTAAGAAGCATAGCAACAGAAGACATAGGATTCTCTTTGACTAAATACTTAAATGTAAGACCACTCAGGATACAGTAAAAAGAAAGGCAATAAAAATTGGGGAAAGTATTAAACTGACTCCAAACATTAATTGTTTTTAGTGGACTGGGTGGTGTTAGAGGGATCTATCAAAAATGGTACTATTAAAACGAAATGAGTTTCAAATGTCTTTTTTCCTAACCAATTGTGTACTATGTTAAGGCATTTTAGCTATTGCTCATTAATGTTACATAATTTGTGAGACGAATCAAACTTAGATCTGTAGCGATCAGAGACATGATCTACCCTCCAGCAGCTTCAACTGTTTGTGGTTGCCTGCACACACGAGGTGGTTTTAATCCCTTTTGTCTTTACTGATTTAGTCTCATCGGCTGGAGCCTACATAACTCCTGCTCAGTTCTTGAGGCTAGTAGCAAGTGTTTCTGACTCTATGACATTTCTCTGTTACCCTCAGGCTTGGTTAGGTGCCTGTCTGTTGCATATCTCTGTCACTGTATTTTTCCATCCCATGTTTATAATTATCTGATCATGTGTCAGTTTCCACCATTAGATTATGAGCTCCTTGAGATACAAGGCTGGTCTTTACTCATCTGTGCCTAACACTGTGTCTTCATTGTAGTAGTACGTACTGTATAAATGTTTGTATAATGAATAAATGAAGACAACTCTGGGGACTCGAATTTTCATCACTGTGCAACACCATTGAAAGCTCTTATTTGGAAACAATGGATTAAATATAAGATCACCTAAATTTTTTGAACAGATCTGAATCACTTCATTAAACTAAAGTGTTTAGTTCTGAAATCAAAGCAGTATCTCTTATCCGCTTGTTATTTAAGGGTATATTCTTTAAACAGAAAGTGGAGATGTGTTAAAAAGCATAGAGAAAGTCATAAGTGTAAATTGCTTCCCAGTATAATCTCTTGAGTTCATATTTAATAAAGATAAGTTACTCAATCAACAATCCACGTGTGAGGGTATTTGTACATAAATCACTTACTTTGGCTTGGATCTAACATTGATGGGACATAATTGATCTTTAAAATTTTTATGAAGAATCACAGACTGTGAAATTAAAGGTGATTGTATTGTCTAACTTTGCCTTTCATCAAGCAGACACCTGATTTCATGGTAGTGGAAACCTTGCTTTATATGTATTATTGACCAGTTCATCAATTATCTGTCTCACAACAATTAATATCATGTTGCTTTCTACTTTATATCATGAAAACCTACCAGAGTTTTCTAACCTGATAACACTGCCAGCTAGGGTTTTTTTCTCACCCCTTAAAAAATGTTTAAAGCAGCCATTAAAGCCTATATATTACATTTTCTGGCTCATGATTTAATAAACCTGCTTGTCATTTAAACTTTTGTATTGCACAGTATTGTTGTGTATGATGAGTTGGATGTCCAGTGAGCCAGTTTTATTTAACTTTTCTTAATCTGTAACAAACTGTTCTTTTAAAATTTTCTCTCCCTCCTTCCCTTTCTCACATACTGTTTATTTTCCAACAACCTTATTTCCATTTTCTGTTTAAGAGTCTGTAGAAGATCAGCTTAAGCCCCCTCTGGTTGTTCCTACCCACTCAGTGGCCTGAGCAGTGGGAGCTGTGGACCAGTCTCAGGGGCAGCTGAGCCCTCGGGGCTTCAGTAGGGAGCGCTGGATAAGCACACAGGGCACCTGCATGCCTTCAGATCAGTTTGTGACCTTGGATTGAAGAGTAGTAAATTTGGGAGCTCGGGTAATCCACCCTGAAACTCCTTGGCCACAGGCTTTTTAGTAGCAGCCTGCTCTTCCTTTTCAGTCTCTTCAGGATCTCTGTAGAGGTAGAGATCAGGCATGACCTCCACAGGTGCTCATGGGAGATGGTGCCACGCATGTGCAGAACTTCCCAGCCAGCATCTACCACCTCAGACCCACTGAGTGAGCTCTCCTGTGTTATACAGTCTGGCAATGTCCACATAGCCCAAAGGAGAGTCTGTGTTACACAGAGCAGCGGTAGGCAGGTTAACATAGGGCGCCTCTATGAGAGGCTCATGGTCCACTCTAGGATAGGTAACCACCAGAGGGTGGCATGGCTCCCGGAGGCTGCTGGGATCTGGGTAGTGAAGGTCCCCGGAGTGAAGCCTCCAGCAATAGGAGTGGCTGCAGTGGCAGCAGCAAACTTCAGCACAGCTTGCTGGCCGGTGTTCCTGGACGACATGACACCGACGTCAGCCAGGTTTTCAGTGGCATCAATGGCATAAGCAGGCAGCAGAAGCTTCTCCCAGTTCTCTTTAGATTTATGATGTAGATGCTATCGCTCTTCCTTTTGCATAGGGAAGTCAAGGTGGGTACCACCTAAGTGGGTTCCTGCTGCAATTTAAGGACATCCTTCTCCTTCATTTGCAGGACATCAAGGGCTTTGAACATCATGGAAGTTTCCCTTTAAGTTACATGGGGAACTGAGAACAACACCTTGTGGACCCCTCTCTCAGAAAGGCTTTGCTTTCTGATTGTTTATAAATATTGTCATTATCCTTGGGCCAACCCAAATAATTTGAGAAAAATCTCATATCAAGGCTCTTCATCACATCTGAAAAATCGCTCTGTGTTGGGGGTCCCCAAGAGCACCGTCAGGTTTGATGCTTTGTTAGGAGGACTCAGAGATCTCAGCATATAGTCATACAGCTATGATTTATGAAGGCAAAAAAATACACAGCAAAGTCAACCAAGGGAAAGGGGACATGGGGCAAAGTCTGGGGGAAAACAGGCACGGACTTTCAAGGGTGGTTTCCCAGGGGAGTAACAGGATGTGCTTAGTTCTTCCAGCAATGAGCTGTGACAACACATGTAAAATGTTGCTAATCAGAGAAGCTCATTAGAGACTCAGTGTCCATCCATTGTTATTATTGGGACTGGTCATATAGGCATTCTTTGCCTGCCATATACCAAAATACCAAAATTTCAGAATATCCCAGAAGGTAAGCAGGTGTTCATCATAGACCATGTTGTTTGCACAAACATTTTGGGTAGTGAGCTATTCTTACCAGTTAATGGTGGGGACTCTACAGACCCAAAATTCCCAGATGCTAGCCAAGAGCTAATCTTGCAAGTAGGTCTTTTCAAGTATAGCAGTTTAGGACTGCTGTGTTAACTCTTTTCTGCATACCATGTAAGGCTACAATCTTAAGGGATTAGGACGTGGACATGTTTGGGGGTATTATTATTCTATCTTCAGCATGTTTATTTTCCTTAGTTTTATATTTACTTACTATATGCAAGACACAATTCTAGCCAATGTCTTGCATATAGTAAGTACCCTGGAAATGCTTCTTTGTTCATTGACCTGAACAAACGTCAAGTGGATTATGATTTGGCATACTTGCTGTTGCTCTGTCTTAGTAAATGGTATTACCATCCATCCAGGACCTGAATAGAAAATCTATTTTGATTTCTCCCTTTTTCTTGCCTCCCATATGCAATCAATCACCAGGTTTTATTGATTCTGCTATTGAAAAGTTTCTTGATTCCATCCCTTTCCCTTAGGCCCACTACCATCTTAATCAAGTTGGAAAGTTTTTGACCAAGTTTCTCCTAATTAAAAGGACAGCATTGCTAATTGTTAAATAATTAGCATTTCCGTGCTTTTCACTGTCAGAGGATGCATAACAGCAATCACTTCAACCTTATTCTAGCTTAGGTTTTAATTATTTTTTTTTCCTCTTCTTTACTCTTTCTAGAGTAGCAAGACAGCCAAGGAGGTAGAGATGGAGTCAGGGCATTTGTGATAACTATCCTTCTGTGTTTTAAGAAGTTCACAAAGGTCTTCTCTGAGTACCTTTACTGGGAAGCTTTCTGGACGCTTTGTGGTAATAGATTGGAAATGGATGAAAACATATTCTGGCTGCCCTATATCTGGGAACTGAGATGGCAGCCACCAAATTCTCGATTTGAGTTTAAAAGATGACATTCAGAGCTTAGTTATAGGCCTGGTTAGATTGAGCACATGAATAATTTTCCCAGCAATGATAGAAGGGAGAAACTGCCAAATCACTCTGTAATTTGCACTTAGGTTTTCAGATTGAACTGCCATAATTTGTGACAACACTGAAGGATAATGTCAGTGGCAAGTTAGAGTTTTGCATTGTGTTTTAACATTGTCTTTATTTAGCTTTTTACACCTTTCTTTGGTAAACATTGAAATGCATCTTTGTGTTGCAGGTTTCTCAGCATGACCAGGTGGCATTTAAAGGGCCTAATGAGAAGGATGACTTGGTTCCAAGTGGCAATGTCAAAAGACACATTGCAGTTGCCCTGTCTCAGAGGTCTGGAATGAGACCGAAGTTCTCAATTACTGCCCAGTGTTGCATTCTCCCTACTGCCTTCCCTGCATCCACCTTCAGGCAGTATTTGTGCCATCTCTTCATCTGTTCAAGTGGGTGCTTTGGCAAGAAGGAAGCTGTGCTTTATCTCCCTAATGCATCTTGCTATCTTTGGCACATTTGTTTGTTGTTGGTGGTGCCTGGGCTCAGCTGTTACATGACAGGCTGTGATAGAGCGAATCAGTTATTGTTGGTTTTTCTTCTTGAAACACCCATCAGACTTTGTACTTCTCCTTAAAAAATGAAGGCTCCTTCTTAATAGTTACTATTGGGAGTAAGAAAAATATGACACAAGAAATTTATATCATTTTCACATTTCATCATATTGGTTGAATTGTAGGGGAAAATAAGTGTTGAGTTTTTCAGTGTTCTTTTAGATGGGAACAAATTTCAGATTCCCAGAAATACAACTTTATGAAAATGAGTATTAAGACTATACTATTTTAAATGAGGAGAGAGGGAGAAGGGGGAGAGAAGAGAGAGAGAGAGAGAGCTATCATTACTTCTAGTTTTCCTCTATCCCAAAGGGTCAGGAGCTCTCAAAGTAGTACTTTTTGGGAGTCCAGGAGATTGTTTTTCACTTGAGTATTATTTGAAATTTCTTGTGGATGGTGGATCTGAAAAACCTTCGATCTAAACATTCTGACCTTGCTTCCTATAAAACCACAAATGAATATTGCTAGAATTCATCACCACTGGATAACTATCCAGCTGTCCAACATCCAGATAAAATTGAGTAATAAATTCAGAAAGTTAAATGTTCCTTGTTTTTGAACCATTTAGTTAAACATTTTATGCCCAATAATGTTATTCAAATCCAAACCCACTCTAAATTTAAAAACTATCATAAGGAAACTCCTATTCTGTAAGGTTTTGAGAATGGTGTTTAGGATATGGCTGACTCTAATTTACAGGTAAAAAAAACAAACAAACAAAAAAAACAAGGGGAAATATATATCCTTTTTTTTGTCTGTGGTTCATATAAGGAAGCTTCCACAGCACTCTATGAACAGGGGTATGTTGAAAATAGAAGCTTCTTGAGGTCAGTGGCTCTACTTATCTGTACAAGGGTCAAAATTAGCTATCAGCTAGTTTTACCAGTTATATGACCTTGGACAAAGCACTTCCCTAAGCCTTAGTTTCTTCAGCTACGAGATGGGAATGACAGTGCTTTCTCAGAAAGTTGTATAAGGATTAGATGAGTAAGTATAATAAAGCACTAGAATAGTGCCTGGCACTTAATAAGCATCATCTAATTGTTAGTTTTTGTTGTACCGCATAATAGTTGTATAATTGTAATTGAGATGATGCTAAGTGTCCAAGAAAAAAGATAAGTGGAGAGAAGGAGACAGAGAGAAATGAAGGCGAGAGAGAACATCTTCCCCCAGGAGGAAGGGGAGACAGGTTGGCGGGTCCCAGCGGGTGTGTTCCCTGGCATTCCTCCCTGGAAATGAGCTCTGAGTGGGTGGAGAATTTTCTTGAAGAAGACATCTGCATGGTTCACACACGGAGGCTTCACCTTGGGCGTGGGGCCTCACAGCTTTGCCAAAGACTCCCACGTCCCAGTGAAAGGATGATCTCAGCCAGGCCTCAGCAGTGATCAGATGGATGAGCCAGGACTGGGGGCGAGAGGGTTCCTCACTCCCCTTGGTGCTCTAGCACACAGCCTCTGTGCATTCTGGAAGGAGGGAAAACTTAGGAAGCTGGGTATTTGGACTTGGATTTAGTTTAGTTAAAGATAATGAAGAAATTCAGTGTGTTCTGTGTACCTGGATTGTGGATTGAGATTTATACCCACTACACCGATTGGGTATTGTAATGATATTATTTATAAATATGTTCTTTGGATGTTTTACATACGTCCTGTTTTCCAAAGTAGATTATGTCTCTAATGGCAAGGAATATTTTAAAAGGTCTGTCATCTTGCACTGTGCCTTTAATATCACTCTCTGCGCACAGTGAGTGATTAGTAAATACTGATGTACTGTCCAGAGCCGCCAGAACGGTGCTTCTCCACTGGTGCGCTAGGCACAGAGTGTACCATATCTCTTCACCAAATTACATTCTTATCACAGTATAACATTTTTGTCTTTGCTACAACGGAATACTGTCACTCAGAGCTCTGTGAGATGTCATGTAGAGTGAATAGGTTGTGTGATACAGTTTAGTTGATATAAAAGTGGCATTAAAGAAAGAGCATATGCTTATTGGGACATGTGAAATCTTTTGCACCATGAGGATATAAAAGGATAAGGTCAGGAAGGAGACAGCTCCGCTCAAACAGCCCCCGTGGAAAGGCTACAGGGAACGAATGAAGCCATCCTAGGGAAGCTTTATGGGACCTGTGAGATGTTATGTTGTAATAGTGATTTGTGTTATGATTAATGACTCGATGATGATGATGATTTTGGTATTAAATCCCTTCAAGTATGTTGCCAACATTGTAGAATTCAAGAGTGACAAATTCCAAAAGGCTGAGAACTACTGCTTTGGTAGAGTACAATCTTCAAAAATACAGTACGAGGCTCTTGAAGGGTAGGCTCTTGATTCTTACAACATTATCCTTTCGGGCCAAAAAGAGGTTGTATCAGTGGGATCGCCTAAGTACCTCCTGTCTGTTGTCAAGTGGTGAAGCAGACTCCACGCAGCGAGGACTACTGCAGTTGCTGGGTCGACTTGCCCCATTTCCATAGGTTCCTTCCGTAAAGAGACAACAAGCCCAAGTGTGTTTAGATAAGTGAGGCATGAACTTCGTGTTTACATCAGGTGTTTTTGCCTCCAAGTCCTGGTGTGGTGCAGATGTGGGTCCAGGTGGGTACTGCGCTTACAGGGGTACATGTTACAGCTGAGGAACCCTGAGCTTAGGAAACCCCTAAGCTTATAAGAGGCTGTTGGTGAACCTGCCCAATCTTTGCTCCCAAGGAAGACATTTATATTACCTTGGAATGTAAGCAGATCTCCTCTGAGGAAAGAAGAGTGACTTTATTATCCTGGAGTGAATAAATAAATGTGCTCCCCAACCAGGGGAGTGACACTCTCTGTAGCTTCCATGGCTGACTGTTCCGTAAACTTGCCCCCAATAAAACTGTTATTGCACTATCATCTTATGTTCAATGCACTGCGTTCAGCATGTGGAAGGGGCAATGGAGACCCATCACATCTGGACTTCAGTTTGAGTTCTGGTACTTTACCAGTTGGGCCATCTTGAGGGTCTTTTTTAAAATTTCTGTAAAATGAGGAATAATATTTTTCTCCTAGAGCTATTTAAAAAATGAAATTAGATATTTAAAGCAGTTAGTACCGTACTGAGCACAATAATAATAACCCATTGTAAAAGTTAGGACTGCATTAGGTCAAGTGTAACAGAATACTTGATCAGCAGTAACTTAAAAAATTAAGGCATTTTCTTTTCTCACGTTAAAAACAAGGCCAGAGATTCATCCTCCAATTGGCTCAGCTCCTCACCAGTGTTGCCAGTGATAGGCTTGCTCTCCATTCTCGCTGCTCTGCCGAAGCATGTGGCTCCTGTTATGGTGGCAAATGATTGCTGTTCCTGTAGGGCTAAATCTGCATCAGCCCGAAACGAGGTGCAAGGATTGAAAGCCTTCTGCTTTGAAGCTCTGCTTTTTTATTCTGGAGGGAATGCCCTTCTTAGGGACTTCATCCATATACTAATTAGCAGGCTCTGGGTTACATGGCCACTCTTACTGGGAGATTGGATATTTGTAGTTAGTTACACAGTTGCCCCACACGAAACTCTGTTAGATAGGAAGAAGGTGGAATGGATACTGGTCATTGACTGGCAGTGTGTGCCACAGAAAGCATCCCTGTGTCCAAACTGTTCACATTCGAATATGGTGCTTCAGTGAGCAATAAAAACTTTCCATCTGGGCGGTGACAGACTCTAGCCAGTGCATGCTTTTTATTAGGCATTTATATCTAAATTTGGAGAGGTTAATTCTACTTGATTCAGTGTTCAAAGGACAGCTATATTTCCAGCTTCCAGATTTTAGATGCTATGAATAGCTTATTTGGTGAACTCGAAAATGGAACAGAATTTACATATCAAAGCTAATTAGGCCTACTGGAAAAGCCTTATTGCCCCTAACATAGGTAGCCTAATTACTTTATGTTTTAATTTTCTCTTCTTCATTAACAGGTACTAAAGGGCGTCTTCATTGAATTGGCTCGCAGCATTTTGGCTTTAAGCTTCTGTTTCCATCTTTATATTATCAAGAATTGGTCAACTGGGTACCAAGTCATTCTGTGTAGCCAAGTTTCTTGGATGTGAATTAAACTGTTAAGTTCAGGAATATTGATTTCAGCCACTTTCTCTGCTATACATGTTAAAATGTGTTTTGCACATAATGACAGGATAGCGAAAATAATTTATCCTAATTGTGATGATTCACAATCACCTTTTGAGCATCAGTTGCTATGAAATTTTGTAGTCATGGATATTGATATAAAACTCCAGTGGTAACTACTCTTTGCTTCCTTGCTTCTTTCTCATAGAATGAAGCCTGACTGTGAGCCCCTTTGGGCCTGTGGAGTGGACCCCCTGCAAGGGCCTTTGTCATCCTCAGAGAACTTACCAGTGTCTTCACTGTTGTTCCAGTTGCTCTTGACTTTTTATCACACTTCCAATGATGATTTTTCAAGTCTGTGACATCTATAGTTGGACCATAAGCACTAACGTACGATCTTGCATCCATCCTCCCTACTCGTTTGTACTAATTTCCTGAATGAAGTGAGAAGAGGAATCTTCCTCACCCTTTCAGAGACCTTTGGAGGTGTCTTAAGTAGGCTTACTCCAAAGTAGAGGTTGGCAAACATTTTCTGTAAAGGACAGTAAGTATGTGTTTCAGTCTTCGTGGGCCACATACAGTCTCTGTCACGTATTCTCCCCTTCCTCTTCCTTTCATTCTTAGCTTGGAGGGCTGCTCAAAACAGACCATGGATCAGAATTGGCCTGCAGCTGAATTTTGCTGATCCTTGCTCCAGAACATTCAGTTCTTTACCATTAGAGCAGTGGTCTCCAAAGCTTTAAAAAGTGAACTCATATTAAAAGCTTTGAGAAGGTACCCATGATTTTTATTTATAAAATATTTACATTTTTACTAAACTAATGAATTATGTACTTTACAAAATATGCAAAAATAGAAATGTAAAAAATATGAGACAAAATATGGATATAAAAAGCTCTAGTTCTTTTTGTGCCTCAGGAGATCATCTTGCCATTTTCATGGGGAATCTACATTTCATCTTGTAGTTCTCTATTTGAAGAAAAATATGACACCTCACATGACACCAGCCCTATAATTTTCTAGAAGATGTTAATATCAGCTTTTACCTTGAGTCTACTTAAAGCAAGGGAACTTGATTCATTGGGACCTGCCAAAATAAAAGTTGTGAAACATTACAAGAACAGACTTTTTTAAAAATCAGTTCTTTAAAATTAATCAGAGAATAAACTATGATGAAAAAGAGGCTCTTCAAGTCCATGAAATTCCCCTTCAGGACCATGATTTATTAACCATTTTTCACTGGTGAATATGCAGTCTTCTAATGTGTCACTGAAATTCCAAGGCCACCTTTCAGGAAACAGCACACAACACAGGTAAACACATTTAGTTATAAAATTGTTTGGACTTTTTAGTGAGTGATAACCTAGAACACAGCATTTTCAAATTGTTTAGTAAGAACCATTATTGAACATGTCCTGCATCAGATTCTTAATCTTGGGTTCATGGATTCCATAAATGGCTGTAGATGGATTTTAATTTATCAATGAACACATTAAAATTTTTATGGAGTACATGGGTGTAATATGTACGTATTTCTGGGAATATGGCCATAAGTATCTATTTAGGAGACAGAAACCACACCAGTTATTTTACTAGAGAGAATTTAATACAAAGAACTATTAACCAAATGTAAAATTATTGCGAGGTAACTGAAAAGGCGAAAAGAAAATTCTAAGTTATCACAGAAGTAGCAATTGCAGGAAGCTGCTGCTATTCCTAGAGATGGAGAAACAAAGGGCTAGGATAACTACAATTTAGAAACTTGGGGAAGGGTCCCTACAGACCTGAAACTAAGATCTCAGTGATGCTGAGACCCAGATCTCTTAGCAGGAACATCAGGCAGTTTGAGTGGGGCTGCTAAGGGGGCACCATGGGGCTATTTCTGAGAGTGGTGGAATCTGTTTACATTACACTCAACCGCGATTTCAGATACAAACTGCCTCTTCTGGGTGAAAAAGCATTGCTGGGGTGGTGCTCAAGGAACCTGCAAGATGCCAAAAAAACAAAAACAAGACCCTTCCTTTTCCCGTCTTGCAGTCTCCCTGAAGCACCCCCTATTGGTGGACTCTAACAGGCATCAGCTGGCAAAGCAGAGATGTGGTTTGCAACATCACAAAGCTGGGTAGACTTAAAGTTCAAAGGTAATAGCTTCATTGCTGGTCCCAGTGGTCCACAGGTTTAATCCAATTCTTAAAAGGGATTGTAACTCCAAAGGTGAAAACTTTACTCTCTATTTCTTCATATTTAGGGAAGAGGATTATTTTATGTATGGAAGTGTTGCTTCACAGGTAAAGATAAATGAACATCTGAATATTCTAAAGTGCAGTTGATCCTTGAGCAGCCCAGGTTTGAATTGCACAGGTCTACTTATATGCAGATTAAAAAAAAAATACTGTAAATGTATTTTCTCTTCTGATTTTCATAATAACATTTTCTTTTCTTGAGCTTACTTGATTGCAAGAATACAGTATATAATACACATAACATACAAACGTGTGTTAATTTTCTGCTCATGTAACTGGTAAGGCTTCTGGTCAACAGTAGGCTATTACTGTGTTTCCCCAAAAATAAGACTTAGCTGGACAATCAGCTCTAATGCGTCTTTTGGAGCAAATTAATATAAGACCCGATCTTATTTTATTATAAGACCGGATATAATATAATATAATCTATAATCTAATATAATATAATACCGGGTCTTATATTATTTTTGCTCCAAAAGACGCATTAGAGCTGATTGTCCGGCAAAGTCTTATTTAAGGAGAAACATCGTAGTAAAGTTTTGGGAGACCTGAAACTATACATGGATTTTTGACTGCAAGAGGTCAGCGCCCCTAAACTCCTTGTTCAAGGCTCAACTGTATTTCATTTTTCTGGGTTCGGCTATCACATAATGTGGACAAACCAGTAATTAACCTATCATGATAGTTCTGGAACTAAATTTCTGAAGTTATGTGGTGAGGTGCCATTTCTTTTCCTTTCATGATCTGCTTCTCTTTGACTTTGTCTGGAAAGTGATTTCATGTCTTAGGACAGTGTAGCACACATCGTCTGTGGTGGTGTCCGGCACTAGGATCCCCTGGGGACCTGTGGGTGCTGCTCCCAGGCCCTTGGCATGACTGCTGAGCAGAGGTTAGAGACACCTACAGAGCCGAGCTAGTCAGGCGGCCCACCCCAGTCAGTGAACTGGTCCAGGTTTGGGAAGAGGTGGTGAAGTTGGGAGATGTGAGCTAGAAGCTGCTGGCCGCCCTGTTTTCCACCGTGAAGAGCAAGCCACTTTGAAGAAAGAGGGAGTTGAGTCAACACAGTGGAGAAAGGTGAGAGGAGTGGCAGCGTCCTGCAGCTTTCCAGTCCTGGCGCCAGTGCCCCTGAAACAGCCGCCCCGCCCCTCGTGAACACAGTTTGCTTATATGAATCAAGCTTACTTTCTGTTTCTTCTTAAGCTTGCTCAGGCTGGTTTTCTATCACTGATACCCAGCACAGGCCTGCCTAAAGCAGCTCTGCTGGGTTAGGTACAACGCTTTTAGAAACACATTTAGACGCTCTCTCAGGAACTCTGCTGCCATAGCGGTAAATGGGTGATGGAATGTATCTCCAAGATTGTTTGAGGAGCAAATGAAGAAATACATGGAAAGCATTTAGCGCGGTGCTTGTCATAAAGTACACATTAGAAAGCCTTGTTGTGGACCCAGTACTGTATCATCAGCAGCCTAGCTTGTCACCGGACTATGCTGTGTATAGCAGTTTCTCCCTGTTCCTCATCCGCTACTCGATTACACCATTTGGTTTGCCCTTTTCATGACACCCTGGTACTGTCAAGGACCAACAAGGTTCAGGGAGATAGACATTAACCCACAACAGCAATATGTCATTTCTTCAATGACATTCACCTAGTTTAGTCCGGGTGTCCATAGAGGATTTTTAGGCTTTAAAGTTACTTAAAATTTTCTCCTTCTTCTGCTGTGCATCATTGCTGCTCTTCTTTCTTCTCTGTCACCACTATCGGCTGTCAAATCCCTGTTGTTATTTCTAATTGGTGATTTAGAAACTGCTCATTTGAGTCTATCTTCCCTTGAGCTTTTATTTTGTTGTTTCCTCCAAATCACATCTTTTTTGCTTCTTCTCATGTGAAATGTTTAGTTATGTATATATGTATGTATTGTATTTCAGATTAATGTGATAATTTCAGTGAGAATTGAAACTCTCATGCAGACCAGCATATTCTTACCAGGATAAGATAGGAAGTTAAATTATAACCAGAAGGTTGCTTGGTATCCAGGAATCAGTGTAAGAGACATAAGATGAGACCCTCACAGCCCCTTGCCCCCCTAAACACACACACAGCTGTGTGTTTCAGCCGTCATTGCTGCAAGCTTGAGACGATAAAGGTACTTTGTTATTCAGAAATTATTTTTGAGTTAATATACAGCTAAAGGGTATGCAATTGCAGCAACCTAAAATTAATAATTTAAAAATAAAAATAGAAGAAAATTGTTGTATGTGTCTGGACAACTTTCTCTGCTTCCTAAGTACAACAGATGAGGATGTACTCAATTCCAAAACAAGAAAACAAAACTAAAAAGCAAGTGGGAGTAAGTGATGTTGGGAAAAATTTCCTATAATAATCAGTAAACAAATTATTATTAGGGAGGTAAATGGCTTCATATAAGTTCTATTCAGCTTGGTCAAGTGTAGCATCATCAATTTAATACTTCAGCCAGGTAGTTTACTAATTTAAATGAGTTGATTCAAATTGACCTTTTTAGATGACTGAAATAACTGTGCTGATTGTTCAGCTATTCAAATCATATAGACACTGTTTGAGACAAATTTCATGCCCCATCAGTGCACTGAGACAGTGTGGTGTAATAATAATACATTTGCATTTCTATCCTTTGCCCCAGCTCTCCCCTGCTTTCTAGGCTCATACATCCAGCTAACATGCCCACTGGACAGTCCACATGAATGACCCAAAGATACTTCAACTGTAACATATTCAAACAGAATTCTTGATATCTGCCTGCAAAACTTACTCTTCTCCTATTTCCTATTGCAACAAAATCCGGAGGTATTCTTTACTTCTCTCTTTTGCTCACACCCTACATCTACTCCATCAACTGTACCTTCAGAATATACCCCAGTTCCAGACATCACATGTCGGCATCTACAGTTCTCCCACCTGGTCCAAGCCTCCCTCATTGCTCTGCTGGATCTGCAGCAGCTCCCTGTCTCTCTTCTGCCTCTTGTGCTCTTCAGCTACTCTCCACAGAGCAGCCGTAGGCATACGTTAAAATCATGTGATTCACATCATTCACATACACCAAACGATCAATAAATACCGAGTGCACTCAAAGGTGATTTTTAATTTTCTTATTTACATTTTTAATATTTTCTATAATTACCATGTATAATTTGTATAACCCAGAAAACAATTTGGTTTTACATTTTTGCTTGTATAAAGGATATAACATTTTAAATACAAATTAAATAAAGCATTTCTTGGTGCAATTTTGCTTTCTTTAATTACTTGGTTTGATACACATACCCTGATGTTAATTTCAGAGATTTCCTTTTGTTTTGACTACTTGTGTTATCAATTAGATAAAAGATAATACTCAGTGACAGTGGGAGACAGCATAATATAGTGGGAAAGGCGTGAATTTTAATCCATAAGACCTGGGATCTAGTTTATTTGACAGTGGATTAGCTAAGTAACTTTAGCTAGTTGACTTAAATTTTCTGTCCTCTTATCTTTAAAAAATGAGATTAATAATATCTGGCTTACCTACCACATAGGATTTTTGTGAGGATCAAATAAATATTTGAAAGTGTTTGGTGAAGTGGAAAACACTCAATGCGTGTTATTAAAAATAATAGCATTATACAATTGTCAAATGGTGAGTTCTAAAACCTAAAGTAAATTAAGGGTTCAGCTGAGTATTGTATTTGTCATATGCTACCTTAACCCAATATCCATATGCATAGAGGATGGTTAGATTAATGGATTTCAGCTGCTAACTGAATAAAAATGAAAATGACGGATGTAGAGTTGAAGCAGTCTTGCTCATCCAGAGGAGACAGCTATACATAGTTCAGAGGAAAAACTGCCTTGTTAAGCAGATGGGGTTTCTTATATACCTTGGAAGAGCAGCTAAGAGCATAGATGGGTGTGGGTGGAAATAGTGCCTAGATCTGAGAGCGGAGAGAGGTTGTACCTGGTAGTCTTGTCGGGGCAGGCGTAGGCTGACCTTAAGAAAAGGGCTCCCTTGGCTGGAGGATCTAGGAGAAACTCTTTGTTTTGCCCGTCCTGGAAGCACTGCAGGTAATGGTGATGAGGACTAAGGGAAAAAAAACCTTTTAGCCCACGGGGAAAATTTAGAGTTGGAGCCTCAGAAGAAGGAATAAGAGGAATTTTGAGATCTTTATTCAGTTTAAAGCAATCAAAAATTTACTGAGTGCCAGACACATTACTAGATCTATTTACATTTAATCCTATTTGATCCTTAGCATTATTGTTAAGTAGGTATTATTATCTCTTTACAGATGGGAAAACTCTAGACTCAGAGGGGTTAGAGAAGTTGTTCCAGATCTCCTTACTAGTAAGTGACCGATCTGGGACTGAAATCTACTTCTGTTGGCCTCTTTACACTGTATCCTCTTGAATGCCAGTGAACTTCTGTGAGTAGAGGCCTTGACTCTGTTCATATTAATGATTTTCAGAGAGAGATCTGAATTTTTTCGGGGATGTGGCAGAGTCTTTGATACCAGCGTGCATGGTAATTGGAAGCAGTATGTCCAGGTGATGTGTAGGGCTGCTTTCTCTAACAAAGGACACTTAATTTTGTGGCTCAGCATCTCTGAAAGATGATCATTTTTTTCAAGTCAGATACTTTCTTAATCTTTTGCTGTTTTTAAGATAGCCTTTGCAACATCCCAAAGAACCTCACCAAATCAGTGTGTATTAATGTAAGAAACCAAGATTTTTGCTGCAATGAGTTCTGGATGGTTTCATTCAGGTGGAGGTAAATGGCAGAACTGCCTGTAATTCATGACCTGCTTCATGGAGTTAGGGACATTATTTGACAAGGACACTGCTTCAGTGTCAGTTTTCTGCTCCAAATCACAAAATAGAACACATGACTTCAATGAAATCTTTTCAGTCAGGTGTGGCTTCTTTTCAAATGTTTCAAGACAAGACTTTTGTGTTGGGGCAAATCCAAGAGTTAGCAAAATCCCAGCCTTTTCAAATCCAGTCTTCTTTTCACAAAGATTCACATTGTCTAGTGTATCATGGACAGACATGAGGTACTTCTTTGAATTTTGCTGGCTTCATATTTTTATTGGAAACAAAATTTTTAACACCAAAACTGAGATTTTTGTTTTTAACTTATGTTCAATTATAGAAGTAAAATCTAAAAATATATAAATTTTATCATACTACATTTGCTATTTTACAGCTAAGTTCTATAAAACAAATTTGTAAAATTCACATTGTCCAGAAGTATAATTACAATTTTGGGTCTCTTTTATTCTTTTCAAAAGAAAATTATTCTGTATATCTTAGCAAGGAAATAGTGATGAGTGTAAATTAACTGACTATGTACAGTACAGATATGTACTGCTATTCTATATTATCTGGAGTCAACAGTATTTTAATAACTTAATTTGTTATAAGTGGAATATTTATCACAAAGTCAAGTTTCGAATTATCTAGAAGAAATTAAAGACAAAAAAGTTTGGTATCTGTTTCATGTGGTCCCCGAAGGCAATCCATGGATCACATGCCACAGTTTAAGAAATGATGTTTTAGGGAAAAAAACTAAACACTAGACTTAGTATAAGAGTAGCTCATTTCTGTAATCCATAAGATGTACTCTTTCTAGTGTAGAACACTTCATTGTGTGATTCAATTGTGTAAGTCAATTGCCTTAGCTGATTAAAATCAAGTATAGCAGACACCCTTTGTATGACAGAAGAAAAAATGCTTTTCTTTTAGAAAACACTTTGTAGTGAGTTTTCAGGTAAATTTATATGTGGTAGGGTTGTGTTTTAGTAATTTATTCTGTATAAAAAAATACCTCCAAATTTGATGGCTTTAAAAAACATTGCTTCTTTGTCATGGTTCTGCAGTGATTTTTGTGTAGGACATGGTATTAGCTGGGATTGCCCATGCAGTGGCAGTCAGCTGGGAGCCTGGTTAGGACACCTGGATTCTTCACAGTGCCTCTCTTTCCAGCAGGATTGCTGGGACTTCCTTAGAGAATGGTAGCCAGGCTCTTAAGATCAAGTGTCAAAAGAGTAAGACCCAATATGTAAGTTTCTGCTTGTATCATGCTTGCTAACATTCTATTGGCCAAGGCAAATCACATGACTGAGTACAAATGGGAGGAAACTTTACATGGGTGTGAATACTGGGAAGTGTGGTTCATTGGGGGCTACCAATGTCAGAGTCTCCCACAGGTTGCTATTTATTTCCTAATATCTGTATCTATGGCCTTTTTTCATAGTAATTAAAGTTTTAATTTTCGATGAGATGCATTGCCTCCTAGAATTAAGACTATTTCTACCCTAACACTCCTCAAATTGTGGTTGGAAAGCTACATTTTTGGGCAAGGGGATTCAAGCAGAAGTATTGTGTGTGACTGCTGGATAGTGTCTTTACCGTGAAACTATTGCTGTGTGACGAATTACCTCCAAAATGCAGCAGCTGAAAGCAACAAATATTTATCTTCTTGCACAGATCCTGAGAGTCGCGATTTGAGAGCAGCTAAGTTGGATAACTTTGGTTCAGAATCTCTCATGTGGTTGCAGTCAAGATACTGAGAAAAGCTACCATCATCTGGAAACTGACTGTGGCTGAAAGGTCACTTCCATGACGGCTCACTCACGTGGCTGTTGGCCAGAAGCCTCAGTTCTCACCGGCTCTTGGCAGGAGGCCTCAGTTCCCCACCACATGGACCTTTCAATAGGGCTGCTTGAGAGGCAGCTAGGCTAACCTCATGTCACGGAAATTAGCTTCCCTCAGAGGGAGTATGGGAACTGGAGAGAAGAGGAAAAAGATAGAGGAGCCAAAATACCTTTCATGACCTAGCCTTGTAAATCATGTATTGTAACTTCTTCTGTATTCAGTTATTCACACAGATCAACCTTGAGGGTGGAGAGAACTAAACAAGGGTGTGAACACCAGGAGGCAGGGATCGGTGCGGTGACACCTTGGAGGCTGCCTACCACAGTGTTTTTAAAGGTGAGGTATATGTGTTTCTTCACATTTTGAACTTTTAGTATTTGTCAATATTTTAAGCAGTTATGTAAGACAAACTGAGCAAACCAAATTCTATACAAAAGGTTAGCCACAGTGTAGTCGAATTCCAATTTATTTGTGTTCTTTATTCTCATTAGGGGGAAAAATTAGAAAAAACATCATTTCTTAAAACTAGAAAGTTATGACAATATTTACTGAGAATTAGGCTAGGAGTGTTTTTGGATTGTTTGAAAATAATTTAGAGAACATGGCCTGAAACAGAACATTGGTGTCTTATTCATATTTATTGCAGAAATAATTACAGATTATTGTTGCAAACTTGTCTTAAAAAAATAACACACACACACACAAAACATAAGTCGGCAGTGTAAACTGTATGGTGTAAAATGAATTTTCATATTAACCAATTCTGCTATTGCTTTCTTGCTGTATTCATGGTGGATCTGTTGGTTAAATCCTGTCTTTAACATGCCCCCAAAATATATTAATACTGTTTACATAATTACTAAAGAGATAGTCACATCCTATATAACTGTGTTGCCCAATTTTGATAATCTGAGTCTAGCAGTGGATAAAAGCATTGACTTTAGGTCAGGAATTCATGGTTTCAGATCCCCATTGGACTTTCCTAGCCATGTGTCCGTATGTGCTCTAAGAGGCAGTTCCTTCATCTATAAAATGAGAATAATAATACATACGTCACAGGGTGTTACGTATTAGGTTGGTGCAAAAGTAATTGCAGTTTTTGCAATTGTTTTTAACCTTTTAAACCACTGTTACTTTTGCACCAACCTAATATGATACATGAGGCTCATAGTAAACACTCCATAAATGGAATTATTGTTAGCTAAGTGTCCTTTAAATATTTTAGGATTAATGGCTTTGGTGAATGCTTAGCATATTTTGTAATGTCCTTTTAGAGCAATTTCTTGTTGTGCATGTGTGTACATGTGTTTTAAATGAAGAGATTAAGATAATAGATGAACTAGGATTAAGAAATATATTTCCTTTTAGAAGTTACCTTCTATTGGAAAGTTTATTTGAATAATTTCCATCTATCCAGCCAGCAAGTTATTTACCCAACATTTATAAAATATCCATTACGTGATAAGCACTAAATATGCAAAAAATAAGATATTGTCCCTTCCTTCCAGGGTTTCACAAGCGATGAAGATTTATATCAAAGAGAGATAGAAACAAATAATTAAACAGTGTATCGGTTGCATACCTGTTATGAGATGCGTATGGCACCAGGTGCTTGCACAGGAAGAAGCATTTAACTGCCCAGGAGAGGATTCCTGAGGGGTTAATGTTTCATGTGGGTCTTGATGATGGCTAAGGAAAGGACTAAGTAGTGGGGACTAGGGGTAGGAGGAGAGAGACAGTACTTTCTGGACAGAGGCTAGAGCCTGTGAGAAGGCAAGAAGGAATGAAAGAACTGGTATATTCTGAGGAAACTTCGCAGTGTAGGTCAGGACTGTGCAGTGCTTAAAGGGTGGCAATCAGGGCAAGGCGAGAGAGGTAGAAGGGGCCATGATGAGGATGTAGGTATTGGTGAGCCAATAAAGGATTCATGTTAATTTAAACCCAGAGCTAGCAGTAAGTTGAACTATTCTATAATGATATGCAAAGGTAATTGTTGGATTCCAAGACCTGGGTTTGACTCATGACTCTGTCGCTTCTTGATGATGTGATCTTGGCAAATTATTTACATCTCCATGTGGTTTGTTCATCTACAAAATGGGGCAATAAGATTCTACTGATGATTGTGTGTCATCTAAAAGAAAAAAAAAATGCATGTAATATTTAGCCCATAGTAAGCACTTAGTAAATGTTAGCTTTATTAACAATAATAATAACAGTAAGCTCTGAGTGGCTTAAACAATTCATTACATAATGTGACAGTGAGTGGTGAGTCGGCAAGCACTGATGTGAAGCAGCTAAAGAATTTTTGGAAACTCTAGATAAGTTGATTGTGGATGGAAATTACTTGCCAAAGCACATATTCAATATGGATGAAATGTCTCTTTTCTAGAAACAAATACCTTCAAGAACTTTCACCCATGAAGAGACCAAGTCAATGCCAGGTCTCACAGCTTCGAAGGACAGGAAAACAGTCTTGCTTGGGGGCAATATTGCAGGCTACAAATTGAAACCCCTGGGATCTGGCACAGTGAGAACTCCAGGGCTTTCAAGCATATCGATAAGGGCACATTGCAGGAGCAATAAGTAGTCATGGATGACCCAGTTCCTCTTGCAGGATGCCCTCCTGAATTGCTGTGCCAGCGAAATGGAGAAGTACTGTTTGGAGAATAACACTGAGTTTGCTTGTTGCTAATGCTCTGGGACATACTCTTTTTATTGGTGATCTTCATCCTAATATCGTAGTGGTATTTTTCCCTCCAAACACCATCTCTTTGATCCAACCAATGGATCAAGGAGTTAAAGCAGCTTTTAAGGTCTGCTACCTGAGGAGGACCTTTGCCCAGGCTATTGCTGCAACTGAGAAAGACACCGATGAAATTGTAGAAGGATTACAACATCGATGACTGCATCAAGAACCTTGTTTGGGCTTGGGGTGATGTCACCAAGAAGTAGATGAATGGCACCTGGAAGAAGAAACTCAAGAAGTTTGTAATGACTTCAAAAGAATGGCCAAGGATGAGGAGGTCGCAAAAATAAAAAAGGCTGTGGTTGAGATGGCCAACAACTTTAACCTGACAGTGCGTGAGTTAGACATTGTGGAGCTCCTACAGGTGACTGACTAGTGAAGGAACTGACTAACGAAGACTTGTTGGAACTGGAACAGGAATGCACACTGGGGAAGTGGCAAGAAAAAAGGAAACTGCAGGAGAAAAAAAAATGAATTAGAGCCCCAAGAAAATCCATAGTGAAGGGTTTAGCAAATTCTTTTGCAGACCTCAGTAAGCTCCTTAAAAAGATTGAAAACATGGGTCATGGAGTATTATTTGTTTACAAGCAAATCTATGATGAAAAGAGACAAACCAACAAACCGCTATGGACATATTTCTAAAAAGAGTGCCACGGCCTTAAGAAGAGCCTCAGGCAGGTCCTTCAGGAGGTATTCTAGAAAAAGGCCGTGTTATCATAGGAGATGGCAGCTCCATGCAGGTTATTGCCCTAAAGCCTTGTAGTGGGACAAGATGTGGAGGACCCGGATATTAATGATCCTGACCCTGTGTAGGCCCAGGCTAACATGTGTTTGTGTTTTGGTTTTAAACAAAAATTTTTTAAAACGTTAAGAAACAGAAAGCTTATAGAATGAAGATATAAAGCAGGGGTGTCCAAACTGCGGCCCACGGGCCAGCTGCGGCCTGCAATCCATTGTTAATTGGCCCGTGGCAAATTCCAAAAATATATTTAGTTTACTTAAATACACCAGGTGAGGCAATACATACTTCACCTCGAGTGAGTGGCCCGGCTGTTTGTGTGTTTTACCGCATATGGCCCTTAGTGAAAAACGTAGAAAAAAGTTTGGACACCCCTGATATAAAGGAAGAAAATACTTTTGTTTAGCTGTACAGCGTGTTTGTTTTATAAGCTGTTATTAAAAAGGAATTGAAAAGTTAAAAAAAATTTAAAAGTTTATAAAGTAAAAAACTTACAGTAAGCTAAGGTTAATTTATTATTGGAGAAAGAAAAACTATTTTTATAAATTTAGTGTAGCCGAAGTGTACAGAGTTTATAAAGTCTACAATGGTATACAATTACGTCCTGGGCCTTCACATTCACTAAACTCTTGCTCATGACTCACCCTAAACAACTTTCAGTCCTGCAAGCTCCATTTGTGGTAAGTGCCCTACATAAGTATGCCGTTTTTTATCTTTTACTCCATATTTTGACTGTACCTTTTCTATGTTTAGATATGTTTAGATACACAAATATTTGTCTCTGTGTTAAAAGAACCTACAGTGTTCAGTACCGTAACGTGCTGTACAGGTTTATAGCCTAGCAGCAATAGGCTATGCCACGTAGCCTAGGTGTGGAATAGGCTGTACCATCGAGGCGTGTGTAGGTACACTCTATGATGTTCACACAATGATGAAATCACTTAACGGTGCATTTCTTAGAACCTATACCTGTTGTTAAGTGAGGCATGACTATTTAATTAAGCTCCACATTGAATGGTTCAAGCAATAAGTAAATTACAAGTTGAGACAGAGGAGAGATCAATGAGGGTTAGATTCATTCAGGAGCGATTCATGGAAGAGGCAGGGCTTGAACAGAGAGCCTGGAGGAAGGGAAAGTCAGTTCCGGGTGGCGTCAAAAAGCTGAAGAGAAAGTTCAAGGAGAAAGGAACACCTGCTCTGTGTTCCAGGAAAAAAGTACTTTCTGTGCCTGCTTTTCTCCTATATGAAAAGAACAGTTTGCTGTTTTGTGTCTTTTAAAAAAATCACAACATACAAACCCTGGGGAAAAAAATCTCAAACATACAGAAAGAAGCAAAACCCACCATGATATTTTCTCATTTGCACTTAACTTGGAGTTTGGGACCTTTTTCCTGGTGTGGATGTTGCCACAGGCTCCTGACAGTCTTAGCTTGATTGGATCCCTGCAGTGCAGTCTACTTCACACTATTTTTTTTAGACCACTTGAAAGTTTTTCGATTTATTCAATAGAATATATCAGGCTGTCAGCTTTGGAGAGCTGGTGCCTGCAGAAGATATATCTTTCCTCTGCAGGTGGCACTGGCTGCCAATTTTTCTTTGGGGTGAGCTGTTGTTCCAAAGAATCCCTCTGTGGTTTGAGCACCAGTCACATCTGAGTTGATCTCCTTTAGTGTCTACTGCTGTATCTGGATAATGGCTCTACCTGCTGTGTGTGAGTGGAGAGAGGAGTCTATTGTATTATTTCTTTGCTTTGTGATTAGCAAATTACTTTTTGCTTAAACTGGGTCATCCCATCTCTTTTTTTCTTGCCCAAGCAATTTATCTGCTTCTGTCATTTCCTAGATGTTGATATCAATGTCACTTTGCTTCAGATGGTGTCTCTTGAGTCTTTGAAGTTCCTGCTATCTGTTTTCTCTTTGATTATTTGCTATCCACTCGGCAGAATGGTTTCAGTATCCTCCTGCTGTCCGTCTTCATCTCATAAGCTATCTGGTTCAGCTGAACTGCCATGAGCTTTCCCCACTGGGCTTCAGTGAGGAAGCAGAAAGATTTCCTCAGGGATTGTCAGACGCCTCTAGAAGGTGCCTCCATTTACTCCCGATAGCACATGACGGAGCCTGAAGGCAAAACATACCCACTCCTGTCAGGTTTACTAAGTGGACTTTATAATGTGACACTAGCATCAAAAATCATAATGGAAGAAGGAAAGGACTAATCTTTTGTTTCTAGGTTTTCCTCTTCTTTCTTTGCTCTGAATGTCAATTTCCTTTTTCTTTTCTGCACAGCTAGTTATCAGGTGATTCTTTAATTGTTTTAAAATAATGTCACCAAATGAGTTATAATTCAGTCTGGGTTTTGTTTTGAGGCTTACTAAGTTCCAGTAATAGAAAAGTCTAGAAGAGACCATTGAGCCCCTTTCCTCTATGTGAGAAGGCCGTCAACAATCCCAGATAGATGAAGTTAGAAGCTATTTATAATATCTGGTAAAATAGGCAGCAGGACAAGAATCTGGCTTATGGTGGACAGGTCTGTATTTAATAAGCAACAGTTAGTAGTAATGAGGATTGTACACTATTAATAAAACAGCTAAGAAAAGGGCTAGAGAATTATGGTAGCTAATGGTCTGAGGAACATTTACTATAAACCTGATTTTATGATACGTTTTAGAAGAACAAGTTGATCATAAATATTCACTCTCTCATGACATGTTGCACATAAAGTGTGATTCCCGGAACATTTTTAAAATACCTTTTAAAATTATAGGAGACAAGAAAAGATAGCTTTCATATGCAAGAGAAATTCTTTTAGGTTTTTGCCACCCTTGGAATAGGAACCTCAATCAAATTATTTGTATTCAAGATTTACCCTTAGGGAAACTCATAGTAAAGTGAAAAGTGCAACTGACTGAGAATATTTTGACTTCTGTAAAAGGATGAGACATTCGATCAGGTGATAAGTGGCTCACAAGTGTCATGTTTTTAAATTTCATTATAATCAAAGGAGTTTTTGCTCTTTCTAAAGTGTTTGGTCTTTTAGTCATAACGTCTTTTCTTTTCTGCTCACAGGTGATGGCAACCATTGTCTCAGTCTTCCTTGGAGATGTCAATATAGTGAAAACTCCTTCCCTCTACCCCAGGCGCTGTGTGCTGGGTCATAATTTCAAGCATCGCCAGTGAAACTAGTGCAGAGATATTTTCCTGCTAATACTTCTGTAATTAGTAATGCTGGGGCTCAGCTCCCGGTAGGTGAACGCAGGATACGGTGAGGCCGAAAAGGAACGACAACGGAGCCATAGGTAGGGGGTTCATACCACTATATTCTCAAGGGCAGATGGTCGAGACACAGGAAGTAGGACCCGCAAGATCCACACCATCCATGCTTGCTGGAGCAGCCCCACCAGCTTTATAGCAAACAGAGCAACAGTGGCGGATGGCAAACTGGTTACAGCTGATGGCTAACAGTTACATAAGTGCTTCCTTGGGGGGGTCGCATAAGCGAGCCAGCACCTTTCCACGTGAGACCAAGAGCCTGGAAACTGCTCTCTGGGACTCCGTCCCAACAACTTCCTTAGTTCTTCAGGGAATATTTTAATCTGTGATTAAATAACTGTGGCTTCCTTGAAACCAGAAACATACAGAAGCAGCTAGTTGTATTGCTACTTAGGTTGCTGTTTTTCTTAGCTCTCGGGAGCAATTCCTCATTCAGTCTGAACTGGACAATGAAGAAATGTGTTGAAGAAGGGAAGATAAAAGGAATATTTAGACATCTTAAGCTCTCTAAGTCAAATCTTGAGATGAGACTTACTACTTTTTGCTTTGTGTGTATTCCCACAACATAAAACACACTTGTATTCACACTAAGTATGAAAACAGGAAAACACATCCCAACTGTGTTCTGTATGAGTGGGGACAGAGCCAGGAGTGCAGTTTCCAGACTCTCGCTCTCACATGGAAAGGTGCTCACTCAGGTAGTAAATGGCCATCAACTGTGATTGTATGGACATCAGCTGTGGCTAGTTGACCATCAGCTGTAACCAGTGAGCCTTTGGCCACTAATATAACTGCCGTGGCCATGCTAGCAGCAAATGGGGGCTAGCAAGAATATGGTGGCTGAGCTAGCAAGAGCAGCAGATTGCAGTTAGCAGGGCAGATTGCAGCTAGCAAGTCGGTGGGTTGCCAGGCAGAAAAGCGGACAGCAGGTTGCAGGTCATGTGGATCCAGCCTCCAGTGAGACTATAGTGCCTCCAGTGAGACTATAGTGGTATGACTACCCTATCTATGTCTCCATGGGTGTTCCTTTTTGGACTAGCCATATCCTGCATTCTTATTTGGGGAGCGGGAGCAGAGACCCCACCTGATGCCTCGCATGACAAATGGCGGAGCGAGCAGGGTCCCCTACAAGGCAGTATGTGTGTGTGTGTATGTGCCTGTGCCTGTGTACACATAAACCTTATTTGTGAGTTACTTGATATTTTGTACTATATTTCTTCTTTCTGCCATTTTTGTAGGCCAATGATTTATAAACTATTTTAGTAATGCATCTGTTGGTAAAATATTTTTAATGTGCACTCCCCAAATATCTTTATATATTTATTTCCTTATATGGTTAATTCATTTACCATTACACTAACATATTGTGCATTAAAAAGCATACACAGAAAGCTCTAAGTTAAGCATAGATTAATAAATTATTTAAAACATGTTACCAATCGGTGATCGTATTATTTGTTAATAGTTTATGGCACTCCAAAGAGTTAAGACGGGTAATTGTTAACTATAGTAAATGTAAGTCCATATTTCAAATAATATTTTTGATAAATTCAACTTACTTTTGGTGGCCAGATTATTGTTTTTACTTTATAAGGAAAATTTCATGTAAGGAGTATAAGTATCAGCTCTGGTATTTATTGTTCGTCCATGTTTACCTTATTAGTATTGTATTCAACCTACAGTCTTTGCAGGAGTGTTTTGAAACTACTTGCACAGTTTACAAGAGTTATTTACTAACACTAGAAAAATCTATAAATCCACATAGCTGTCACACTTCAAGCTCACTGTCCATTACACTACAAGCAAACAGACAAGTGAGGCACCAGTTCTAAACCCTCCACGTTGGAGAGCAGTTCTTTTCTCTCAAGACACCTCATCTTCTATTTGTGGTGGCAACCACCTGATACATGGATGGTTTGGAATATGGGTGTTTGTCTGAATATTAAGTGCTAGAAAATTGATAAAGCCTGATTTTTTTTTTAATGAAAAAGTAAATAGAAATTTTAATATTTTCTTCTCAACTCACATGGGTTGCCTTGTGTACTTCCTGACAGTGGGGACACTATCTTGGAGACCACTATTTTAAATAATGTAATAGAGTTGATAATGTAATAAAAACTATATATCCATTTAAGGGGTGTCTTATTTTATGGTAATGGATAAAGACCAGTGTCATAGTCAAGAAATCTCAGTAGGTCCTTAATAAGGTAGCTACAATTCCTGACCACAATTAAGAATCACCTCATTTAAAGCTGTATGAATTTCATTAAGAGTAGCTTCTTAGGAAAGAAAAGTCTAGCACATATGTTATAATTAAGCTGTTTAAAGTACAAGTTAACTCAAATATGCATGTGCTAAGGTATGGTGTTAAATCTATTAAGTAACATCTATGAGAAGTGTTATCAATCTCTTATGGATCGAATGTATCCAGATAAAATACCCCGTAACTGAGTTTGTGACCTGCAAGGTAGCTCTAATAAAGATACAGCTACAAATGCTCTGAGACTGTTGAAGAGCTGAAACATTTACTAATGTAACTGATTTTAAAAGACTGGTTCAAAAAAAAATAGGCTTAAATGAGATTAAGGATGTTATTTTGGAGACAGAAAACATCAAAAACAAAACTGATTACTTCCCCTTGATTTTAGATTGCTAAAATAACTTGTTTCTTACATACATTTGGAGATCACCATTCTATAGAACTATAGGATTAAAATTAATTTCTTTGTAAGCACTTTCTGAAGACTTTAGGGTACAACATTTTTAACTCTGGGAAAGACAACAATGGCTTCCTCTAATCCAGGGATAAATATGAAACAATCTGTTCTATTTTTTTCTCTAAATATTTTGTAATTGCCTTCTAATTTTTGAAGCATAAGACATAGTAGAAGAAGTGACTGTATGCTATAGAAACACCAAAAGGCCTCCCTGATATTATTTGCAGGAACAATGGATGTTAAAGCTATCTTCAGATTGTGATTTATGAATTTTTGAAATGTATCCAAACTATTCAAGTTTATTTGTACAAAAGAGGCTAGCATCACGCGGTCTAACTTCTTAAGATAAAAGTCTGTTAAATTTGTACCCGGAGTCTCTTTTTATGTCATTGTGTAAAATCAGCAAGTGTATTTGGGAATAGGTACAATAAGGACTCTTATTCTCAAAAGCTTCTTGATAATAACATTATCTTCTTTGTGACTTATGTTGTGAGGCTTAGGCATTACAAAGTTTGGATGTAGTTCTTTCACATATTGTGTATCCCTTGAATGTCAGGCAGATATTGAATTCTCTTATAGTGTGAGAATTACATCTTTTTAAATTTTTTTGTCAGAGTGCTAGTCAGCTTTCGTTCCTGTAGCATTTAAAAAAATTCTATCAAAATCTATTAATGCTTTCTATGACCTTTCTACAGATGAAGGTAAGGCAATGAAAAATATCCCGACCAAATCAATTCAAATTATTGTGATGAAAGTATTGTATGAACTACTGTCCAATAAAAGCACATGTTTGACTTTCCCAAAAGTAAGGCTTAATTAATAGTCTTATATTGATTACTGATTAGTAGCAAAACTTTAGAAATGTCTGTGAATCTTTATATTCTGGAAATTGCTGGAAATACGGAGGAAATTAAAAGTAATAGTCTTACAGAGGATTCTGTCTATACCTAATTTTTCTCTATTTGTATAGAATAGTTTGTAACCTCTGTAGAGACATTTCAATTTTAATGATAAAAATAATGGTTGTCATGGTTGACCGTCAGAATCATAAGATCTCCAGGTCCATCCTCAGAAATTCTTATTCAGTGATATGTTGGTGTGGATTAGGAGGGCAGAAATCAGTATTTTAACACTCTCCCCATGTGATTCTGGTAATAAGTCAGATTTGGATTTAAGTATAGAGGTGGCCAGATCTCCTACTACAGCAATCAGAAAAGGGGTGAGGGGGGAAACTTCATGTTTTTAGAAGGGTAGAATTTCAGGAAATTACAATATCAATACGTGTAATAAAGGACATTTGCATCAATGGGTCTGTTGCTTATTACAGTATTCCTGGCAGAAACCATATGACTTTGTTTCCAGATGACAAAGCCTGGCAGACTTAATGAAATAATATGAGAAGATAGTCACAGCCCCTCGGAAGGAGAACTGGAAGAAAGCCCACCCTTTGTGATCTTGGTGGATTGTGGGCAGGAAGACAGAGGGAGATGGAAATGTCAATCAACAGGGAGTCTAATTCCCTTACCCTCATTAAACTTTGATGTGGAAGAGGTTTACTTTGGTACAACCACATAGTTGCTGGAAGCAGCCCAGGGATATGGAAGTGTGTGGCCAGTTTATCTGGACTTATTAGAAAGACTGAAGGAACTTAGGAGGAAACCAGCCTTCAGTTCAGTGCCTAACACCAGTGGCATGACATAAGTGAAAGAGAAGAACAGTTAGATGTGTAACAAGAGGTTAAAATTCAAGTTTGGGGACTCCTACACATAAAATTATGTGAAATTCCAAAGTGAGGTGCTAGATTATCATATACTGAATTTACAAAAGAAATGGAAAATAGCAAATGTTACACTCCGTAGGCCTCTCATCTAGGGTTTCCTCATTTACATCAAGACTATGAAAAGGTACAGAAAGTATATATAGGGAGATTGTTGAGAAGGGGAAAGGGATTGTGTGTGTTTGGGGTGGGGGGTGGGGCGAGTCCTATCTCCTCTTCAAGTTCAGTTTGGGAGGAGGCTTCAATGGGACCACTCAGAGAGTTTGAAAGGCATTCCCAGCACTTGGGCACCACAGAGAACTGTGCCTTCTGGGCTAGCAGGGTAGAGGTGGCTAACACTGCTAGAGCTTATTGGGACAGAGGATGCGTGAGGGTTTCCCACGTAGCCCATGTGGGAAGAAGATCTTGCTCAGAGTTGAGAGGATGAAGGGTTTTTTAATAGTGAAAGTCCAAATTGAATGAGCCACTGTGAAGCTTTCGGGCTCCAGAAGGGCAGTGATTCACATGTCAAAGGGGTAGAAATGGAAGTCCTCAGTGGATGCAATCTCCAAGGAGCTGATGAGATGCCCTGTGAGAAAGAGTCAGTATTAAACCACTGCCCAGGAGGCTGCCTTAGGAGACAACAATGGTGCCTGTCACTGTCTGGGCCCTTTCCCTTAATCCTTTCTCCGTCTAGGTCCAACCTTCCAGAGTTCTCAGTCTACACTAGTGGAAGAAGAGTAGGATTAAGCATGAAAAGTGGAGGACTCTTCTCACTGCAAATGGCTAGCTCCCAGAAAGAGGGAGGAGAGATGTTAGTCACATTTTGAGTTTTAATTATCACATAGAATAGCTTAATTCACCAAATTAGATTGCTTTGTGAATTATAATGACTGAAGGATTGCTTGTAAGTGTGAAACTGTTAAATGCAGAAGGAAGATGTTCTTAATCTAAAAAATGTTTAAAGGAAGGGGGATTTAAAAAAAAGTTGTATATTCATCACATTGGGTTTGTTCAATACACCAGTTTCATATAGGCTGGTTATTAAAGGGACCTGGAAAGGTCTTTGTGCCCTGGGGAGAGCTGTGCAGTGCGGAGAGGGCTAGCAGGAGGTGGTGGCCAGAGGTGACAGTACTCTGATACTATATGACTGGAGGCAAATGGGTGAGTTCAAGAATTTTGTTGATGAGAGCCAGCAAAGTCCTACCTCCTACCAAAAATAAAAATAAATGTGATCAAATACTCATCTGAGTAGTACATGAAAACAAGACCAACTGCTCTGCAGATTTTATCTTCACACCCCTCTTCACAACCTCTGATGTGAAAAGGGGTATGACACACCCCTTTCTCATTCACCTGATACCATCATGAAGAGGAGGGGAAGGATGAATGTAACATGGAAGATTTATTGGAGTCATATAAACAGAGACTGAGTTACATGCAGAGAAAGCTTGGATCAAACTAAGCTTGGACGAAGTTTTGGTTTTTCCACGTTAAATAATTGCTGATAGTGGCGGTGTAGTAACAATGTTAGAGAAGAATTGTAATTACAAAAAAGATCACAAGATAGATAGAGAAAAATAGCATAGCGTGAATGCATTTTTCACTTTTCTCCATTTCTGGTTTATTGTCCTGTTTCATTTGAGGAGGAAGATGAATCAGGCAGGTACTGTGGGACAAGCTCAGCGTTTATTATTTTCACTTATTTTAGGACTATTAGGAATCTTAAATTACTGTGTTTCTTGGGGCAGAGGAGAAAGAATCTGGTATGGAGGAGCAGAAAGACTGCACTAGACGAGAGGGGAGAAGTCATCGTATGGTTTATATTTTTATACTAAGCAGTCAAATTACCAGTGGTTCCTTTGAATAATCTCTGTTATGACTGGGTCAGGGGCCAAGTGTGTTTAGTTTTTGCCACCACATGTGTTTTCAACAAGAGCGAGGAGAAGAGGGAGAAATTGATTATTGTAGGGGAAATAGTTTTCCTTGATTTTATTTCGAGAATGGAGGCAAAGGTACTAGAGATATGCAAAAATACATGGTATTGTTAAATCGTTCTTATTTAATGCTTCTATTTTCATAGTTTTTGTTTTGTTTTGTTTGAGGGGGTAAAGAAGGGACTGGAAAACCTCACTCCACCCCCCGCCAAAATAAATAAGTAAGTAAATAAATAAATAAATAATCAGTCTACAGAACCTCCAGGATTTCCTGAGAGAACCACAGGGATTCAAGCACTCTGAATGACCTAAGAAGTGCAAGCTACCTTGTAGATAGATGGCTGCAGGATGGCAGGATGTCTATATGAGTCATGGATATGGATTCTTTTAAGAAATCAATCACTTTGTGTGGTCAGATGATATTACAACAGACAAGGCATGACCCTTCTCCTGGTTAACCTATTTATTTTTTCCTCCTGTCTTTGTTAAAGAGTCTGTTCTCAAGGTGGGGAGGACAATAGAGACATATTATTTAGACCTAACAAATGGTTGATGATGTGGCTTTTTTTTCTAGAACACTTCGATGGAATTTTCAGGTTTTAACTTGAGACTGATTTTTTTTTTCTTTTTCTTTTTCTTTTTTTTTTAAGAAGAAAGCTAGAAAGAAAGGGAAAACATTTCCATATGAGTTTATTGCGACATTCATGATCTTACGTCAGTATGTATCCAAAAAGCCATTAAGCATCCTGTTTAGTTTGGGAGATGTTGTAAAGATTGTTACATTACTAGTTTCTGTAACTGAATACTAGATGCAGTGTTTGTCCTAGTAAAATGCACTAGTTAGAAAATATGGGAAAATTATTATACACTGCAGTGGTTGATTCAGCCCAGGTATTGGAAATAATGAAATTTGTTTTAAACAAAAGTATTCAAAAAGATAGATGCTATAGAAGGGATGGCAGCTCAGCAGTAGTAGATGTGACTGCCAAAGAAAGCATGGCATTTCTTAGGCTACACAGAGAGATAATTTTCCTTGCTGAAATATATGCAAATTTTCCTTTGCATATATAAGTGACTTTTACTCTCCTCTTTAAGTTGAGAGAGCACCCTTAATGAGTTTTGAAAAACAAAAACAAACCAAAAACTCTTCTTCGGCGTTCTAATTAACATGGTATATATTTTGGGAGGCCACTTTAACTGGGGGGTTTATATTAACATTTAATGTACTAAATTCATTATATTCTGAAATACGGGTAACATTGATGTCACTTGACTCAGTAATGCACATATGTATCTTCAAATCATATCAAAAGAACCAAAGTGGGCTTTCACTGCAAACTGATTTTTCTGGAGATGGACTCTGTACAATATGCTCTGTTATGCAACAGCTGCTAATTTCAACCTGATTTTTCTACTTGCTTATTTTTCTCCATGGCATCCTTAGGGAGCCTGTTGAGAGGATTTCTGACAAAACACAACAACAACAAAAAACCGAGAAAAACTTGGGCATGAAATCCAGTTATCAAAAAAATTATGTGTGATCTAACCATGCACCAGGGGCAGCAGAGGCCATTGGGAAAGGCTTGAAGAGACAATGATGGGTCCTAGAATGCACTCAGTCTCTGGCCACTCTCCCAGGAGCCTTGGTTTTTGAACTGAGTAGGATTAAGTACTTTAGGAAGATGGAGGCTAGTATTATCCAGGGAGAGGTAGCATGGCTCAGCTACTCTGCTACCCTGAAAGGAAATGTGAGAGTTGTTGTGGTTTTATATTTGACATTTTGTTTCATATATTTTGGGGGCAGAGGAAGGTTATTATGGCCCTGAGTTCTGCATTGTTAAATCATGAAAATTTAAAGAGGGGATCTTTTCAAAATTTTGTCTGTGCAAAGGGCAAATAGGTATCGATCTTCCCAGACGTTAACAACACACAGTGGCAATATGTTTGTTTTTGAATATATTTAATTTAAGCATACAGATATTTTAATAATATCTAAAAATAATATATGCGATATTATTTATAAAGAATATATATGACATATTTATAAAGATGAGTAAAAGCTTCTAAATTCTTACCTCAGCTTATAACATATAAGAAGTATACCAAGTATATTAAGATAAACACTCACTGTGATATTAATATTTAAACTGTGGTGTGGTTCCAAAAGAATGGATTAATCATACAAGGATGTTTTGGTGGAATTTCAGTCATAGCGTTGGGAAACATAAACCTGAAGGTGGAGTGAGGTGTTCTCTGGGCATGGAGATTAGGGAGCATAAATAATGCAGGCAATAGATCCAAGGAAAAAAATTTGCTCTGTAATCAATATTTGTTTTACTTTTCAAAGAAGCTATGCCTTCTTTGAAACAGTTTTGTTTAATTGACAAACACATTTAAAATATATATGTATATATATGTATATGTAACTATATATGTATAGAAATATGTAACTATATATATATATATATATATATATATATATACACATATATATGTATACATAGTTATATATAGTTGCATATTTCTTCCCCCTTCCTCTTATCTAATACCCTATGTTCACCCATTCCCTCTGGTAACCACTGTTACACGTTTCTTAAGTACTCCTCTGTGGCAGATTGGGTTTGCAAAGATGGCCACATATCCCATCCCACCTGCTCTTTTGCAGTGTGACGTTGCCACCCCCCATTCAGAGAAAGATTCGATTGCTCTCTCCTTGAATCTGGGCTGCCCAGTGTTCTAACCTTTTTATAGGAGTTAATTCATTTGAGGTTTGCAAGAGCCATAGGAGGAGGTACTATTATCATCCCCATTTTGTAGATGAGACAATTAAGGTTAAAACCCAAACGGTTACTTAGGAGCAACATTCATAAACTAGAAATTATGGTAGCTACAGGAAGAAAGAAAAACTTTAATTCATTCCATAGTCCATAATAGATCAAGAGGAACACTAATAAATTGCAAAGTTGGTTATTAGTATTTCAAATATTTTATTTCTGCTATTTGAATTGTGTACTTTTATTTCTTGTGTTCCTTTTTTTTCTAATTCTCAAACACGATTTTCATTGTTTAAAATACACATTTCCCATTCTCCTTTTATCTTACAGTTCTATTATTTTCTTTTTAAGTCCTTAATTCTGTTTCTAAACCTTAATCCCACATATTTTTATATTTTCAAGTTTTAAACTCACATTTAATAAAATCCATTATCTCTTTTGCATACTTTAAAAAAAATTCTATTGTCATTGAGACTTTTCATCTCACATCTCACTATTTTTAACATCTAATATTTAATCCTAATTGGGATTTTCGTTTTCTTACTTTGTGAAAATCTCTTTTAGTTTATTCTTATTTGTGCCTTATTCTTAATGTATTTTTAATCCATTAATTTTTTTCCTTGTCTTCATGGTGAGAGTTTTTCTTCCTAATTTGTCTCTCTCACTAACAACATCATCTAAAGCACAAGAATTGTCCTTGGAAGCCTGTAAGCTTCTACTTTGAACTGGATGAGTTTAGCCTTTAAAATCTGAGACAAGGTTCTGCAACTAGAACAATAAATTTGATGGATTTTAAGCTACCTGGTTGTACCTTTTGAGATCCATTAGCTGTCCTATAAAATGAAATATGTCCAGTTGGGATAATGAAAGAAAGGACACTAATGTAGTGGCTTTACTTGAGTTTTTATATTATACAACTATAAAATAAGTTAAAGCATTCACTTCTCAATATTCAATGTTTTCGTTTTTTTATTGTTGCTGCTGACAGGTGAAAAGATTGGCTGAGATTCGGACTGGATTTGCTGTTGAGCTCATATGACTGGGATTTTTCTTAACACTACTACACTCAAGGTGCACTCTCTATTGTGGGCACATATTGGTACTCTTTTTGATGATGATTTAATTTTTATTAATTTTACACACCTGCCTGAGTTAATCACTGGCCACAGATTTTCAGGGCTGAAGTCAGGTTAAACGAGGCATTTCCTGGAGTGATTGCAGTAGATTAAAAGATGGTATCCCTTATTTTCATCTTGAGGAAAAAAACAAAACAAAAAACAGAACCAATATTACCCATGCTTAGGTTAATGAGATTAAAGGGCAGAGAAGACTAAGATGAAAAAAGGGGCGTTAAGATATATTGGTTACCTGCTGTTACCACAATTCACGATGGTAGCCTAAAGAGAAATTTCTCCTTTTATATCTTGTCAAGAATTTGATAAATTAAAAATGATGTGAACATTAGTAACCTAGAAAATGTGGAAATCACCTTTTAGTCCTTGCTTTGCAAAGACTTCTGGGTAGCAAACAAAACAATATAAAACTATAACAAAAAGAAACTAGTTAGTACTTGACGTAGAAAGATCCACTTGTGATTTCATCAAATTTAAATCCTAAAACCTTCCAGAAATTCCAGTGGAATACAACTATGTAGAAAGCTCCATCAAAATGAGCGTTAAAATTAATTTTGAAATAGAATTACTTGAGGTAGAATTTTGGGAAGTGAGGCAGAGGATTGGTGGATTTGTGACATGTTTGTATTTGCCAGCTTTACAAAAGAAAATCATCTGCCTTGAGTTTTGTACTGAACCGTTTCCTAATGCCTTCTCATATTCTATAGTTGATTTAAGAGTTTAAGATATTTGTGAAAGGTTTCATGCCTTTTGAATTGTTCAAAGACTTCATGTGGGGTGTTCTATCCTTGTCAATTTTCTTTGTTTGTTAATGTCAGATTTTACCTAAGTATAGCCCATCTGTTTGTTTTTTAAAGGAAAAAAATGCAGACATGTTTATGTGTAATAAATTCCTTTGGCAAAATAAGCCATGTTCCTCTTGGACATGAATTATAAATTTGATTTCTTGTGCTAATGTCCCTCCTAAGAAACAGTCAAGGTTTAAATATGGCTGTTCCATTATTGACTTATAATACTCTATATTACCTTGTAGGAATGTTTTCATAATAAGTTTGTTTGCAATTTGACATTGTAGATAAGAATTAATTGACCTTTAATTTGTGGGCAAGACTTGATTGTGGGCAAAACTAAATTGATATGTCCCCCAGTTATTAATGTTTATGTTAAATTGTGCCTTCAATATTACGGTGAGAGTTGGGCTTATTAGTGATGATCTTTAGTAATGATTAATCAGATAACAATTGCTTTGGTACAGAAAAGAGAGGCAAACTTCTGATCCTCCCTCTCAATAATTTTACCGTATCTTGATAGTTATTTTGGATTAGCTGGAAGCATACCCTCACATAAAATAATAAACGTGATAATGATAGTGATGGTGACGTAATATTTTTTGGGCACTTAGAATGTTTATTGAAGAAAATGAATGAAATCATACTTTTGTACTTGCTCAACAATTTATCACCTAATCTAAAAAGTACCCCACATTTTTTGTAAAAGGTTTAAAACACTATATCAAAAATAACATAACAGGCTGTATTTGTTGAACACTTTGCATGTACCAGGAACTATGGCTTGATCATCTCATTTCTCATAACAACTCTTTTAGAGTGATAGTATTATTCCCATTTTAAAAATGAGGAAACACTGGTAGAAACAGATTAACTTCTCAAATGTCACAAAATGTTAAAATTCAAAACCCAGACAGTTTGACATCAGAAAGCATATAGAATCTGATAGAAAGTTGAAGACTTGGTAGAGGCTTAGTGAAAATTTTACTTCAAATAAAAATCTGTGATAATATCACTAAAAAACAAACAAAACAAAACAAAACACAAAATCTGTTTGTTGTTTTTTTTGTTTTTAATGATAAGGAAGGACAAGTCCTCATTAGTAAGAGCTTCCCTTAATTGGAGGTGCTTCATATACCTTCATTTTTTTTTTTTTAATATGACCAGGAGAAATGGTGTGGCTCTGTCAAGTTTCTCATAAAAACATTGGAATTCTAGTTTGTTTCAAAGTTGTATTTTAGATTCAAAGAACACATTGAAAATTTTGTTTTCTTTTTGCACATACGTTCCTGTGATGTTCCTTTCACAGACAACACATCTGATATTGGCTTCTTCAAAGGAAATTTTCACAGAGAAATTAGAAACATTGTTTCTTATATCAATGTTAGTAATAATTTCAAATGCCACATTTGCCAGAGGATCAAGGCCAGTTTGAAAAATTAAAGCAATATAGTTGTTCTTCTAGAATTGTTAACTCATTTATCCCTTTGCAATTATTCCAAACTCTATCTTTGTAGACTTATTCTGAGCCTTTGATAAACTGCTGGTACCATCTGTAGAAACACTACTGGTAATTTTCAGACTTTACACCATTCACATTTAGTTAGGCTATAGGTATTTAAAGTAATATGTACAGGATGATTTTCTGGTTCCTGTAGCTATATCTTAATAAAATCTCAACAAAAAATTACAGGCTCTAATAATTTGTCAGAAGAGTACTCCTATAGGTACACTTTCTCAAGTTAGAATGACACTTTCAAAAGTGCTTTCAGCTTAAGATATAAGATCAACTAAAATTTCTTGAGATATCACTTTATGACATTTTAAAGGTGTGTTGGTAATAGAATTATCAAACTGGTAATTTGATTCTTGTTTTCCTTGGTAACATAACTGTTTAACTCCGAATCTGATATAATGGCTCTGAGTTCATGCCCTACTTACTCTGTAAGTATTTTCATTTAGTCCTGCTTCTACTTTTCCAGCGGATTCAGCTCTAGGGAAGAACATGCTAATCATTTGATTCAGGACAATATGTCCTCTTTTCTGTTAGTCCTGTTACAGTAATCATCACTGAACAAAATAAGGCAGTCATTAAAGTCCAACAGACTTTTGAAGCAGAAGACAGAGAAGACAGATATGCACTACAGTGACATTTCTATTGTACTTTCCTCTCAATTTCAGGCTTCAGTCGTGATTCAGATTCTTGTTGTATTCATTGTAGGCCCAACACCTTGGGGACAATTGAATCTCACAGGATTAATTTCAACTGTTCAGATATGAGGTGGGTATTCTTCCCTTTGGGCCGCTGATTGAAAAGTCCTCTATGAAGGTTCCAGAACGTAATTCTGCATTTTGTGTTGTTTTTAATTCATTTCTAATGATTGCTAAAAATGTTAAGTCCAGTTACGTGGCTTTCCAGAGTTTTAAAACTTCCAGTCTTTTGTCTTACGCATGCCTTCAAGATGAAACCACCAGAACTAGTAACAATTTGGATCTACCATTTAATTTCTAGGGAAGTAACCTCCGTTGCGGCCCTCGCGCTCCCCACGGCCCAGAAGCCGCTGCGGCTGCGCCCGCCGGCGGGAGGCCCTGCGCGTCAGGAGGCTGAGCCGCGGAGGCTTCGGCCTTGGCTGCTCCTCAGGCGGGCAGTGCTCCCACGTCCACGCCCAGGCCCATCCGTGAGATGGCGGCCGGCGAGGACAGCGGCCTGGGCTTCTCCTCAGGCCTCTCCGGAGAAACGCGCCCAGTGACGCCGGCAGCGACAGCGCTTCCTGGGCCCGGTTCCTCTCCACCCACGACTCCGTGTCCACCGCCCACCCGGGCCGCCTGAGAAGTTTCCCCGCGGAGGGCTGCAGGCAGGAAGGTTGAAGGTGAGCACACAATCACGCCTCTCGGCGTCCCGGGCCATGAAATGGCTGCACCCGCGCGCACGGGCCGCGAGGACTCCGCGGCCATTAGGCCTCAGCCCTTCCGGCCTTTTGTAGCCGCTGCCGAGGCCGTCGGCCCACCTACCTCAGATGCGGATGCATCTGGCCGGGCCTTGGAGACTGTCCAAGGGGACAGGCGTGGGTCTCCTTTGTCACCGCCCCCCGTTTATTGTCACAGCAGGATCCTTACTATAAAACTGAATCTGCCATACAATTAACAAAGAGAAGGGCTGCAGGTCTTAGGCAGTCCTTTGTGATAGTCCTTCCTCAACAATTAACGGGCTTATATTTAACAATCCTGATCTTATTAGCAACTCAGTCCATTCAGTTACTTAGGCACGCACCTAGTAATTAATTTATCTTGGGTGAAAGACAGGAAACTGTGTTACTCAAAAAGGCCACCTTACACCCAAGCCTGAGCGGCCCCTGGCACAAGTTCTGTGCGTGAGAGGAGCCATACCACAACCTCATGGAAGATAAGTTTATAAGAACATGTGCTCAAGCACTGGCACAGTGCTACCTGTGACTCTTGATATCCACTTTTGTAACTAATGCTTCAGGCCCCAAGGAAATGCTTCTCTATGACTCTTATCCCCTATCTTGGCTTGATCCCAGTGCTATAAATGTTTGTGGATTGTGCTGTTTTCAGGGTAGGAGACACACACTGCTTTGCAGTACTGGAGGATTTGAGTGGCAGAAGCACTTTGTAAAGAGAAAGACAAATTAATTTGTCTAAGCCGCCATCATTTCTTGCATACTCTTCAATAATCACATCTACACCTTCCACTCTTGCCTCTTTAATCCATCCTACAAGTCTTTAAAAGTATGAGTCCAATCCTGTTACTTACTAATTAAAACTTAGTATGGCTTGAGTTTCTTCTTAACATTCTTGTTCCATGTAACCTTGTCTTTCAGACATGGTTATATCCGCATATCTATGAGCATCATGTTCCTACCGATTGGCCTCCTCTTTGTTTGTAGGGAAACCCAAGCTCCTTCCTGCCCTAGGGCCTTGCACATACTCACATACTGTCCTTCCTCCTTGTAATGCTTTGTACCCAAACCCTCCACCTCACTGAACTAACTCCTTCCTATCCTCAGATCTTAGTTTAAAGCTCAGTTCCATGGGGAAGGCACTCTGATATCCTGGTCTCGATTAGGTTTTTCTAATACACTTCGGTATTCTCTTAAACATTCTTAAGATTGTTTCTTTTGTAGGACTTACTACAATTTTAACTGCATAACATTTTCTCCCATTACTTGACTAATGTATTTCTTCACTACAAATTAAAAGCTCCATGAAATCATGGTTCTTTCAAGTGTATCACCACCAGTCCTTAGGTTGATTTCTGGCACGAAGAATGCATTTGTTTTTCTTGGATGGAACCCCGATTAATTGTGTTGTTCAATAATGCCACTCTTAGATTCAGGCCGGATGGCCTAGGGGAATGAATAAAGAATACGACTAACCAATTGTGTGATCTTCGGCACATATGGGTCTCAGTTATTGGTTTGAAGTGAAGATGATAATTTCTGTAAAATAGCTACATATAGAAGTGTTAGAAAGTACATTTATATGTCCATGTGCACACACACCCATACCACACACACACCAAATAAAGATATTTTGATTAATGACAAATGTTTATGTCTGTGCTGTCAAATATATAGGTATAGCTATAGTTTGGAAAGAGTAGATACATACTCTCTCTCTCACACACACACACACACACACACACAGAGATATACGGGGTACCAAAAAATGTATAGACATGACTTGTATTCATCTTTTGTTATCAGTATATATTATTACAATTTTAATGCAGTTTTTTCCTTTCTTAAGGGGTGGCCAGTTGGCTCACTTGGTTAGAGCGTGGTGCTAATAACACCAAGTTTGTTGGTTCGATCCCCACGTGGACCACTGTTAGCTGCACCCTTCTTAAAAAAAAAAAAGTGTACTTTTTTTTGGCACCCTTTGTATATAGAGACATATATATATGTATATATGTACATATATATACACACACACATATATATATATAGTTACATAGAGAGAGATACACACGCACTGTATACATATATGGAGATATATACATATACACACATACACATACGTATACACACATATACACACACAGTAAATATATCAAGTATCAGTAAATGGTATTCAAGTGGGTTTAAAAAGTACAAGGATTATTAACTCTCTTAACAAGAAGTCCAGTGGTAGGGCAAGCTCCAGGTACTGGTTGACATGACTTTGGCTCTGCCTCTTAGTCATTGTCTCTTTTTTACTCTCCTCTGTGGGTAAACTTTGTTTTCAGACTCACAGTGTGATGGCGATAGCAGTTCTGGGCATAGCATCCAGACCCAACAATATCCAGAAAAAGAACATCTATTTTTGTGAGTCTTGAAAAGAAGAGATGACTCCCAAATGCCCCCCAGCCCGGGAGACTTCCTCTCTTGTCAGAATTGTGTCACATACTAGTTTGAACCAATCCTAGGCAGGGGAACAGGACTGTCATGATTGGCTTCGTCCAAACAGGCTTCAACTCTATGGGTGGTAGTGGCACCAGCCTCCCCTGAATCACATGGACCCATGGAAAATGGGTGGTAATAGAATGACACTGTAATTGTTTCCGGAAGGAGGCAGGAAGGGCAAGGAGATGGAAGGTGTAGGCAACCAATAGTGTCTGCTACACAACATGTGAAATTTATATATTAAAATTTTTTTTCTTATTCATGGAGGTCAGAAGATCTAGGTCACTTAGGTAGTGTGGGAAGATGAAACACATTGTTTTAGACTACAGAGTATTAGTGTTATTACCATGGTATCACTAGCAAACCACCCCATACTTGTATGCAACAGTGAGGAAAGTTTCTCTGCTGTGAAGGTAAAAATCTGATTTTAAGGTACAGAGAAATAACAAAGGGCTCCATAAGCAGTGACAACTGTCAGGGATGACATTCACCCCCTCCCATGCTCAGTGCAGACTTAGCTAATTGGTCACAGCATACTCCTTGCTGAAGGTGGATATGGTTTGGAGTCCTTTGCAAAGAACTCCAGACTACCAGCTGAGTTGATCCTCTGAAGAAAGCCTATCTGCCTTCTATGACATAGGTGTATTACAAAACTAAGTTTTTATACTAAGAGCAGAGCTGGTATATATGAAGCAGAATGAAAAAAAAAATCAATAAAGTTTCAAATTAAAATCAATAAAGATATGCACCAAAAACAGAGAAAATAGAAATATGAGTAGTAATTTTATATAGTCATGCTTTTGGTATAAGTGGCTTTTGAATCAGGCCCTGCAGGATGCAGAGGTTTTTATGGATTACTGGATGAAAACAGGGAGAAAAAGAGATGTGTCCGAGCATTAGCAAAGAGAGACAATAAGATTGATGCTATTAAAATATTGAAATGAAAATGTGTGTGTCCCCAACCTGCTTTTCTTTGTGTCTTCCTCCGTCCTGTGGCACTTTATCCTCATTCTGTTTGCCCACAACCAAATCCTTCTGTTAGCAAAAGATGTGACAAACTCATTCACACTACACAGCACATGACTGATAAAGCTCAATGAGAAATCTTTCCCTGAGCTATTTTGAGTATTTGTTAGAAGCGAAGCCTTAAGCCAAAGGTGTGAAGTTAATAAGGTATCATTTCACAAGCTTAGTGAAACGAGTAGGGCAAGAGCAAGAGATATTGCAGGGACACAGAGCTCTCCCCTAAGTGTGAAAGCATACCAGGGAGGGAAACACTGAATAAGGACAAAAAGATATTTTGGATAAAGACAAAATTTATTCTGCCTGCAGCACCGATGCTTTTGGAAAAATGGCTTTATTGAGATATAATTGATATACCATATAATTCAGCAGTTTAAAGTGTACATTTCAGTGGTTTTTAGTATATTCACAGAGTTCTGTAGCCATCACCACTCTCTAATTTTAGAACATTTTCATCACCCCAAAAAGAAATCCTGTACCCATTAGCGGTCATGCTGCCTTCTTTTTTCCTCCCTCCAGTCCCTGGCAACCACTAATCTACTTTGTCTCTATGAATGTTCCTATTCTGATCATTTCATATAAATGGAATCATACAATATGTGACCTTTTGTGACTGGCTTCTTTCACTTAGCATGTTTTTAAGGTTAACCCACGTTGTAGCAGCTAACGATGCTTCGTTTCCTTTTATTGTTCAATACGCCATTGTATGGATATTCTACATTTTGTTTATCCATTCTTCAGTTGGTGGTCATATGGGTTGTTTTCACATTTTGGCTATGTTGAATCCTGTTGCTATGAACATTTCTGTCCACATTCTTGCGTGGACGTAAGTTTTCATTTCTCTTAGGTATGTATGTACTTAATGAGTGAAATTGCTGGGTCCTTTGGTAACTATGTTTATTAACCTTTTGAGGAATGGCCAGACCGTTTCCGAAGCAGCTGTACCAGTTTAAATTCCCACCAGCAAAGTGTGAGGGTTCCATTTATTCCACATCCTCTCCCACACTTGTTTTTGTATGTCTCTTTTAATATAGCCCCGTTGGTGTGAAGTGGTATTTCAGTGTGGTTTTGATTTGCATTTCCCTGTTGGCTTGCCCAATACTTTTTGCACTGTCCTCCTTTTGCCACAGATAGACGTGGTTCCATTGTTTTTGTCGAGTGAAATTTCTTGTTTTCCTTTTCCAGCTAACCACCAATAGAGATGAACACAATGGATGTCAGCTTCCCTTTAAACAGTACTGATCCTGTTCCTGATTTGGATGGCTGATGCTTAATATGTATTCTAGGTCAAGAACAGGAGTACTGTCCAAAAATGAAAATCTAACTTTGTGTGTGAGAGCAGATACCAGTAAATAGAAACAGAAAGTCACAGCTCTGCTCCATGTGTCACTTCAACCTTTGTCTATTGCTAAATGGCCCTTTGCTGTAATTTGAAATTGTGGGAGAGCAGTGACTATCCTAAAACTCCTGTAGGAACTGAGAAAGATGAATAGTCTACTCCATTTCCTTAGATCTTCAGAACGTTTGTAGCATTTCAACATTGCAGAAAATCTTCATAATGCTTTCATTTGCATTTATCTCCAGTCAAAAGGAACTCGACTGCACAATGATACCAGAACCCCTGCTGCAGGAGAGTCTCTGTTTCCTGACAGCAGACTTCGTTGTGCCATTGGGCCTGAAGTGTTTGCAGAGGCCAACTGCTCTTAAGGACTTTAGGCAAGCCGCTATCATATGAATTAACCTGGAGGAATTTAATTTTCATGTTTCTTGTTGGTTTTATATATTATGTGCATTATGCTTATTAATTATAATCTTAATAGCTATCCAAGAAGAATTAAGCTCCAGGCAGGAATCTTTATTTTCATTACTGAGATATCCTAATCTTCTAGAACCGTTCCTGGTACATTATAAGTACTCATAAATATTTGTTTAATGGATAAATACATGAATTGGGTGGTTCTTACACCTGGTACACAATAAATGCTTAGTAAATATTAGCTGTTATTTTAAAGTGCAAGTTTTGGGTTAAGCACTTCACAACAGATACTTAATTCTCCTACCAACCAAGAAAGATAAATATTATTGTTATAATATTAATTTTACAGGTGAGGAGAAGAAGAGCTCAGAGAGGTAAGTAAATTGCTCAAGGTCACACACAAGACTGTAGGTGGCAGAGCTGTGGTTAGGACCCAGCCATGCCTGAGTCCTAACCTCCTGCAGTGTTCACAGGGCTCCTGTGCCGTCACTGCTGAGGAATGAGCAGTCAGCCCTGTGCCCCTTTGTCATAGCCTGGCCTCCCAGACTGAGGGATGTTACAATTTAAACGGAAGAGGGCTGCTGTTGTGTATCAGCCACCTCTCCTTGCTTAGCGGCAGACAGTCCTTTGAAATGGAGAGAACAGATATTCAGGGGATAGAAAGGGGAAACTTCAGACTGTTTGAATTTCACATGAAAAGTTGTTGGTGTTATTGATCCACCCCACGTGTAGCAGCTGGTAAAGGGTTGGTTTTAACTGGCTTTTCTCCTGACTTGTGGAAGTTTTGCTGCATAGTAGTCATAGACTTGAGGGAGACTGCTTAAACTCTACCTAATGCTTCTGATGTGTTACTTTAAGAGTTTATACTAATGCTCCCTTCTAATAATAATAGCTCTTCTCAAAGGGTAAAAAGAGGAAACCTAATGTGGTGGCTTTTTCCAGTAGGAGGAAGCAAACAGTTTTCCTGAGAGTCAAGAAAAACAGAAAAACAGGTATCAGTGCTGACCTGTAAATTAGAGTTTCTTGGAGCTACTTCTGTGCTAGTAAGTCTTAATGACTAATTACAGCCAAGAAAATATGTAATATGTGCAGATTTGAAGAAATTAGGTCAGACATTTAAAAAATATATGAGGCTAGTGGCAAATGAGGTTTTTAATAAAAATTGAGAACAGTTTCTGCTACAAATGCTGATCTATCTGGAAGTATGATTGGAAATTTGTGGGTTACTACAAGGTTTTATTTAAAGCTGAACATTTTCAGGACATTGTGCATTGCCAGATCTAGTCAGTATTCTTCGGCTGTGTTTCTCAGCTGCATAGACACCTGAAGTAAAGCATTAGTGCTGCATGGCTGAAGGAAGGCAGAGTATTCAGCAATTACCAAGATGTTAAAAAAGTAAAGCTGGGGTAATGTTTCCTTAAGCTCATTTCTTTATCTCAATTCATTTCCTATATGGTTTTTTATATAGGAAATCTGGCAGTAGTAGACATTCTTATGGGTCTGCTAGACCTCCATTCCTTTTATCATTGTTGTTGTTATTGGTGTTATTTTAATGCTGTTGGGATGTGGCTGAATTTGGCATGTGGCCTGAGCCTGTCAGTATAACTTACATCTCCGTGACCATAGGCACGGATTTAGGAATAGGCATGTGACCCAGTTTGGGCCAATGGATTCAAGGTCCAGGTCTTTTGTTCAATCTGTTGGGTGAGAGAAGCCCTTCTATTTTGCTTTGGTTGAGAAGAAAAGAATATAAGGGTGAGGCTGTTGGCAGCCATTTTATCCTCTTTACTGTCCCCATAATAGGAGTGACTTCCTAGGGGTGGAAACAGTACAGAGGGAGGCAGAGCCAGCAGGACTGGGGAGAGACTGGGTCCTGGTGACATGGTTTGAGCCCTTAGATTCAGCTTTGTTTAAAAGTCATTCTTGCCCTTTGACTCTTAAGTTCCATGAGCCAATTAATTCCGCCCCCCCCTTTTTATAAAAAAAAACGATTTGACTTGTATATTCTGTATCTTGCAACCAAAAACATACTGACTGATCTGGTGAGATAACTTTTAATTTAATTGATCCCAACGCCTCTCCAACTAAAAAATCATACACATACTAAAAAACTACAGCTATTTATAGTGGACTTTATAGTACAATCCTGGTCATCTATAAACGATATATCTTTACAGCTAGGTTTGTAATTAGATACATTATTTCATCTGAATATTTATTTCATCTGAATATTTGGGGTGGGTCTTTTGTTTGGACTAAAAGATAAAGTGCCTTGGTAATAGATACTGATGTAATGTTTGTTTTGTGTAGGTTCATTTAGTGGCAAATTAAGTAAGAGTACAGTCTTTATTTGGGGTATCTGACAAAACCAGGATATTCTTATGTCCTGTCTTTGGGCCTGTCATAGCCTTGTAGATAGTGTTATAGATGGAATGTTTATGTGCCCCGCAAATTCATATATTGAAATCTTAACCCCCAATATGATGGTATTAGGAGGTAGGGCTTTTGGGAGGTGATTGTCATGAGGTAGAGCCCTAATGAATGGGATTATAAGCACTCAAATAGTAACTGTTATTAATATCTGTGTACTTAGAATTATAGTGCCTTTATTCATCTGTGTAAATAGAATCTTTGTACGTAGAATTATCAACATTTTAAGATTTCTAACATAAGGTGTCAACTTTTTTTGAAAACGGGTGTCTTTTCATTTTGCACTATAACCAGGAACAGATGAGTATTCCTAAGAGAGTTTATACCCTTTTTATATGGAAAAAATGTTCTCTTTCCCTGTATATATTGTTTCAAATATCTGTGTTTTTCTATGTAAACAGTAATATGGTCTACTAGAACTTGAATTTATGAGCTTCCCCATCAATTGTGTGCCTGTACGTTTCTCCTGGTATTTATTTTTTGTTTCATATATTTCATCAAATGATAATATATATCCCTTCTTTGTGGATTCGATTTTTAAAATGACGATTTTTGCCCACTTAATAATTTAAATCTTAAATGTGACATTGTCTACAATTAATATGCTGCCCCTGGTATTTTTTTGGTTTGAATTTTATGTTTTTTCCGCAAGGCTTTTACTTTTAACCCATTTTAATCATTCGATTTCATTGTTTCTTTTGTAAGCAGTGTATAGTGTTTTTATCATTTAATTGATCAATTTATACTATTTATATTTATGATCTGAAGTGTTTGAACTGTTGTCATCTTATTTTATGGTTCATCTTCCCTGTTGTGATTAATATTTTCTAATTTTGCAACTTGTTCCATGAATGTCCTATGTTTTATTTGCTTTTCTTCCTCTTCCAACAAGTGGGAGGCATTTGAGATGTTCACTTTGTTTTTAAAAACAACTTTCCATCTACAATTTAAATCTGTACTTCAGTAAGAAATTGCATTTCTTTGATATCCCTATATGTCACTTTCATTTTTGACCCACTATTAAATTCCTGAACTTGATTAGTTTTATCTTGAATAGTAGGCCATAGGGGTGGTTAAATTAATTAATTCTTACATAACATTTTAATGCAATCATGTTTATAATAATTTTGTATAGTTAATCATTGTTTAATATCAGAGCTCACCACCAGTCCTTTTATACAACAATGTTGTTTAAAATGTTGAGTTCTTAATTTTGATGCCATCCTCAGTTGACTACCTTTGGAGGTGAGAGCCTAACCTCCCATCCTCTCTAAGTTCTAAAGAATTGATAACAGATACAGGAAGCCAAGTGGGATCAGTAATGCCTACAGTACATGACTGTCTGGCTGTGTTGGTCAGAGTTCAGTGGCAGAGAATTCAGTGGCAGAGAAACAAATTCACTGCTGCTGGTTTATGCAGAAAAAGTCATAAGATTTTAAATAGTGTATAAAATCATCAGAAAGCCTGAAGAAACAGACTCCAGGTTAACTTACAAGAGCAACTTGCAAGCCACACTCCAGAACCAGGCCCCGAGGGAGCTTCTCCCTCTGGTATCATCAGGAAGCGTTCAGTTCCCGAGTGATCCTATCAAGGCCATGATCAGGGAACTGCTGCTGCTGCTGCCGGCTACACAACCTAGTCCTAGTTGTTACAAAGTGTGCCAGCAATGTGGATGGCCTGTGGCCTGCCCTTGGCAGCCATGAAGCTAGAAATGGACTACTAATGCTGCCCAGAAAAACCAGGGGCCTGCATGGCCATGCTTGCCAGCAGAAATAGCAGCTGGAGAAGGTGGTTTCTGCAACACTAATTCTTTTCCAAGTCTGCGAGTGTATTTGATTGGTCCAACCTAACTCATACCTGGAAACTCTAGCTGCAAAAAGCCTACGGATTGAATTGTTTAGTTTTTCAGTCGTTGCTTTACAGGAATATTCTCTGGAAAAAGGATGTCCAAAGCCAAATCTCTTATCTATCATAGTATTATAGCTGAGAAAGCTGAGGCTACATCATCCAGAAATTAATTTATCTTTTCAGTGAAAAGCAGAGATGCACTGCGAGCCTTGTTTTCCTAAGCCTGGAGGCTCTGTGCTGGTGGCCTACCACTCGAGGACAGAAAGAAGACAGCATTTTCCACCAGAGCACACCCTTACAGCAGAGTCAGAGAGGAGGAGCCGAGAGAGTGCTGGAGCTCATTTCTTGCTTTGAGGCGCAGTGACTGCCCTTCAGAAGTGAGGACTAAGGAAGCATAGGCTCTTCCACTTAGATCAGCAGCTGCTTCCTGCTTGGAGAGGAGAGAAGGATGGAGGGGTGGCACCCTCTCCCCGGCCTCCCCAGGAAGGTAGACGTTGGGCTGAGCAGGAATGTGGTTTTGTAGTTTGAGGAGGGAATGTGAAAAGTGAAGGAAAAGGGTTCCACCAACATAACTGCTCTTGATCTTTTAAAAACTAATGGTATAATAGTGGTACGTTTTCTGAACATACAAATCCCCTTTGTAATTGAAAATGTCAGAATCTTCACATGTGAGTGACAACTTGTCAGGGTTACAGTCTTGGGTTATAGCCCTTTTGCCCTAAAAATGTCATTGTGTGGTCACTAAGTATTGCAGAGGAAAAAAAAACCTCAGGCCAGCCTGATATTCCTTGGTAGAGAAGCCAGTTTACTTGCTTTTTCTGCCTAGAGTCTTATGGACTTTGTTTCAGCCTATTAATTGGGCGCTTAAAATAGGAAACAGAAGTTTCGTCTGTTGGTTGAGATTTACTTGGAACATAGCTGGGCTTTTATATTAAGTTATAAGTTCTTTTATCAGCTTAGACAGGTTTTCTTCATTTCGGTCTGTATTATTTCTGTTACATGTTTTATGCTGACAGTTTTTTTGGGAAAAACTGTAATTCTTAACTTGGTTTGTTCATTGATTGAACTCCACATCTATCAGATTTTCATTGTTTTTTATGTCTTCTTATTTTTTGTGGGTTTCAGATCATCTTTTTTTAAGCAAAGATTTTATTGTGGAATGTTGGGGAACAGTGTGTTTCTCCAGGGCCCATCAGCTCCAAGTCGTTGTCCTTAAATCTAGTTGTGGACAGCACAGCTCAGCTCCAAGTCCAGTTGCTGTTTTCAATCTTTAGTTGCAGGGGGCACAGCCCACCATCCCATGCAGGAATTGAACCAGCAACCTTGTTGTTGAGGGCTCGCGCTCTAACCCATTGAGCCATCCGGCCGCCTCTCCTGTAGCTCAGTGGCACCTCACTGTCTTCACTCTAGTTGTGGAGGGCGCAGCTCACTGGCCCATGTGGGAATTGAACAGGCAACCCTGTTGTTCAGAGCTTGTGCTTTAACCAACTGAGCCATTCAGCTGCCCCGTCATCTTTTTGATCAATCTGTGAACAACCCATAGTTTTTTATATTTATAATTCATTTTCCATTTGATGCCAGGTGAACCCTCTTCTGAAGTGAGTGGGTCGATGTTCCCTGTGCTGGTTGAGTTCCCAATGTCATTGAGTGTGTCTGCCAACAGAGATGTTTTTCTCCATATCACCTCAGGCTGTATTGGACAGCACCATCCACCATGTGTCACCAGGGCTGTCCGTCTTCCACCTCTTGGGCATAGCTCTTCCTCCTGGGGTTGGCGCTACCTGCAGTGTCTTCATTTGTAGCCCCCTTTTTGTTGTTGAAAAATTTGGTTCCTCAATGTGTAAAGAAAGACAAGTACTAATTGGTGCTGCTTTTGAGGAATGGTAAATAAAGATTAGTTTCATGAAGTAGAGGTAATGCCTGGAGGACTAATAGCCATTTGCCCTGCTTTAGGCAGATAAATTGCCCGTTTCTTATGGCTAAGTTGACATAAGACAAAGCCTATGTTTCCCAATCCAATTTCACTGGCTTCATGACCAGTGAAAATTCTTTCAATTTCCTTGGAATTCTTTCCAATTCCAGTGAAGTCGGTTCTAGTTTTCAGTGCTATTGTGTATAATCTTTGTCTCTGCCTTGAGATAATTTAATGGGAATTTGGTTACCCCATTTGAGAGTCTGTTCTCACTGAAAGCTAGTATGATATAAGCTTTAAAGATGTGATAATACTTAGAATCCATTCTACAGTCACACAGTTTAGCTCATAGATGGCTCTTATTCTGGTGAAAGTTGGAGTTAGAGAGGATCTAACAAAATAGAAGTCTGTAATTTGGGGGAAAAACAAGTATTTCTAAAATTGGGATTAATCTTTTTCTTTTTAGGATATTGTACTCACAAAATTATATAGACAGGCTGGTAAAGATTGACATAATGTCTTGAAATTCATGATGTCATTAAATACCAACTATGAAAATCTTAGAATCTATAAAATACAAAAAGAAAAAATTGATGCTAGAACTGTATGAGAGTGAATTCATTGTCTAAATGAAGAGTTGTGTTTGACTTGTACAAGAGACTTGTGCTAACATGATAGTAGCCACATCTGTCTATTTAAATTTAAAATTTTATTACTTTAAAAAATTAAAAATTTGCTTCATCGCATTAGCACATATCAAGTCCTCAACAGCTACATGTGGTTAGTGGTTACCATATTAGATTGCACTGCTATAATACGTTGCTGTCATTGCAGAAAGTTTTATTGGGCAGTGCTATTCAATGTCTTTAAATCTGATGATGATGAACTCAAATACTATTGGTTTTTAATGCAATGCATTTTGGGGGGGTATTTAAAAGTATCTAAGATTATGGACTCTTGGTTTTAACTGGGTTTCTTTTTAAAATAACTTCTTTATTTTTGAATACATAAAATATTTATTTTAGAATATTTTAAAATTTACAGAAAAGTTGCAAAGGTAGTGTAGAGACTTCCCATATAATCCTCATCCAAAATTTTCAGTGAAGTCGATAGGTAAGAGAATCAGCATTTATCCAGTTAGCTATTGACATTTAAATTGATTATTAATGTAGTTGGATTAATGTCAGTCATGTTTGTAACTGTTTTCTTACATTTTTCTCCTTTTCTACCTTCTTGGTTTCTAATCAAACATTTTCTATGATTTCGCTGTGTCTTCTCTTAGTATATCAATAACTTAAAAAAATTTAGTGATTGCCTTACAGTTTATAATACACATTTTTTACACATAATCTAAATCCATCTTTAAATAACACTATACCACTTCATATATAGTACAGTTACCTTCTAACAGTGTGTTCTCAATGCCTTCTGTTTCTTGTGGCATTGTTGTCACTCATTTCACTTATTCATATGTTATAATCAATAATCACTCAATACACTGTTACTATTATTTCTTTGAAGAGATTTTTTAGATCAACTAAGAATAAGAACAAGTAGATTTTATTTTACTTTCGTTAATTACTTCTCTGACGTACTTTCTTTTTTTATGTAGATCCTGACACATATCATTTTCTTTCTGCCTGAATAACTTCTTTTAGCATTTCTTGCAGGGCTGGTTTGCTGATGACGCATTCCCTCACTTTTTATTTGTGTGAGAAAGTGTTCATGCCTCCTCCATTTTTGAAGGATAAATTTTCTGGATATGGAATTTTAGGTTGGTGGTTTTCTTTCAACACTTTAATTCCTCTACTTTCCTCTTACTTACATGGTTTCTGATAAGTTGGTTGTACTTATCATCCTTTGTTATTCTGTAGGTTAAGACACTCTTTCCCCCACACCCCCCAACACACACACTCCTTCTGGCTTCTTTCAAGATTTTTTTCTTTGTCATTGGTTTTCTGCAGTTGAAACATAATCTGCAGAGGTGTGTTTTTTTTGTGGCATTTAGCCTGCTTGGTATTTTGAAGGCTTCCTTTATCTGTGGTGTGGAGTCATTAATTTTGAAAAGTTCTCAGTCATTGTTATTTCAAATATTATTTTGCTTTGTTCTTTTTCTTGTTCTTTTGCTATTTCAATTATACATACATTATACTTCTTGATTTTGTCCCATAATTCTTGCATGTCTTTGTTACTGTTTTTCTTCTTTTCTCTTTGCATTTCAGTTTGGGAAGTTCCCATTAAGCTGTTTTCAAGTTCTCTTGATTCTTTCATCAGTTATGTCAAGTTTGCTATTGAACTCATTGAAGGCATTTTTCATTTCTGTTACTGTATTTTTGATTTCTAGCATTTTCTTTTGATTATTTCTTAGTTTCTGTATTTCTTGTTACATTACCCATCTGTTCTTGCATGCTGTCTACTTTTTCCATTAGAACCCTTATTCTACTAATCATATTTATTTACGATTCCATGTCTGATATTTATGACATCTGCATCATATCTGAATCTGGTTCTGATTATTGATTTGTCTCTTTGGGGTGTTTTCTTGTTTTTGGCATACTTTATAATTTTTTTCTTGAAAACTGGACATGTTGTATTAGGTACTAGAAACTGAAGCAAATAGACTTTTGTCATGAGGATATATGTTAATTTGGCTAGGAGTCGGGCTATGTTTAGTGTTTGTTGTATCTATAGCTACTAGAGGCCCCAATTCCTCTAGTGTCTTTCTTTTGGTCTCCCCTGTTTTTGGGGTTTCCCTGAATACACCTTAGATAGAGTCTGTGTCTCACAGCTCTTTCAGCTATAATCCACTGTTATACTGGAGACCTGTTGGGGTGGTAAGGTGTGGGCAAGGGAGCATTCCATAATCTCAGTCCTTTTGAAAGCCTGTGTCTTGGGGCCTTCCTGTGTTTCTTCAGTGTAAAGGAGAATTTGCCCACTATTTCCTTTTTTAGATGAGGTGTTTCCAGTCTACATCCTTGAAGCCTTGACCCCATTAAGTATGGATTCTTTTACCCCTTAAATGAAACAAGAAGGCTAGAGCTGGATGGAAGGCCTGCAGTAAAGAGGCATTTGCTTTGCCCAGCTGGGATAGGGTTTCAGAATTGATCTCTGAAAGCCCTTTACCCTGGAAAGTAGGCCTGTTTTCTGTAGAAAGCTTTGTGGTTGCTCTTCCCTGCCACTGCCAGAGCCAGGAGGTGATCCTGCTTGAATCCTCGCTGAGAGCCTGATGCTATTCCTGGAGAGAAAGGTAATGAAAGTATGGGGGTCCCCAGGAGATTCTTACTCACACTAGTCCAAGCTCAGCCTCTAGCAATTCATCAAAATTACCGTTTAAGCACCTCTACCAGTTTGTAGTTCCAGTGGCTTCTGCTCTAGGTAAACAGATCTCAGTTGCTGTATCTCTGGATGTGCCTGTCACTCCAGATTTTGGGGTGGTGGTTTGCTGTGTAACCTCAGTTTTCTGATAGGTCCAAGAAGTTAAAGATTTTCAATTTATTCAGTTTTTTTATTGTTGTAAGAATGAGAGTGACAGCTTCTAAATTCTTTATATGTCAGAGCTGAAAGTGGAAGTCCCCTGCTGAATTCCTTTTGAAGTGCTCTCTTGCCAAATTTCCTAGGATATTTTTAATTTTCTTGTCTTCCTGGTAAAGTCAGTAGATAGGAGAACCAATCTTTACCTACTAGTGGTGTGGTTAGTATTTTTTGTATCTTATATGTAATAATATATATAATCTCTTTTGATATTATTAAAGGGTGGAACCATTTAGTAGAGTGCGTGAGTAAATTTTTTAGCATTCATTAATTATGGACAGCTAGAAATGCTCATCTCTAGATTAATTACAGAGTTCCATACACTCTACTCATCTTATTTTAACTTTATAATTCAATCTATTAATATATATATAGTGGACACATTATGCGATGTCTCCTCAGCTTATCAGTCCCTCTTTTTACGCGAACTTTCTCTTACCTACTCCTTATACACAAAGAAGGGCCCTATCAGCCAGGTGTGTATCTCGTAATGCTGTCTTCTGGGCCATAGTTGCTTTGGATGGACAAAGTTGAGCCAATTGGCTTCTTTCTCCTACAAATTAAGAATTGGGATTGAAAGATACCAAGACTCTATAGGTTGGTCACTTGTCTTAAAGATAAGTGACCTTGTAAGTTGTCAGGCATTATCATCTGCTGTGTTCATGCTGAATCAGAGAAAGCTACTGAATGAAGAAGTGGCCATTCTGAGAGAAGCAGATGTATGAAACCATATAACCTGAGACAGAGATAGAGAGGGTAAGAGCCGTGGGTGTCAGTGACATTTTATGTCTATCTTGGGTCCTGAGTGATACTCCTATTTTCTTATAATAAATTTCTCTGTAGCCTAAGGTAGTTTGACTCATATTTCTTACTTATCACCAGAACTTATTGAAGACAGAGTGATAATGAGAATCAGAATGAATTTCAGAGACAAGAGGAAACTTGCATATTTGTTTGCACATTAGCCTTTAGAAGTGCATAACCATCCAGTCATACTTGAAAATTTGTGTTAATGATTAACTAACTCTGGTCCTTTGGAATAAAGACATCAGTAAAATTTTCACATTACTCCATGTGGCTTTCATTCAACACTTTAAGATTAAGATGGCAAATTGTTTTGATTCTGTTGTATCTGATGGTTGATTCTACTTCCTATTTGTAAAGATTTGAAGGAATCTTTTCAGCTAATGGAATGCATGTTCCTTACTGTTTTACTAAATTTGTTTAATTGTAAGTTTCTCTAACCATAGGAACTTCATTGCAGTTTGAGTTTATGGACATTCTAGTCCAGCTGTCCTGAGGAAGGGAAAACGTCATTAAATAGTCAGGTAGATATACAGAATGATAACAGTATTTGAAAAAGAAGAACAAAATTGGGTGAAAGTTGGAATGATGGATCAGGCATTACTGAGGACCTGTTTTTATGGAGGACACTGGTTTCTGTTATCCCAGTTCTTAGGCCTTGTATACTTTTATGTATGAAGTTGTTAGCTTTCTTCAGCGTTATAGTCATTTAGGCCAATAGGATCATCAGGGATACTAAGGGTAACTAACAGAGATTCGGTGACGCTATTTCAGGGTAGTGTTGGATAGTCAGTCTTCCGCCATTTCTTTTTTCTTTTCTTTTTTTTTTTTTTTTACTTAATTTTTTTTGGAAATAAGATATTATATGTAAGAAAATATAGGAGAAAATATTAGCGACCTTGGGTTTAGCAAATATTTCTTAAATACAGTGCAAAATGCACAAGCTACAGAAGGAAAAAAAATCAAGAAATTGAACTTTATCAAAGTCGAACATTTGCTCTTCAAAAGATACTGTAAAAAAATGAAAAGGCAAGCGACAAACTAGTAGGAGAAAATATTTGTAAAACATATCTAACAATGTATGACATATCTATTGTATGATACATGTAATAAATCTGTAAAATCACATACTATTCTTACAACACAACCAATAAGACAGAAAATAATCCAATTAAAATATGCATAAAATATTTGAACAGATACATCCCTGAAGAAGATATGCAGATGGAAAATGAACACATGAAAAGATGCTCAGCATCATTAGTCATTGGGAAATGCAAATCAAACCACAGTGAGATATTACAGTACTCACAGTAGAATGACTAAAATTTAATAGACTGACCATACTAAATGTTGACAAGAATATAGAGAAATTAGAACTTCAATAAAGCTCTAAAAAGAAAAAAAATTAGATAAGTGCCATTAAAAGTAAATGAATAAAATAGCCATGCATCTGATATATCATATCCTCAGCATTAATCATCAGAGAAATGCAAATCAAAACCACAGTGAAGTATAACTTCACACCCACTAAGATACCTATTACCCAAAACAAACAAATGAAAAACAAGCAAACAAAAAATAGAAGACAAGGAGTAATAGTAAGGATGTAGAAAAATTGGAACCCTTGTACATTGCTGGTGGGAATGTAAAATGGTACAGCTGCTGTGGAGAACTGTATGGCGGTTCCTCAGTAGATGAAACATAGAATTACCATATGACCTAGAAATTCCACTTGTGGGTAGGTAAACAAAAAAATTGAAAGCAGAGACTTGAACAGGTATTTGGATACCAGTGTTTATAGCAACATTATTCACAATAGCCAAACTGTGAAAATAACCCAAATGTCTATCAAAGGATGGATGGATAAAGAAAATGTGACTCATTTGTTTATGGATATACAATGGAGTGTTATTTAGCCTCAAAAAGGAATGAAATTCTGATACATGCTGCAAAATAGATTAACTTTGAAGATAATAAGTGAAATAAGACAGACACAAAAGGGCAAATATTGTGTGATTCAACTTACATGTGGTGAATACTCAGATTCATAGAGAAACTAATTAGAATAGTGGTTACCAGGGGTTGGGGAGAGGGTAATGGGGAGTTACTATTTAATGGATGCAGAATTTAATTTTGGGAAGATGACACATTTCTGGCGGTGAATAGTGGTGATGGTGAATGGTGCACAACAGTGAATATACTCACTGCTATTCAACTCTACACTAGAAATGAGAAATAGTAAATTTTCTGTTATGTACACTTTGTCACAATAAAATTTAAAATAATCTGATATATCAAATAGTATCCCTAAGAGGCAGGCAATCTTTGTCTAAACTGAATGAGCTTTGCAAGAATTAGAAAATGCTCTGGGGGGAGGGAGGACACACACAGAAAAGCTGCATTCATTTGGAGAAAGAATCTTCTGAAAGGCTGGATTATAGACTGACCATAGTTGAAGAGGTGAGCACAAACCACTCTAGGTACCATCTCAGGATAAAAACATTATATGCTAAAGAAGGAGAGGGAGAGTCTTGGTATAATGAAGGCTCATCTAAGTGTTCATCCTGCCAGCCTGGGGTCCGTCTTAAAACAGCAGCTTCTGTGCTGGCCTGCTATGTAACTTGAGTTCCTAACCCCTTGGCCTGCAAATGGCGTTATTCACTTTGTTTTTCTGGAGCCTCGTTTTTCCCTACTTGTCACACTATGATGACAATATCTGCTCCCCTACAACTTTATAGTGTCGTTAGAAGATGGGCTAAAATTAAATAAGCCTGTAAATTGTGTTTAGTTCCTCAGAGATTGAATGGTGTTATTTCTGTCAGCTGCTCAGCCCGTGTGAGTTCAGCATCAGTCATTGGAATCCCATTGCTTTTAACTACACAGTGTGTCAAGATGACAGCGACAGATGACCCAGATGATATTTACAGGGGTTAGGGCTTTAGGCTTTCTCATTTAGATTCCTCATCTCCACAATCTTTAAAAAAAAGAAGCATCCTAAAAGCAACATACAAATGGAAGGAAATAGAATAATGATGCCATAACTTAGACAGTCTTAAAAGGATTCATTATTTTCTTCTATTTGTTTACATCATTTCATTATTATACAGGAAACTACCCAATTTCTGAAGCATTTTGCTAGTTTTTGCTGAAGGATAAAACATGATTGTAATTGTGATCACTATCAGCGTAGGAGAGGAAAGAAACGTTTCCTAATATCCTCTTAAATTCAGTAGGAGGGGCCTGTGAATTAAACTGACAAAAGGCAAATTAAGAGAAAAAGTTTGTTATGCATGCACTCAGGAACTTCACAGAAAAGAAGTAAAAATTCCAAAGGAGTGATTAGGCCCAGGAGCTTATGTACCATTTTAATACAGGGCAATAAATTGTGGAGAAGTGACGTAACAAAGGAAAACGGATTTGGGATTCTAGGGGCAGTGAGTTATGGGAAGGTAAATACCAGGGGTGCCAAAAAAATATACACATTTTAAGAGATGTTATCTATGTATTACTTTTCTAAGTTGAATTGAATTACAGTAGCAATGTGTGGTATGACGTTGGCTCAAAAGATGGCGTTAATCAAATGAATGTGAACGTCATTCATTGTATTACTATTTTAATACAGTTTTTTCCTTTCTTAAAATGTGTATACATTTTTTTGGCACCCTCTGTATATACACATATGGGGGAAACTAATGGAAGATAAGGGTTATTTTAGTAAGGTTTGTTTATTCAAACTGAAGTCAGTGCCATCTCCAAGATGAGTCATGTCTTCTTCCTTGTGAGGGAAAGGTGAGGAGGGGAACTTTCACACAGGGAAATTAATTCCCTGCTTTTAGACAGAAAGGGGGAGGGCAGAGAGTTCTTCCTATCTGCTGTTTCTTAATTGCCTTCCGCCAAAAATAATCATTATGCCAAAGGGGCATGTTTTCGGGGAAGCATATTCTGATCCTCATCATTACAAAGAGAATGTGTTTCCTTCTTTCTAGGTTACTTCTTATATTTTTTAACAGAGACTAATTTTGGATTATCCATAATTTACGTATTATCCCAGATAGCCGTATGTTCCTTGCTTGGATAGTGGTCTCCTGTTGTGTAACTTAGATCCTTCTTTGTCATCATTTACTTGAGCACTTCTCTCTGGGCATGTGTTAGAGAATGCGTGCTTATCCCTCCTAACCCCTTGGGTGGCAGGAAGCTTTGCTACCTCCTGTGGCTGGGTGGTTTCACAGTCGTGGCAAGGATTACTCTCCAGGAGCTAACAAGAAGCATATATGAAGTTAGAGTTTGGAAATGTTACTCCTGCTGGTGATCTGGGAAGGCTGGGCTTTTCTTCTTTCCAAACCTAGGGTTTCTGGAGAGAGAATCTGTTCCATCCTTTGGAGAATGAGAATTAGAAAGATGTGCTCAGTGAAATGAGTTGTAGGCTGGTATGGATTTACGCTCTGAAATTTCCTTGATGGGAAGATAGCCTTGGAATATGTGAGCTTGATTCAGGAGGCAGTGACAGTCAGGGACAGTGCAATTTTTCAATTACAGTGCAGTATCAGAGCAACCAAGTTGAACAGCATGGGAGTCACCTGAGAGAAAAAAGCAGTGGCGCCAAGGATACCAGCAGCCAAAAAGCAAAATTCTGGCGTGCATCTGCAAGTCATAGCAGAGAGGTGTTGCAGATTAGAACAGGAGCTTATAGGAGAAAAGGTCAGCAACAGGATTTACAGTTGAGAAAGAAAAGGCCCTGTATTGTAATAAAATGAATGTTACATCTCTTGGAAGGTGCTTATAACCCTCTGTAATGCTAGAAAAGAAGGCATAGAAGTGGAAGAAAGAGTTATTTGGTAAAGACGGGAGTTGAATCAATGATTTTGTCATATCCAATTTAGAACATATCCTTCCCTTTATTTGAGGAGGGCTTGGAGGTCAAAGGCAAATTTAAATTGTGTAATATATTAGCTACTAGGTTAAAGTTTCTTGACTCATTTAGTAATCTCATTCAGTCATTCATGAAACCTATTCTCACTCAAATGATTATTCATGTTAAAAGTTGATGTGCAAGGGTTCTAACAAAGCAATGATTATGCAAACACATACTTAATCCTATAGCCCTTGTCACCTATTTTAGCCTAGGCTCTAGTGGTCTGTCACTGTTTGAGTTACTGGATTGGTGGTCCATGGAAGAGCCGAGGAATATGCATTCACCTTGTTTTTATAAGGAAAATAATCACAATAAATAATTTCTTATAAAAGTATTTTTGATACTTCCTTTCCACCAAATTAGCAACTTTGAAAATTGTCTCACCTAGACCTTTATCAGCGAAGGAGACACAGGCACTGGAATCGAGATCGTGCTGAGTGTAAGTTCGCCTGTCCTTGAAGATCTCGTGGATCTACTTCATACCATATGGTCTCTGAAAATATGATGATACCCAGTGCAGGTAAAGGATATTTCTAAAATGATTTGGTTCATAAAACTGTCAGTTGATCTCATACATCTAATTGAAATGTTTTCCGTCTAAAATAGGGCAATTTACAGAAATGTCTCTCTGGTTTATTTACGTTGCATATTCCTATAAAATAGCAGGTTTGCCATAAAGCATTGGACGTCCCCATGGTATTTTGAAAAAACAACATACAATCTGTCACAAGTTAGCACCAGTGTGAAATGGCAGGCTGGGGTGATATCTTAAACAGCATCAACTTTCAAGACTAAATGAAGTGTCATCTTAAGGAGTCTGCTGTTAATGCAATTTAATTTACTCACCTGAAATTAATATTCTGCTGATGGAAATAAAGCAATTTAAGGGACTACATAATTTCCGATCACTTTAATGACATTATGTGGTCATGGACTGCTCCCTTAGCTAATATAGTAACATTCCGGTTTCTTTTAACACTAAACAGATTTTTCCATTTTAATTACTTGGCTTCTGAAAAAACAAACAAACAAACAAACAAACAAAAAACAGTCATTCCCTGCAGATGATTAACAATTTGAGATTTATTCCTAGCTTCATTAGAGTTAGGTAAACATGACCTTGACATACTTATTGTCTCCTGTACCTGATACTCATTGCTATAAAGGAAAGGGGAAATCGAATAATTGTGACCTGTTGTGTGAATTCTTCAAGCCATTTAAGCCTGTAAAAGGCCAATTTCAGTTTTTCCCTCTCTAGCTAGAGGCAGTTTGAGACTTCCACCATCTTACTTCTTCCTACTTTGGCACACAAAAAATGCTAAAAGAAGAAAGCAGTTTTTATGACTAATTGCCTAGCTCTCTTGAGGAAAGAAGAAATGCTAGATTCTTTCTAGATGAGGGAGAGAGTTGAGGTTTCTAGGTGGTTGTGTTGATTGAATGAGATAATGAAAGGACAAATGTGTTGTCTTAATACATTCTGGATTTAGTATTGTATCTGAGTGAGGTTTAAAGATAAAAAAAAGCAGCTTTCATTTGGAAGTTGGTTTGAAAATGAAAGGGTGGAACATAGCTACCTTCCTCAAAGTCCATGTGGTTAGAATCTATCTATCTATCTATCTATCTATCTATCTATCTATCTATCTATCTATCTGGTCTCACCAGGAAATTCGAGATTTAATAAGGGTACAACTATTGCTTAATACATTAGAAATTTCTAAGAGCATTTAGGACATACATTAGACAAAAAACAAAATTTTCATTCTATGATACTTAATTTAGGAATTATAAAATGCTGAAATATTTCTCTAGATATTGACTATTCAGGACTGAGCATTGGAAATGAGTTAAAATAAATTCCAGATTTTCACTCAATTTTACAATACTACTGACTATATTCCTCGTGCTGTACTCTACATCCCCATGACCATTTTGTACAACTACCAAATTGTACCTTTTAATCCTCTCTTCTCTGCACCCATCCCTTTAACCTCTCCCCCAATCTGGAAATCATCGAAATGTTCTCTATATCTATTAACTTGTTTCTGTTTTGTTTGTTCATTTATCATGTTCTTTAGATTTCGCATATGAGTGAAATCATATAACATTTGTCGTTGTCTGACTCACTCCACTCAGCACAATGCCCTCTAGATCCATCCATTTTGTTGCAGATGGTAAGCTTTCATTCTTTTTCGTGGCTGAGTAATATTCCATTGTATATATGTACCACCTCTTTTTTATCCATTCATCTGTTGATGGATATCCAGGTTGCCTCCATATTGTGGCTATTGTAAATAATGCTGCAGTAAACATATGGATGGATGCACATGTCCGTTTGAAGTAATATTTTGGGTTTCTTTGGATAAACACCCAGAAGTGGGATTACAGGGTCCTTCTTTGTCTCTTATGATAGCCTTTGTTGTCGTTTATTTTCTCTGATATAAGTACCCGATTTTTTATCATTTCCATTTTTATGAAATATCCTTTTCCATCCCTTACCTTCAGTCTGTGGGTGTCTTTTAATCTGAAGTGGGTCCTATGTAGGCAGCATATGTAAGGGCTTTGGTTTCTTATCTATTCAGCCATCCTATGTATTTTGATTGTAGCATTTAATTCATTTATATTTAAAATAATTGTTGATATGTAGTTATTGCCATTTTATTATCCATATTTTTAATCTTTTTTTTTTCCATTTTGAAAAAGTCTCTCTAAGATTCTTTGTAATCCTGGTTTGGTGGTGATGTACTCTGTTAGCTTTTTCTTGTCTGGGAAGCTCTTTATCTTTTGATTCTAAATGATAGCTTTGTTTGGTAGGGTAATCTTGGTTGTAGGTCCTTGCTTTCATCACTAAATATTTCCTGCCCATCGCTTCTGGCCTGCAAGGTTTCTGTTGAGATATCAGCTGAGAGTCTTATGAGAGCTCCCTGTAGGTAACTCACTGCTTTTCTGTAGCTGCTTTTAAGATTCTCTCTTTGTCTTTAACCTTTGGCATTTTAATTATGATGTGCCTTGGTGTGGACCTCTTTGGTTTTCATCTTGTTTGTGACTCTCTGTGCTCCCTGAACTTGTTATCTCTTTCCTTTACCAGGTTCGGAAAGTTTTCCATCATTAATTTTTCAAATAGGTTTTCAATTCCTTGTTCTGTCTCTTCTCCTTTTGTTGCCCTGTGATGCGAATGTTGGTGTGCTTGATGTTGTCCCAGAGGCCCCTTAAACTGTCCACATTTTTTTGGATTCCTTTTTTTTTTTTTTTTTCTGTTCTGGTTGGGTGTTTTCTGCTACTTTACCTTCCAAATCACTTATTTGATTCTCTGCTTCATCTAATCTACTGTCGATTCCCTCTAATGTATTCTTTATTTCAGTTATTGTTTTCTTCATTTATGACTGGCTCTTTTTTATCCTTCCTATTAGGTTGGTGCAAAAGTAATTGCAGTTTTTGCAATTATTTTTAACCTTTTAAACCGCAGTTACATTTGTACCAACCTAATATTTGCATTTTCATGTTTCCTATCTCTTTGTTGAAGTTCTCACTGAGATAATTGAGAATCCGTATAAATAGTGTTTTGAACTCTGTATCTGGTAGACTGTTTGTCTCCATTTTGTTTAGTTCTTTTTCTGGAGGTTGTTGTGTTCTTTCATTTGGGACATGATTCTTTGCCCATTTTCGCTGCCTCCCTGTGTTTGTTTCTGTATTACGTAAAGCTGCTGTGTCTCCTGGTCTTAGTGGAGTGGCCTTACGTAGTAGGTGTTCTGTGGGGCCCAGTGGCACAGCCTCCATGGTTACCTGAGATGGGTGGTTTAGGTGCATCCTTTGTATGGGTTGGGTGTACCCTTCTGTTGTAGTTGAGCCTTAGTTGCTGTTTGCATTTCAGTGGGAGGAAGTGACCCTCAGGCTGATTGGTTTTGAGGACTAGCTGTGACTACAGTGGAGGAGGTGTTGTGCAAGGGCTGGCCCTATGTAGGAGCATTTGCTTTAGTTGGACTATGGTGCCTGCCAATTCTGCCCTTTTGGTGTGTCGTTTGTGGAGGTGGTTAGGTGGTATTCTTGTATGGTCTGAGGCTGGCCACTTGGTTTGTTGGTTCTGGGGCCTCTTGGGATGGGCTCTGTTGCAGGCCAAGTTCAGCCGCTATCTGTGCCCTGCCTGGGTCCCTTGGTATGAGCTACAAAGTGATTTGCAGATGGTTGCCACTTTGCTGGGTTTGGAGTTTCCTGGGAGAGGCTAAGCTGTGAACCAAGGCTGGCTGCTGTTAGTGCCAGGCGTGGGGCTGCTTAGAAGAGGTATGGGGCATGCAGAGATCAGATGCTTCTTGTTGGGGTTTTGTGAACCTTTGAGAGAGTTTAGGAAAGTCTGTAGCATGAGCCAAGACAGGCGTTTTGTATGGAAAAGCCACTGGTAGCTGCCTGGGTGGGCCCGCAAGTTGCATGAGGTGGGGTCTCAGGGAATCACCCAGACAGGGCGAACAATGTTAGCCAGTTTGATGGAGATTCAGATATGGTTTCTGCCTTCTCATGCAGGCTGGGTGGGGAGAGGGTTCAACAAAGGAACAATGGCTACAGCCAGCATTTCTGTCTGGGAGAACGCTACCCCTCCATCCCTCGCTCTGCAGCCAGACAATTCAGTTACTGTTCTGTGTCCCTGGTGCCTTTCCAGCTGCTGCCACACAGCTGGAGCTCAGAGAGACTGAGTCCATCAACGAGTAAGTCTGTACTTGGGCCACTTGAGAGGAGCACCTGGGACTGCAGCCTCTCTCGTCTCAGCTATAATCTCCACTGGTTTCAGAGCCAGAAGTTATGGGGACTTCTCTTCCTGCCACTGGAACCCTGGGCTGGGGAGCCTGGTGTGGGGCTAGGACCCCTCAATCCTCAGTAGGACCTCTGCAGCCAAGATATCCCTTCCCATTTTTAACTGCCCCACATGGGTGTGGGACCATCCTTTTCTATGTCTCCACTCCTTGAACAAGTTTCAATGTGGCTTCTTCTGTATATCCTTAGTGATAAGACTTCTGTTCACTTAGAGTTCAGGAAATTCTCGATGATGGTTTTTCTGTAGTTTAGTTGTAATTTTGATGTGGTCATGAGAGGAGGCAAGGATGGAGTTTACCGATTCCGCCATCTTGACTGGAACCAGCAATTTTCACTCAGTTTTATTTTGATATTTAGTTATTGTTTATAGTTAGATTTTTCTCCTTTTATTTTTTAATGTATTATTTTGAATTTTCTTGTGTTGTGATGCTGTTATGAACTCCTTATTAGGTCCACTAAGAAATATCTGCACAATTTTCTGTATTAATTTCCTAGAGTGATGCTAAAAAGTACCACAACATGGATAGCTTAGAACAACAGAAATTTATTGTCTTAATTTTGGAGGCTAGTAGTTGTAAATCAAGGTGTTGTCAAGGCCATGCTCCCTCTGAAATCTATAGGGGCATCGTTTCTTTCTTCTTCCTATCTTCTGGTGATTTGCTGGCAATCTTTGATATTCTTCGGCTTGTAGATGCATCGCTCTAATTCTGTCTTTACATGGCATTCTTCCCATTTCTCTCTTTTCAGATGGTCTGGACCTCAGTCATATCAGATTAGGGGTTCACCCTACTCCATTATGACCTCATATTAACATTGCATCTGCAATGATCCTGTTTCAAATAAAATCAAATTCTGAGGTAATGGGGGTGAGGATTTCAACATGTGAATTTTTGAGGGACACAATTTAACCGTAACAATCTCCTACTCAGGTACAAACCTGAGTCTGTGTCTTATTTCCTAATGAACCATGTCCTGTATAGTGCTGCCAGCTGGTAATTATCATTGCAGAAACTTTGCTTTTTTAGTGAGAAATGGCAGTCACTACAAATATATAAAAACTGAAGTTTTTTCTTTATGTTTTTAGGAAGCAGACCTTCTCTGTTTCCAAATATTGTTATTTTGTATATGGACAAGTCATTATTTAATTGTCCATCCAGAAGTGGTCATCATGAAAGTGTGGGCTGGCTGACAGGCTATTTGCTTCTCACTAAGCATAATTGTAAATGTTTTAAAAACTTGTTTTCTTAAAAAAACAAACAAACTTGTTTTCTTTTTCTCCAAATACAAAATATTGATGTCCAATAGAAAATGTAATATACAGGGTCTTTATCTTAGAATTCCATGTAATTATATAGCAAGAGAGGATTTTAGTTATTGGTAGCATCTTTTGGACTTGGAAGATCATAAACATTGGTCTTCTTATGCAGCCTACAATCACCAAAAGGCTCAGTCAGTGTCTGGAAGACCAAGTTTATCTTGCTCATGGTCTTACTTTCCTATTCATTATTAATAATTGAGATTTTATAATTTTTCTGGTTTATGTTATCTCTAGACTAGCTGTAGGTCAATAATATTGATCTGAGGTAAATCACAAAAATCATGCAAATGTGATATAAAACACATTATTTTAAAGTATATATTGACCACATATTGGCTTATAAGTAGTCTCAACAAATTAAAAAAAAACAGACATCATACGGAGCATTTTCCATTATTTTACATCATTCTTATTACAAATTAGCAATAAAAGGAAAATGGAATAAAAAACAAAACACAACATATGTTTGGAAACTGAAAAACATATTCCCAAAATAACTGCTGGGTTTTAAACTTTTTAGAATGGAACAGTAATAAAAGTATATATCAAAACTTGTGGGATGCTGGTAAAGTGCTATTCAGAAAAATAGTTTATGACCTTAAATAAGTTTATTAAGAATTAATATTTTATAGGTTTTATGTTGGCTGTTTTCTACTTACTTTTGAAAGAGGTGCTATCTATCCAGACTATATTTTTCAATAGACAAGATAGATGTTGGATTGTCTTTTTCAGTCTCTTTATCTGGTTGAGTCATGACTGAATTCACTTTTTAGATTTATACTTGAAGGTCAAGTTAAGGAAAAATAAACGTACTCAGGGTTTCATCTGAGGAGAAACTAAATTAATCTCTCCTGTGCTTTGTAGAGATTCTTTCCGGATGTTTGCTTTAAGTTGTCCGTCAGCTGGTGGTGTGGGTTCATCTTTTCCTATGTCTACATAAGTACTTTCTTGAAAAGGTAAGAGAAGCTGATTAGGGGATGTTAACAAGTACTGATTTAAATAAGAAATTTTGCTGGTTGTTTCTTTTCCTTTTGAAAAGATGAAGATGTCAGCAAAGTAGGAATTTACCTATAGTATACGTTGGTCAAATTCAGACAGATTTCAGGCAGGTGTTAGGGTAGGTGAGCTCCATAATCACTGCTTTACTTGCCTCTGTGCTGGTTTTGTAATTTGCTTACAGAAGGAGACCCCCTTATTCTTTGTGTGCCTGATGGACATGTCCTCCAACAATATGATTTCCTTCTCCATTTTACCTTCAACAAGTATCCTTTATCTGCTTCTATTCCTAGGTGTACAGATTTCTTAGATTTTTTAACTAAAAGCCCCAGTAGACTCTTAAGACAGTTTCAGATAATATAATAAATAAAAGCTGAACGTTGATAACAGGAGCTTTCACGTTAAAAATGAAAATAGGTATAGATGAACAAATCCTTCTGAGACTTTTAAATCAGAGATTGGGATTGGGGCTTTGGAAACTATAGTTTTAAAAAGTGGTTCTAATCCATGACCTGGTTGCAAATATATATGTATATGTATATGTATCAGTACTTTAATTTGCAAATTAACAAATTAACTCAATATGGTGGGTAGGTTCTAAATTATATTCCATCTGACCTTATTTCTTAAATGTGGAGCACTGCAGTGGAAACAATTTAGGGATTCAACAGGATTTGGAGCAGATCCCACTCTGTAACTCAGTGCCTTGGGCAAGTCACTTACTCTCTCTGAGCCTCAGTTTTCTCACTTGGAAAATGGGGATAATATCATCTATGACAAATAATTTGTTTAATGGGTTAGATCTTGTTGTGTAGGAGTCTGGATGGATACATAACGCTGAAAATAATAGGCGACAAGATACCAAACATTCTAAATGGAATAACTTACTAAAAAGTTGCGAAAGCTGGCTTGAGACATAATGGTGTGATAGAAGATCTACAGGCTGGACTGATCACACAAAGGATTTATTCGAAGAGATTTGTTAGCCTAGAAGGCATGACCCTGACTTCCTGTTTTGATACATCCCGTATAGCTTCTCCCTGATGCTGTGGCTTCACTCTGGCAGGCAGCCCTCAAAGGGCAGATTCATTATTAAAATGAACCTGTCTGTACCTCCTGCGTATCAGCCCTGGCAATTAGGCAACACTCTTGTCCCACTGTTTGTAAAACAGGAGCTTGCCTCCACTGCGTGCCCCGCCATCAGGGGTAGGAGATACTGTGGAACAGATTGAAGCACAATGGTAAAGAGGAAAAAAAGAATATTTTCAGGTTGTACCATACTGAATAAGCTTATTTAATATACTAGCTACATACATTTAACTCATATGACTCACTCTATCAGCTCGGAGTACATCTATGATAATATTACATTTGAGTACCCTTCTGTCCTTTTAGCTAAAACCTAGCATCTTCTTCTTGAGGCTTCCCCATCCCAGGACTGCCAGTGAACCCTGTAATCTTAATTTAGTTCAAAGTGGAAATGGGAGAAGTCTGTCTTCTGCGTGCTGAACAGAGAGATTTGGAGTCTGATATTCTCTGCTGTCATTGTTTCTCATGAGTGCTGCTACAGCCAAGCTTGTAGATCTGTTTTTTAACTGTGCACTTTGTGCGTAGTCATTCTCTAAAGTCCAGTGACTTCTCCTACTAATGTGTGCAAACGACCTAGTATAATGTCTGGTACGTGATAATCAGCCAATAACTGATAACTTCTTGAACCACATTTACTGGGCTACGATGCATGTAGACCTGCCAATGTATCTGTCTGACAGTTATGGGACATACAACTGAGAAGTTTACAGTTTGTCCTACAGTAGGGGCTCTTAATCCTCTCATCCGGTTGACTGTAGTTGTCATTGCTCACTGATATAAATTCTTTGGGACTAGTTAGATAGAAATGGCTATTTGTCCACAGACTTCTAATGTTCTCCATCTTAGCCTTATTATTATTATTTTTTAATAATAATACTCTCCTTTAGTGATTTCATGCATTTCCATGGCTTTCAGTACCACTTTTAGGCAAACAGCTCAATTTCGTGTTGCCAGCTCAGTCTACAGTTTCATTCTCCTGATGCTTATATTACACTGTCTACATTACATTTTTCATATTTTCACAAGCATCTCACATATAGTGCGTTTAAGACTGAACTCATGAGTTCCATTCCTCAAACCTGCTCTATTTCCATTTAGTAATTACGGCCATCTCCCTTTACAGCTTCTCAGAGAAGAAAACACCCTTATAAAAACCACCAGCATCCCTTGCCTAGATAGCACATCTTATTTCCTGTCTTGGCTACCTCCATCCATTCTTCACACAGCAACTGGAGTGACCTTTAAAAAACAACAAGATTAACCTTCCTAGTTTAAAACTTTTAAAATAACTTTCAGTAGTACATAAAATAAAGCCAGTAGCTTGACAATGATTTTAAGGCCTTGCATGATTTGATCTCTAAATATTCAACATTTTCTCTCTTCATCCTTCCCCTTGCTCATTTTCTCCAACTACTGTGTACATCTCGCACACAGCAAGACACTAAGCGCATTTCTACCTCAGGATTTTTGCACTGGCTTTACTTTCTGCCTGCAAATTTCTTATTTTTTCTTACCTATTCAATTTAACTGTAGCTATCTTATTTTATTTTTTTAATTAAAGTTTATTGGGGTGACAATTGTTAGTAAAATTACATAGTTTTCAGGCGTACAATTCTGTATCACATCATCTATAAATCCCATTGTGTGTTCACCACCCAGAGACAGTTCTCCTTCCATCACCATATATTTGATCCCCTTTACCCTCATCTCCCACCCCCACCCCCCTTACCCTCTGGTAACCACTAAACTATTGTCTGTGTCTATGAGTTTTGTTTCTTCATTTGTTTGTCTTGTTCTTTTGTTGTTTTCAGTTTTATCAGTTTAATTATATGGTTCTCTACTTTTTCTGTCTGACTTATTTCGCTTAGCATTATAATTTCAGGATCCATCCATGTTGTTGCAAATGACACTATTTCATCTTTTCTTATGGCAGAGTAGTATTCCGTTGTGTATATATACCACGGCTTCTTTATCCAATCATCTATTGAAGGACACTTTGGTTTCCATGCCTTGGCCACCATAAATAAAGCTTCAGTGAACATCAGAGCACATATATCTTTACGGATAAATATTTTCAGATTTTTTGGTTAGAGGGGAATTGCTGGGTCATATGGTAATTCTATTTTTAATTTTTTGAGGAACCTCCACACTGCCTTCCCTAGTGGCTTCACCAGTCTGCATTCCCACCAACAGTGCATGAGGGTTCCTTTTTCTCCACAGCCTCTCCAACACTTGTTACTATTTGTCTTGTTGATGATAGCCATTCTAACCGGTGTGAGGTGATGTCTCATTGTGGTTTTGATTATGCATTTCTCTGATGATTAGTGATGTTGAGCCAAATTTCTTCCCTAACACATTGTGTCCCTGCCTCCACATTCCCTACCTAGTTCACTACAATCTAACGACTCTGTTTAAATGTTACTTCTTCATGGATTCCTTCTCTTGTACCTTCCCTTTATTCTCTTTTATCATATCCACTCCTCGTTTCCTTTTGGAAGTTATTGTGCTTTTTGAATTTTGTGTGTTTGCTCATTTAGTGCTTATCTCCCATAGTAAATAAGTGAGTTCCCTAATGATAGTAACCTTGTCTGTTTCGTGTTGAGTAAGTGGGATGTAAAACAGTACCAGGCATAACCTGCTAAATGGGTGAATTAGTGAAGAGAATGTGCGTGGAATGGGGGCAGGAGATGCACAGGTTTTCTCTGTGCTCGCAGGTGTGAGGGGCTTGAGCTATAAGATGCTGGTTTGCCTCTACTCTGCAGTTCATGGATCTACCTTCTCTCCTTTCTTTTTGTTGCTGACGTTCCTTTTCTAAGGAAAGTCCGTAATGTGCTGTTCCTATTTCTGATAGCTGTCTCCACCAGCAATGCCATCATTATGTTTTTCTATTTCTTCCTCTTCTTTCAAGTTGGATAAAGTATCCTAACTGAAGCCACAGAAATATAAAGTATAATTGAAATTATGTAGCTTTGTTTTATGCTAATGAAACAGGAAAGAGATAAGTGTAAAGCAATTAAAGCCTGGAGTGGTGATTCTCAGACCTCAGTATCTAGGTGTTCCATGGGGAGCTGGTTAAAAGGTGCCTATTCCGGAACTCCATCTCCAAAGTGTTTGATTGAGTAGATCTGGATCGGGCTCCAGGCATTTGGAATTGTGAAAAGTCTCTTGGAATGGTATGTTATGGTGGATTTGGTAGGGGATGAGCGTGGAAACCCTCCCAGAGGTTAATTTTGCATTAGTTTTATTTTCTTCAGTGAGAAAAGTTACCTCTGTATCACAGTAAAGTTGGGAACTTGAAAACCTGCCGAATTCACAGAGCATTGTCTTCCTTTTAGAGGATGGGTGGAAGACATCTTTCAGTGAAGGGAGAAGCCCTGACTACCCTGGGAGGAAAGCGTTTCCAGACCTGGAGTGAAGTATGGGAAATGAGGGGAAGTGAGGCTTTAGAACTCTGAGGTAGAAGGTATTAGAGGGTGTTTGGACCAGGGGCTCTGGGAGCTGGCTCGCACCCAGAATATGTCTGAGAGATAAACTGCACACCGGAGGTGAAACACATTGTGCTTCAGTCTGATAGAGTGAGAGGACTCCATTTCTGAGCTTGACATTGACTATATTCTTTTGCCTCAAGTGCCAGTGGGCTCTGTCTCAGCGTCGCCAGTGGCTCCAGAGTGGGGGACACAGCCTCTGCCATTGTGTGTTGGGCACAGCCTTCAGGAACTGCTTTTTAGTGTGGCAGGACCTCACCTAAACAAGACATGCTGACATTATAGGTGACTGGAACACGAAAGTAGGAAATAAAGCAGAATCAGATGTCTTCAGAAAATTTGGACCAGGGATTAGAATTGAAGCAGGAGAATAGCTCATGGATTTCTGTGACACTGAGAATTTGTCCATCTCAAGCACATGGTTCAAACAACTGAACAGATGACTGTGCACATGGACATCACCAAATGGCCAATATAGAAATCAAATAGACTATGTAATTGGAAGCAGGAAATGGAGAACTTGTATTCTCTCTGCCAGACAAGACCAGGAACAGATTGTGGTACTATGAACTGTTGATGTTAAACATTAGAGTAAAGCTAAAGGGCCGCCCTAAAAGATTCACTGTGCCAAAATATACTGTAAATAGCATTTCTGTCGGATTTAAAGTCCACATAAAAAGTAGATTTGCAGTGTTGAAGTTAGTTGACGGTAACCAGAAGAACTGTGGACTGAAACTAGAAATATTATTAGGGAAGAATGCAAAAAGAAAATACCAGAAGTAAAAAGGAAAGAAAAATTAGGATTGGTGACAGAAGAAACACTAAAACTTAGAGACAGACAGAGGCAAAAGGAAAAGGTGTCAAAATTGAAAGTCAACTGTAACTGGAAAAAAACACAAATAAATAATTTTTAAAAAGCGACAAAAGCAAGGTTAGAATCCTGAACTCACTTTTTCAACAACTATCACATAAAGAGAATAATTATAATAGTAAATATAAGGAGACAAAAGAGAGCAACAAAGGCAAAACAAGAGATTGCTACCAGAAGATTCAAGAAATATAAGGGAAATCAAACCTAGATTAGGAATTCTGAACGACCCACAAGGAAGCACATTATCTGACCAGGAGAAAATAAAGGGAAGGTGGAAACAGTATACTTAAGATCTATAAACAAGAGACAAAAGGTTGACAGATACCTTTCAAGAAGATTCCTATGAGGAGGAATCTGTAATTCTAGAAAGTGAAGTAAAAGCTGCCTTGAAAGTATTAGGAAGAAATAAATCATCAGTAGATGGGATACCAATAGAATTATTTCAAGCCACAGATGCTGAATCTGTCAAAGTCCTAACAAGGATATGTCAACAAATACAGAACACAAAACAATGACCTTCAGATTGCGAACATTCAGTATACCTCCCAGTCTTCAAGAAAAGACATAGCAAGGAATGCAGTAGCTATAGGACCATTGCTCTATTTTCCCACGCAAGTAAAACGATGCTCAAGATGATGTAACAAAGCCTTTTACTTTACATGGAGCCAGAAATGCCAGCTGTTCAAGCTGGGTTTAGAAAAGAAAGAGGCAATAGAGATCTAATCAGGAGCCCTCGCTGGGGATTAGAGGGCTCCAAAGAATTTCAGGAGAGGGTTAGTCTGTGTTTTATGGCCTTCAGTAAAGCCTTCGACTGCCTGGATCATTAAAGGCGATGGGTTGCTCTAAAAGAAAAGGTGATGCCCCAGCACTTGGTTGTCCTGATGTGTAACCTGTACTGTGGACAGGAAGCCACTGTCAGGACAGAATATGGAGACAGAATGGTTTTCTACAGGGGAAGCAGAATATGTTGTAGGAAAAATTGGGCTAGACTCAGAGGAAGGAGGAGTGAAATTTGGTAGAAGAAATATCAATAACTTAAGATATGAAAATGACACTATCTTCCCAGCAGAGAGTAGCAATAACTTGGAACAACTTCTGATGAAAGTGAAAGAAGAAAGTGCCAAAGCAAGATGGCATTTGAACAAGAAGACAAAAATCATGATTACAGAAAAAATGTACAACTTTAACACCGACAATGAAGACATTGAAATTGTTAAAGATTTTGCCTACCTTGGGTAGGTTATCAATTCAAATGGAGACTGCAGCCAAGAAATCAAAAGAAGGCTGAGGCTTGGAAGGGCCACAATGGAAGAATTAGGTAAGATCACCACCAGCAGAGAAGTGTCATTGGACACCAAGGCTAAGATCATCCACAGCCTCGTATTCCCAGTTACTATGTGCAGATGTGGAAGTTGGACAGTAAAGAAGGCTGGTAGGAAAAAAAAGATTCATCTGGATTACGGTGCTGGAGGAGAGCTGTACAGACACCCTGGATCACCAGAAAGACAAATAAGTGAGTCCTAGAGCTAAATAAGCCTGAAGCAGCACTGGAGGCAAAGATAACCAAACTGAAGCTGCCCTACCTTGGGCACATCATGAGAAGGCCGTTCTTTAGAGAAGACAATGATGCTGATAAAAATGGAAGGCATCAGGAGAAAGGGAAGACCAAGTATGAGATGACTGACTCCATAAAAGAAGCCATAGGCGTGAGTCTACAGGAGCTGAGCAGGGCGGTTGAGGACAGGACATGGACATCATCATTCATTCATAGAGTCGCCAGGAGTTGGAGCCGACTCAATGGCATGTAATACACAGGACCTCACCTCCAAGGAGCCTGTGCCTTTCACGGCAGCCTTTATCGCAAGCTCACACCTGTTAGGTGACAGAATTCAATGAACTGTAACAGAAGGGGCTTGGGCAGCTAGCCTCAAAGGTTCACCACTCTGAAGGTGGCCAAAGCCTCAGCAGCTATACCTGCCAAGTTGCTGAAGACTTTGTCTAGATTCTGCGCTTCAGACAGGATTTTCTAGGCTTCTTCCTAAAACTCAGAACATTCAACCAGAAAGCAACTGGGTTGAACTTGGGAGTCCTTTCTCCTACCCTCTCACCAAGATATTTATGAGCAATCGGGGACGCCTGGACTATAATAAATAGGCAGTAGGAACCTCGGAATTGATAGACTGGACTTCTGGACCTTCTGCTGTTAGTAGCATGAGGGACACCCTCTGGGGATGTGTAGTTTGCATTTTGTGCTTTGTTGGGGCACCTTAGTTACAGGCAGGCAGGCTCAGCATGTGTCTACCTACTGTGACTGCAGGTAAACTCTGAAGGTTTCACTACGAAACAGTATGTATTTCAGATATATCTGATATATCACCATTGTTAACACAAAGAGACGCAGAATTTTAGAGTTGAAGGAAACAGAAATGATGTAGAACAGCTTATGGTCCAATAAGGACATTCTCTTTATTACACTCTTTCTATCCCATCTCTCTCTTTTTTTAAATTAAAGTTTATTGGGGTGACAGTTGTTAGCAAAGTTACATAGATTTCAGGTGTACAATTCTATAATACATCATCTAGATATCACATTGTGTGTTCACCACCCAGAGTCACTTCTCTTTCTATCATCATATTTTTGTGGTGTATAAAACTGAAAACAACAAAAGAAGAAGAAAAACAAATGAAGAAACAAAACTCAGACACAGACCATAGTTTAGTGGTAATCAGAGGGGAAGTGGGAAGGGGGTGGTAGATGAGGGTAAAGGGGATCTATTCCATCTCTTAATTGAATACTTTCAGTGGTAGGAAATTGAGATCCTGTTAGTCTATTTCATTAATAAGCTTTTATTTTATCAGAATTTGATAATATATTTTAGTATCTGGTAATTGACACTTCTGATTATTTTTGTGTTCAAATTGTTCTTGCTGTTTTTTCTGGGTCATTTAATCTTTCAGCTAAGCTTCAAAATCGTTTTGTTAAGTTCTAAGTTTTTACATTAATTTAGGGAGATTTGAAATTTTGTAGTATTCATTTTTTAATTCAAGAACATGTTTATGTCTGTTCATTTGTTCATATCTTATCTATTACTCCCAATAAAGTTTTGTAGTTTTCTTTATTTAGGTCCTGGAGATTTCATGTTTGTTTTATATTTTATCCTGTTAGTGGGATATTTTTCTATTTTGTTTTCTAAATGGTTATTGCAAGAATATATGAAAGCTATTGGATTTTGTATATTTATATTAAGTAATTTACTTTATGAATTCCAACAATATTTCAGTTAATTCTCATATAAGTAGAATACTGAATTCTTTTAAAATAGTGATCTTTTTTTTTTTTTTTTTCCAAAAGTGGAGTTTCCAGTATGGTTGTATTGGCTGGAACTTCTGAAACAATTGAAATGAGGATTTATCTTTACAGTAATGATACTGCTCGTTTCTGTTTCCTACATTGTTGCATTGGTTAAAATATTTTCAGACTGCACTGTATGAAATTTTCTTTCTTATTTTGAAGTAGATGAATTGTGGGACTCAACTGTGTTACTGAGGCCTCTACCTATTTTATCTCTCCCTTCATTATTCAAAATTACTTGAATTGTTATTATTGTTTTAGTTATTGCTGCTCTCAAAACAGTAAGATGACAATAAATTAAGTTTGGAAAAGAGAACAAGCCAACTATGTAATTCTGTTACTTTTATGTATTAATTAGAATTGGGGAGATATTTCTTTTTTTAATCAAATGCATACTTATTTTAATTTGACCTTTCGTATTGTTGAAATCCAAATGTTCTTAACATTTGGTGATTGATTTAATTTTTATAATTGCAAAAAATATCTTACAAATACAAAACATTCTGTGTTAGCCTAGGGTATTTATTTGGAAAACAGTAGCTCATTTAGGGGTCACAAAAAAAAGGGATAATATATTACAGCAATATTAAGTTTTTGTCTAAATATTCAGTGACATACTCGTATGATTATAAATAGTAACACCTAAGTTATACTTAATAAAATCATGTTGTTAATTGTAAATAAAGCAAAGCTCTTTTAAAGTATCTTGGATTTAATTTAAAATATGCTTTCATAAAGTTTATAGTTTCATAAAAGGATCACAATTTGTACTATATAATCGAGAAATGAGTGTAAATACTGGGGGTGCCAAAAATATGTATACACGTGACTTCTATTCATTTTATGTTATTAGTATATATTGAGTATTACAATTTCAATACAGTTTTTTCCTTTCTTAAAATGTGTATACATTTTTTGGCACTCTTTATATTTTTGATGTCTATATGATGTTTCCATCCAGATTGACATTTTGATTGTTTTAAATATTTTGTGTTTGTATGTCACTGTCTCAGGTTAGAGGGTGTATAGGAAGTAGTCTGTTTATCTGTAAATACACATTATAGGAAAATGCAGTATATACAATAATGCTGTCTCAAGCACAGAGGGATGTAGAAATCCATTTATTTTGAAGCTCAAGAAACGGGGAGAAACTGGGATTTTTCTTTCTTTCTTGACAGACACATTCATTCTGTCTGACATTCTTCCAGTTCCTGCCGTGTCTCCAGGCTAACTGTACAGTATGTACGGACTCCAACCTCGGATGGCAGAACACCGATTTTATCAGTTTCATGTAACATGAGCTCACAAATTAGGAAGATAAGGGATGTTTGTGGTGCCGAAAGACCATTATCTGCTTATTTTAACAACATGTACCTATTTCCAGATATTTTTCCTTGATGGATATTCAGTTTCCCCTTATAATTTTCCTTCACTTTCTTTTCATTTGTTTTGTCTGTGAGGTTTAGATAAATCTGTCAAGGTGGTGGCTGGTTTTATGTTGCGTCTGATGTATGCTGGCCTTTGTGATCACTCTGATTTCTATTATTGCCATCATACAATTTTAGTGCTAGATCTTCCTTGCTCTGTAAAACTAATTATTTTCATACCAGTTCTGCCTAGGAAGTTGGATTACAACCTGCATAACACACGTGCATAGAATTGGAGGCTTACCCATAGAGAGTAGTTTCTATATAGGGAAGAAACGGTTGTAGCACACAGAAAGTGTGAGTTTTAATGGTGTTCAGCAGTTCAGAGAAAGCAGGGACGTTCTCTTCACCCTGCCCTATCCTAATTTCTGGTTGATAGCTTAAAAAATTCTCATGATGAAAGTGTCATTCCTTTTGGTTTAGGGTAATGATTTATGTAAAAATCAATTCTTGTGCCATCATACGACTGTGATAAATTTAGTTCAGCAGATCATTTCTGTTAAAATAACATTTATCAATCAACCCCATGTGTTATGAACCAGAGGGACTGTACTGTGCCCTGGAAACATCCCCATAAATGAACTAGCATCCAAGCCCTGGAGAAACTCTAGAAGGGTGGTTTCAAATACTGGGCACTAACAGTTCTCATATATAATGTAATAGTTCTGTACAAGAGGGAAAGGACTCTAAAATGATTTTATGAGGTTTAATATAAAAACGTAAATGCTCAGTGAATATTTATTGTCATATTAGCTGTCATTGTCTTTAGATTTGATGAGATGCTTTTCATTAAAAAAGAAATGATTATTTTAATAGTATAGTTAATACTTTAAAATAGCTGCATTTATTGATTTTTTTACTCTGTTCTCAGTGCTTTTTTCTATTGTATTAGTTAATGCATACTTATTATAATAATTCTGGAAATTTCATGGAAGTGTAGTAAAGACTACAAAAATCACCAATAACTATCACTCAAAGATAGTCATGATAAATATTTTGGCACAGATCTTTGACACACTTTTTCAGTGCACCTTCTACATGTATATTGGCAATTTAAATGAAATGAGTAACATATAATGTATTCTATTGGTTTTCACGGAAGCAATTCATTTATTCATTAATTTACTAAGTATTTATTGAAAATCGTCATCGGTTTAAGTATTCTTCTACATTTCTAGAGCTGCATGGTATTCCGTTTTCTAGAAGCATGGTAATCTGTTCAAAGAGCCAAATAATATTGGTCTTCTCTAGTGATCACACTTTGGGCCACTGTACGCAATGCTGGGTGATTTTCTGAAATTGGAATTGCTCTGCCTAGGTAAGCCCATATTTTAAAGATAGTAGTATATGTTGTCAAAAAGCTCCCCAGGTAAGTTGTGTCAAGTTATATTGCATGAAATAATATATGCAAGTGTCCATTTCCTAGTACTTTAATCAACAATAAAAAAATAATTGCCATTAGTCTCGATTCATATCTTTTTGCTTAAAAGCATGGTTGATTATTTTAGCTTTCATGTTTAATGCATTTATAATTTTCTTTTAGTGATATACTTGATCATATTTTTTACCCTTTTTTTAATTGAATTATTCTTTTTTCACACTGCTGTGTGAAATATCCTGATATATTAAGGACAATAGCCCCCTAGTTTTCTTATATATGGGCTTAACTTTTTAAGTTTATTTGCTTTTGGCTTTTGATTTTCATATGTACAAGTTAATTTTTGCAAGTAAAGTCTATCAACCTCTTTTATTATGTTTTTTGCCTTTGTGTTTATGTTTAAAAAGTCTTATCAGAAGATCAAAATAATACTACCTGACATTTTCTTCTCTAGCTTTGTGATTTCATTGTTGCATATTTTACTTTTTAATATATTGGAAATTGATTTTGGTGTATGTGGTGAAATACTTTCTGAGTCCACAATATGACTGAGGAATACATTTCTGTTGACTTCACATGTGAATGCCAGCAGGATTAAGTACAGACCTCTTGGGTTCAGCTTTTCTCACTCAAAATTCTGTAGACATTGCTCCATTATGTCTTACTTTTTAATGAAGATACCTTGATTTTTCTTTTTTTCACATGGAATCTATTCTTTCCTCATTGAGTATACATGAATCAATATTCTTAAAATTGAAAACTTACTAAGACATGTTGAGATGTTGGCCTATTTTCATTATTTTTGCTTTACCTATGATGAGTTCCTTTTGAAATATAGGTTCATATGTATTTTCTAAGTTTTGGAAATGTTTCTTGTCTTATAACTTTTTGTACTATTTTGATTCCATTTGTTTCTTTCCCCTGTCTGGTAGCTCCAATTATATGTAATGGTGAATCACTGTTGTACATACCTAATTTTTCTCTTGTGACTTTTATCTCTTAATTATTCTCTCTGCAATACAGGTAAAATTCTGAAGTTTTTTTCCAGTAAGATTTTCTGCTCTGTTGATTTTAATCTTCTGTGCTTCTCAGACCTTCAGTTTAAATTCAATGACCATGGTTTTATGTCTTTCAGATCTTTATCTCATTCAGCTCCACTACCTCTCAGCAACATAGCCTTTCAGTTTAGAAGTTTTCTAATCAGTTCATCTTTGATCCCCTCTTTTTAGAGTCATTTACATTTTTTAAAAATTGAGGACACGTACTTCTGCTTCCTATGACATGCTCATTTTAAAATTGTATGTTACCAAATATTTTTATTTTGTATTTTTATTTTTCAAATAACACAAATTTATTATCTTACAGTTCTGGAGGCCGGAAGTCCTAAAATCAAGATGTCATCAGGGCAGCATTACTTTTGGAAACTGGAGGGGAGAATCCGTTTCCTTGACTTTTTCAGCTCCTAGAAAGTTATGCAGCATACATAGCATTTTCAAGTTTCTTTCTCTCTGACCTCTGCTTACATTTTTCATTGCCTTCTCTCTCCCTCAAATACTTTTATTTTCCCTCCCCCCTTTTTTGTCATTAGAAAGGAGAGAGAATTCAAGGGCCAACATAAGCCCCAAATGGCCAATAATAATATAATGTGTATCACAGTAATATCTCAAGTTCAGATCACAGAAGAGGTGTACTTAATCTAAGACTCAGAGAATATAGAGAAGTTGAGATTTGCTTTTCTTTCATTGAGCATCCATCTTAATATATCCTGACATGGTATCAGTACCTTCAGATTCTCTGTATGAAAAGGCCAGTGGTTCAGAGTGCACATACTCCAGTGCTGTGTGAAGGATTAGATTATACTGTTATTATGATAAATCCATGAATCTGGTATAAACCCAGGTCTACCAGGCCATATATTTTCAAAAGGGATATATGGAATATTTGCACGTATGAGACCTAACTGTCAAGTTTTAATGAGATTTCTTAGTACTTCAGTGATTGTTGTCTTTCAATTTATTATTATATTGTTTATATTATTATGGAGTTTTTTCTCTTCTTAATGTTGTTTCCTCTGCTTTTCATCTTCCCCTGTCTTGAAGTATCTGTTTTGATTTGGGTATGGTTTACTTTGTATTGTAAAGTGTCATGTACTCTCTGGCTGGGAGGTTGTAAGATTTTCTTTCTAAATTCTTGAAAATTTTAATTATTCATTAAAAAAAATTGGTAAAGTGCTGGCATTTGCTTAATTGTGTGTCAAACATTTCTGGAATTTGGTGAGCCCTTTTGATTAGGGGACTCAAGATTTTCTGCCTCTCAGAGAAATTTTATCTATTATCTGTGTCATTATCACATTTTATTCAACCCCCAAACACCTATCCTTTGTGATCTGCACTTGAAGTCCCTTGTCTTTTCCCCGAGAGGTATTTATTTTGTATATTTTTCCTTTTGGGACCTGAGTTAGTTGCCCAAGAGATTTTTAAAAAATGTCCAGCCTCTTCTTAAATTCATTTACTGAATTTTTAATTTGAAAATCATGTTGTTTATTTTTAGAAAATCTTTTGTCATGCTGACTTTCAATCTTATGTCTGCTTATTTTTTGGTTCGGTAGTCGGCTTTGCCTCTGGCAGTTCTGTTTCACAAGGTAGGTCAAGTCTGCTAGGTCTCTTTCTGGCTGCTGTATAGTATGTTAAGGGCAATTGTTGGGTGGTGGGGGAGGAAGGCAGCAGCTGCTCCGGTGGACATAGATTGTAATTAGTAGTTGTGTTAGTTCCAAGAGGAGGGAAAAGGGCTCCCACATTCCCAGAATTTCACACAGTCCTAGCAATGGCCATTCCTGTTTGTTACTGATAATACAAGTTTCATAGATTTTATGTTATGAATCATGGACCACTTGTTATTCAGAAAAAATCTCTATTTTTTTCTTAACAACAACAAAAATGTCACTCAATTTTACCCCTTGACATTTTTCTCTATTTATTAGGTCTGTTTTGCGGGATTTTGTCACCTAAAATTTATTTGGAATAATGTCAGAATATAATGACATTACAAACACTGCGAGGTACTATTTTTGGCAATGAAGATTTAGAGTATAATTTTGTGTAACCTTCTGTTGTCCAAATATTACTAATCTATAAAATACTAATGGGGCATGAAGAAAAATACATATTTTACTTAAAAATTACTTTTTGTCATCGTAATTTCTATATTTTATTTTTCTCTTTTTTCTCCATGGTGAGTGTCAGAGCAGTAACTAGTACCTGAAAAAGGGAACAGTTGTCTTCCAAAGGCATTTCCAAGGCGCCTCAATAAATCAGCCAGGAAAGGCACCTAAGAGAGCAGTAAATCAGCACCCTGGGCTCTGTCCTCCTCTTATTATACTTTCCTGAGCATGATGAGGCTATGTTTATTCCCTAAAACAGACTTTCCATGTGAATGTTTGAAAAAATACGTATTTTTGGCTTTTCAGAAACTTTAGGAACATGTTTCACTTTTTGCACATAAGATTGAGACAGGTTAGTTAGCAGGTTGTTGGGAAGACAGGAAGGTCCTTGGTGGAATAAACAAAAGCAGCCATATCCCAAAACTACAGGTTCTGAAATAACTCATTCACTCCAGGACAAAAATGTAGTGGCGCTCTGAGGTTAATAAGTTGTCTCATAAATCCCTTTAGGCCAGACAGACAGAGCAGATCTGATAGATAAAAATGGGTTAGTTCTTTAATCCGTTCAGGACGGACAAACAAAGCAAAGGTGATACACAAATCCCATTAGAAGGCACCAGCTCCCTTCTCCAAGCGGGCAAGAGAAGATATAAGAATAAGAGCCCTTGTCCTTAGTCAGGGAGCACCCCAGTTGGGACCCCCTTGCTCGAGAGCTGCTTACTCTGCTTTTAATAAACTATCCTGTTTTGCATCGCCTCGTCTCTCTCTGGTCTGTGCTTCCATTCTTCGGTTTCGCAAGACCCCAGTCCCAGCACTCACAGAAATTTCCTGCATCAAGAATACATTTCTGTATGCATGTTTTGACCACTGGGTGTACAAGTACATAACATGTATCATCTGTGTATATAGGTCTCCTCTCTCATTCTTTTCCTTTCTCTGACCTGCTAGGTGTTTAATGTCAATTCAGTTTACATTCCTTGAGTAACCTGATATATAATAAACATTGTAGGTTTTGGGGATACAGAAGTAAATATGTCGTGGTCCTGGGTGTGTGCATATATAATTTGCAAACACAGCATATAATTCTGGTAAAATAATTTCGTAGGCTCATCAGGCCATTATTTTTAGACCATTAAAACCAAATAAAACTCTACTTCTCATTAAGGCTTTACAGAGGTAGCATGATTTTACAGTTGAGCCATGTGTAGGTAAATTATGCAGAACTCTGGACAGGTGGGGAAATATGAATTATTCTCTTATTTGTATCCTTTTATCCAGGCCCAGCCATAAAAATCAGTTGTTTATTTCCCTGGCAAGTTAAAAAAAAATATCCTAAATCCCTAAAAAATATTCAGTAGCCCTTTCTCTGTTTCATAAAATTAACTTTTAAAAGCATTTGTTGCCTAATGGACAGCATATTGTCATAGGAAATAAATGCACTAATTTAGAATCTTGGCCTATTGAATTCAGTAACAGCTCAAAATTTATTTATTCCAATGATTTGGTATAGAATACATCTCAAACTTTAATTCTGCTTTTATAAATTATAATCAAATGAAAACTTTCAATAAACTTACCATTTTCTGTAAGCTAATTTTGTGGAAATCAGTACCTAGCCTATGATCCAGTTGCAATTACGTAAAACGATATAAAGGGATGGTGTTGGAGTTTCGTGTTTATGTTCATGTGTTTATAGCAAAAGCTAAGTTTTAGAATCACTAACGTGCAATAGATTTTCTATTCATAAGTTAATTTGAAGGATTCACCTATAGTATGAAATTATATGAAACTGGAGTTAAGGAGCTTATTATATAATTTTAGAAACAGAATCATTTGAGTAATCTTTGATAGTGACATTATTCAGCTTTGATGAACAAAGAAAATAAATGATACGAAGGGAGCAATATTTAGAGATAAAACATTTTTTTCAAAATAATTGACTAGAAACTAAATATTTTCAAAGATTTTTGCACTGTCAAAATGATAAAATACAGAAAGCTAGAGATCTTTTTCTTCAACTCTGCGGACGACAATGGACATGTCTATGAACCTTTCTACAGATACGTATCTAGTTAGAAACAAAGCTGTCAGGGAACCTGTTTTGAGCTAGATCTGAGCCTGTGTGGGATAGTGAGGTGGGGCCAGACTCATCAGGGAGACCTTGGCCTTTTGGGGGCTTGTAGCTAACTGAAGCTATCTGGTCATAAAACCCTAAATTTTTGATTCTAATGTGAAAACCTCAGAGCAGGAGAGGCCGGAAGTATATCTGAGTCTCTTACAGTGACATTCACATGGGCCTCTGTGTGTGTGTGTGTGTGTGTGTGTGTAGGACAGAGTCTCAGATTGTTTGTGAAGTACAAGCTGCCTTTGATGGCATGTCCCCAAGTGTGCAGCTCTAGCATGAGGATGGGAAGTAGGAAGGTCATGCCACAGTGCTCTCAGCCATCAGCCAATCCATGCGTTATAGGAGCCCAGAGTAGAAAGAGCCTTGAAGCCCCAGAGAGGTAACTGGTTTGTAATCGTGTTGAGGCCAATGATGTAGCAGTTTGCTTCAGTCAGTCCATTAGAGTTAAAGAAGCTGATTGGGCTGGAAATTGATAAGCCATTTGCAAAGCGTTTCACTTTTGGTATTTATCTTATAAGTTTATTTTAAATTTAATTAGTATGGTTTTTCTAGGCTTATGTATGAAATGGCATAATCAGCAATTGCCAGAATTGCTTCAGATTTGTGAAAAGGACTTCAGTTTAAACAGGAAATAAAATAATGTGCAGTAAGTATATTGTTAGAGTTCTTTAAAAGAAACCTAAAAAACTATTCCTAATAAAATATTTTCTAGGATTAGCATTAAGCTATCCACCTGTAATGTTTCTTTATAAATTATGTTTTGGCTTAAAAATGAGATGATTTGTCTCACCTCAAAGCCAAGTAACTGGGCTATATTTGACTTAAACCAATATATTGTTCTTGTTACCCAGGAACGGAGGGTGATTAAAATCTTTTAATCAGAAAATGATATTTTTTTGTGTGTATACTTGATAAGTGACAGGCATATACTCATCTCCATTTGCCTTTTTTTCTTTCTGTTTTGTTTTTCCCCCCTTCTCCCTTGGTTCTTCGTGTAATGGCCCAAATCATTACCTTCCTCTTACACATTCAGAAAGCTGTTTGTCTTTGAACAAGAACACACAGAAAAGACATTAGACATTTTTTTTCTCAAATTTTAAAATAAAGAGCCCCAGTGTTTCCAGAGTGAACTTTAAGGTTTATGGCTCTGAAAATTGCAAGTTAAAAAGCACATTAGCAATTATTTCTGAATTGCACCAGAAATTATGGACCAGTTCAAAACAGATTGTTGATTTTCTGATGTCACCATAGGTGCCACAAAAGTCTTTTGCAGTGGAGATTTTTGTTTGTGACTATATCCTTGCCCTAATCCTTTTTCTGCAACACTATTGCTTTTTCATTTTTAAGAACTTATTAAAAATAATTTCCGAGGATACAGTCTGGTCTGCTGCTTAGAACAGATTAACAAAAATGGAAACTTTTATTTTTTACTTCTGATTTTTACCCACAGCAGTTTAGTAGCAAATTCAGTATCTGGATATCCCTATTACAAAAATTAGAAGTTTAATTATTATTTATCCTCAAAGATACTTAATCATTGGTAGGAAAGACTTCATGATATTTAGCTATCTTCAGATCAAAGCAATATAAACATGCATGATTTTAACAACATGCAAGTATAGTGGCTAAGAAATTATCTTTCGTGTGAGGTTAGTCTCTGCACTCTATGATTTTGCTCAGAATGCACGGGTAACCTAGATACTGAAGCTGAGATACACATCCATTTGAGGGAGAGGAAATTATTTCCTTTGCCTTTTGTTTTGTTTTCTGCATAAAAGAAATTACCAATATTTTGTAGATGAAAGGTTTTATTTATATAAGGATTCTTTTGAACTCATACCATTTTTTTTGGACAGTTATTTAGAAGATTATGTGTGGGGTTAAAAACAATAGGCACACTGTAAGTGGAGAGTAAAGTCATTGTCAGTAGCATTTAAAAGACAATAAAATGGACAAAGCACATGCCCTAAAGTGGAAGTTAAGTGCTTGCTTTGATGAATAGTTATCACTGGCTTAATTGGGTATTTCATGTGCTTTGATGGGGTTTTGGTTATTTATCATGTTTCTGTGTTCTCTTATTTGTTTGTGTCTTTACACAAATGAGAGACTTCTTTTCAATTGTCTTTTAATAGGGAGTTCATGTTGGGCTTTGAACACTATGATGATTTGTTTAGCCCATAAATATGTGAAAATACAGGTATTGTAAATAATGCTTTTACCTCTTGTTCTTGACCTCCCATTTCTTTATAGTTTAGCCCTTTGGAGCTGTAACACTCTGTGATTACTTTCCCTTTGCAACAACTCACAGTTTTCTGCTCCATCTTCTGTCAGTGATTACATGAGCTCAACAGTATTTAACTACAGTTTTCACGGTCAGTTATTAATGAATGTTCATTTTATTTGTAGTATTACTTTGCCAGCAATATGGCTGTGAAATTAATTACATAGCATTTTTTAAAAGATAAAATTGAAAGAAATGGCTATTGCTGTTAAATTGTCATGTAGACCCGCTTTTGTCATTACAGGATAACAACAGATCCGTTTCACAACTAAGCCAAGCAGGTCAGCCACTCTCTATTGTTCAAATGGTTGGTAAAATATTCACAAATCCAAATGTGGTGGGGTCTGGAACCTATGGGTTTGTACTTTGGAAGGTATTTGATTATGTCTTTTATAGATTGTTCATGTTCTTTGAACCTGGTTGAAAAAAATGGCTATATTTTAACCTGCTGAGCCCCTCACATTTGAAAGAGAGTAAGTGGCTTCCACAAATCCAGGTGCCCCAGGCAGCAGGTTTGCCTCACAAACAATGGCTGAGAGAGACACCTGGCCACGGGCAGGCACATCAAGAGACTGCATTGTTAAACCAGCTGAATTGTGGAGAGTGGATGTTCAGGAAATGCAATTCTTAAAAGGTTACTGTACTTAGAGGCTAAAGACTCCTGTCTGTCTTGACTCATTTAAAAAATACCTTCGCCATGAAAATACTGAAGCAATAGCTTTAAGATTTTTAAGTAGGAACTTTCTGTGTGCTGTTGGGGGGGCGCAGTCAGGATCTCCATCAAAACGTGGCCAAGTTAGGCAAATAAAAATACATGATGCCCCGTTAAATTTGAATTCCAGAAAACAAGAATGTGCTGTCACCGGAAACGATGATTTTCCTTGGTTCTTGTCTTCCTTAAGGACAGGATTCAGTCAAGAGACAGGAGTAAGTAAGCAGCAGACAGCAAAGTTTGTCAGCAAAGCAAGTACACTCTTCGTGGAGCGGGCTGACCGGACGGTGGGTAGCAAGCAGCCCAACATCTGTGAGATCCCTGGCCTCTGTCCTGCAGATTGGGATATCCTCCTCCTCCCCTTCCCTGGTTTTCTCCTCATTCTGCATGGCTCCTTCATCCTGGTGTGTTTGCACCAGCCCAGGTCTCTGTTCTGGCTCCTGGCTTCAGTGGGTCTATAACAGGATGCTGATGACATCACTGGGTTACCTGTGGGGGCCTCCTCCTTCCTCCACCTCCTGCTCAAGTCCACCTTCCTGTCCACTCTGTCAGTGCCGTGTGCCCTGTATTTTATCTGGAAACCCTACATTTGAGTTCTTTTTTTTCTAAATCTCACATAAAAGTTCCACTTATTTCTTTGTCACAATGAATAAAGGGATTCATGAACACAACACAAATGAAAGTCAAGTTGATATGACTATGTTACTTTGCCAACATTCCATTTAATTTAGTTTGGGGCAGTTTTGAAAGTTTTCCTAAGTATTTCAAAGCAATGGTTTCAAATCTGAGTACCTATTAGATTTTCACCTGGAAAACTAATAAAACTCATTGAGGTATAATCAAGATGGCCTTAATATTTCCCTTTAGCCTGAATAAATTTTAAACAGGCTTCTTGACTATAGGCCCCTGATCTCTCTCTCTGTCTCTCTGTCTCTCTGTCTCTCTGTCTCTCTGTCTCTCTCTCTCTCTCTCTGTCTCTCTCTTTCTCTCTCTTTTTTTACAGCGTTTAGCAAACTTGCAATTGTGAATTATTTGTCTGCCCCTTTGAGATGTAAAACTCCCAGCCGCTTGCCAGTTTTGTAACCCCTGTTGTCTTTATCAAGGACTTGGGAGACATCCCTTTGAAATGTAATTAGGGAAGATAGTGTCCTTATATCCCCTTTTTGTGGAAAGGCAGGAGTCTACCTTCAATAATAGACAATTAACAAACACAGATGCTCTAATCCCATTGATCTGTTTTCCCCCTACCCTCCTTCAGTACTTTCTACTAGGTCATCCTAGTGCTCAAAAACCCTCCTGCCCTTTGTTTCAGCAGAGCTGAGCTCAGTCCTGTACTGACATCTCTCCACCCTACTGCAGTAGCCCAAATAAAAATGTGCTGCTGTTTTTAACAAACATCCAGTCTGTTCTTACTGTGACGGGTAGGACAGGACCTGGGCCTCTGTACTTTTACCAGGTCCCCCTAGTGATTGATGCGGACCCAAGTTTGGGAACCACTTTATTTTTAGCAATATTTTACAAAGCACCATACTCGTAAATCTTTAAAATCTGTTTATATTCAAAGTGCAAATTTGTAGTGCTCTGAGAAGTATTATCCTTTTACTCCAATGGCGTCTTTTTAAATGGGAAAAAAAAGGTCATTTATTACCTTGTTCTTTTCTCCAACTCAATCTGGTAATGATTCTCAGTTTTATAATCAACCTTATCTTCTTGGTTCCTGAGGGATATGGCCTAGGCTCCTCAGTGAGCAGCTTAGTCTGGCAGTCAATCTAAGGTGGCAGAAATTGGGGTGACATGAAGAGGAGGGGTGTGGAGTGTGTTAAAGCCTCTTGGGTAGTTCTGCTTCCTTCAACCCACCCTCACTGAGAAAACCTGCTCATAGCCTTCTTGGGTTGTCCCTTGGTTTGCCTGGGTGGGTTGCTCAGAAAAGAGATAATATCTTACTCATTTATTTATTTTTTTCTCAGCACAGTACCTGGCAATAAAGAAGAGCTTAATAAAATATTATTTTCTTTCTCTAGCCTTTTGCAGGAGTTTTCTTACCTCAGTGTGTATCCTAACTTGTCCTGCCTTCTTTTTTTTTCCCATTTAAGACAGGGAATACTTTATTCAAATCCATCGGAGAAATGGAGGACACAATTTGAACTATCAACCTTTTCAGGTTAGTATAGGGTGTGTGCTCAATATTGAGGTTTCTACGATAGATGTCATAGATGGCCTCACTGTCAACCATGAAGGCACAACCAAAGTGCTCCAGGGTGGTGTGGGTGGTGAGGATGGAGTTGTGGGGCTCAACTACAGCTGTGAAACCTGGGGGGCTGGGTAAATGGAGAACTCCGGATTGGATATCTTGCCATAATCGACAGAGAGATGCTCCATCAGTAGAGAGGTGAACCCAGAACCAATTCCCCCACCAAAGCTATGGAAAACCAGGAAGCACTGAAGACCTGTGTGAACTGGTCAGCCAGCTTCAGAATTTGGTCCAAGACAAGATCAGTGATCTCCTTGCCAACGGTGTAGTGCGCCCGGGCATATTTATTGGCAGCATCTTCCTTGCCTGTGATGAGCTGCTCGGGGTAGACTAGCTGGCGGTAGGTGCCAGTGAGAACTTCATCAATGACCGTGGATTCCAGGTCCACAAACACTGCCCTGGGCACATGCTTGCCAGCGCCTGTCTCACTGAAGAAGGCGTTGAAGGAGTCATCTCCTCATCCAGTGGTCTTATCACTTGGCATCTGGCCATCGGGCTGGATGCTATGTTCCAGGCAGTAGAGCTCCCAGCAGGCATTGCCGATCTGGACACGTGCCTGGCCAACGTGGATGGAGATGCACTCACGCATGGTTGCTGCTTTGCGGCTGCCGGGTGGGTGGCGGAGAGGAAGAGGTTGTTGCTTCTTACAGCGCGACTCTTAGGCGGTCGATGGAAGAGAACCTGCCACCTGTCCTGCTTTTATGCCTGCCATGTTAAAAAATTAACGTTGCATGTGACATTTTTCTATGGATTTCGTTTACTTATGAGGCAGAGAGAATATTCCCAATTAAAATAGGAAGGAGATGAGTAACTTTGTCTTTTATTTTTCTAGCAAAATAATCAGCAATTTTAAATCACATAATGCATTTTTAAAATATCATTCATCAAATCTATTTTCAGTTGAGGAAACAAGCTCAATTTATGCACTCATCAGATAGTTACTTAGGACCTATTATGTGCCATGCACCATACTAGGAATACAAAAAACAAATATATCATTTCTATATTTTATGGCTTCGATTGGGAGACAGAAAAGAAGACCAGTACAGTAGTATTTGATAAATGTTTTGACCAAAATATGAGTAAATGTTTTTCTCCTACACTTCTAATGACTTTTTCCTCATAGACTTTGTATTAATATTTTGCTCTTAAAAAGCAAATATTAATATTCATAATTGTCAAAACTGTGAAGCTACACAGCCAAGATGCCCTTCAGTAGGTGCATAGATAAACTGGTACATTCAGAAAATGGAATACTATTCAGCTCTAATAAGAAATGAGCTATTAAGCCATGAAAAACCAAGAAGGAAACAAACGCATATTAGTAAGTGAAAGAATCCAATCGAAAATGTTACATACTATATGACATTTTGGAAAAGGCAAAACTACGGAGACAGTAAAAAGATCAGTGATTGCCAGGAGTTGGATGGAGAGGCATGAATATGTGGAGCACAAAGGATTTTTAGGGCAGTGAAAATACTCTACATGAAACTGCAATGGTGGATACATGTCATTAAACTTTTGTCCAAGTGCATAGAATATGCAACACCAAGAGTGAATCCTAATGTAAACTATGGATTCTGGGTGAAAATGATATGTCAGTTTAGGTTCATCACTTGTGACAGATGCACCACTCTGGTGGGGGGTGCTGCTAATGAGGGGGGATATTCATTTGGGAGGCAGGGGTATACAGGAAATCTCCATACCTTCTTCTCAATTTTGTTGTGAACCTAAAACTGCTCTAAAAGCTAACTCTATTAAAAAAACTAATCTTAACAAAGACTTTTGCTTTTGGTTGACTTCTACCCCAACTCAGTGTTTTAAAAAGAATTTTATTATTCCTTGAGTATGAGCTTCCTGCCAAGTTGTGTCTGGCCTCTTGGTAGCTCATGATTTCTGCAGATGCTCTTTGCACAGATCCACCCAGACATTCATCCAGCCTGAAATAGATGGTCAGAAATACGAAAACCAGCAGTGCTCCCTTTGGATGGTAGTATGGGACCATAAAAATGACCACACAGCTGAAATAGTACAAAGTAACCATGTTAAATCGTGGACTATGACATTCTAAATGAAGACCACTGAGTGGATTTGGAGTAGGAGATGGGAAAATGGGGAAGTAGAAGGGAAAGAATATTTGCAAATTAGCATACATTCTTCATTCTTCTAAAGGAGGGTTTCCCGGACTCAGTACTACTGACATTTTGGGCTGGATCTTCTTCATTGCAAGGGGCTGTCCCTATGCAGTGCAGGAGGTTTAGCAGCATCTCTGGCCTCTACCCAGTTCATGCTAGTAAACAAACAGAAATGGCCTCAGACATGGCCAAATGGTCCTTGTGGGGCAAAATCGCCCCATACTAACAGCCACTGTATTAGAAGAAATATTTAGATTGGCCTCACTGAGGTGAAATAATAAAGAATCATTATATTTAGAAGCATCGTTTAGGCTTTATTGGAATATTCTATATATGAAGGACATGCTTTTTGCATGACCAGTAAATAGTTGAGCTATTCATATAAGAAAAAGAACAAGTATACTGACAATTTTAAAGAATATTATCTGCTCAGTTAACAATTCAGAAGAGTACATGCTCATCGTGTTCATTTAGTCACTGAAATTTATGACTGGGTTACATGACAGCAATTTGTCTCTCAATCCCAATTTATTATTTTAATTTTACCTTCATCTGGGTCTGTATGTCACCTGCCACCCCTACCCTCAAGTTTCAGGCTTATAGAGATTAAGAATTGATTAAAAACTGTGTGTGTGTGTGTGTGTGTGTGTAAATTTGGTGATACTTTGGTTAATAAATTCTTTTAAAAACCAAGTTCCTTTATAGCAAAAATGTGTTTAAAAATAGCAACAACAAATGTTTATAAATCATTCAAATAGATTTCTAGCTGAATATAATGGGAAACCTCTTTTTCTTTAGAGAGAGATCCCAGTTAACATGCAGTTTCCAGACCGGGTTATGAATTTTGCAGAGATTGTAGCCTGCTCTCCCATAGCCCGTTTCTGAATCCCTTCCCACTCTAGTAGAGACTTTTCTTCCTTTTAAGTACGCAACACATTAGGCTTTTCTGTGGCAATCCTTCCGCTACACTCTCCCCTATAAAAGCAGGTAAGGTTCTGGTACCTGTCAAGGTGCTAGGTGCCTGCCTGACTTCGAATCAGCTTCATAAAGCAAGCACATGCACATTAATTTTCACTATCAAAAGAAAGACCTTTCCCCCCACCCTGATTTCAGACATCATCAAGCTTGTATGGAAATGGAGGAGAGAAGGGTTCCCTGCAACCAGATGGGGGTGGTTTCTTTTGAACACTTACAGTTCAGAAGTCTGATTCTGAGATGAGAAATTGAATCCACCCAAGTTCTTCATGAGACTTTCTCATAAGGAAGGCAGTCAAAGGAAGAAAACAACTGTACCTCTTAGGCTTCTCCGTGTCTTCCCTCCGTGTGCAGCAGGAATGGTAAGATAGTGGAGGAAAGGACGTGTCCTGCTTTCCTTTGTAGTTTTGGCCTCGTGGGTTCTAGTGGAAATCCCCGTGATCTTGTCTGGGAAAGGGTGGTGTCGTGTGATGTGAGGATGGAGGGCGTGAAGTGGGGAGGACTGCCGTGGAGAGAAAGCTTTTGGAAGGTTTGGGGCATGTTTGAGGGTTGGAAACTCAGAATAGGAAAAGGAAAAATTCCCAGGAAAATGAATGCTGTCCATTGAAAGAATATGGATGACGTGACGGTGAAAGGATTGTTCAAGATGTTTTGATGTATATTAGGGAAGTATGTTATCCTTTGCCCTTTTGCTCAGGAGACAGAGTAGATCCTGGCATACTTTTAATCTTTGTTTGTTGGACATACCGTAATTAGTTCTTCCATGTGGAATGGGAATAATTATTTGTGTCCTATTTTAGAAGTTATTGGTGATAGAGGGACTTAGGTCTATTTATCAACTGTGCCCTGGTGCAGCCCCGCAATGTACTGTTTCTTTCCTGGGACAGGACAGATGGGACATCTCTGTCACTTTCCCTAAATATTTTCTTTTCTTTTTTTGATTTAGGATTTTCAGGAGAATCAGTATTTTAAAAGCATATTTAAAATTTCTTTAATTTTTAATATTTTCTTGACCACAACCTTTATCTTATCTGATGTCTATGATGATGCCTTAAACAGTGTATCAACTTCTGCCTCTAATAACAAACTCCCTAATAAATGGTTCCTTTGAAATACTGTTGTTTTATTTTTAAATATAGCATTTTTAGTCAGTTTTGATGAGTGTATGACCGCAAGCTCCATTTCCTTTTAGTTCTAGAATTTTGGACTTGACAAGTCATATAAATTTTCCCCAGTTCCTTGAAGCATCTCAAGTAAATAGGCCCACAGTCTGCTTTTGTTATATGGTGAATATCTTGAATCTTAATTTTTTCTTTAAAAATAACCCTCTCTGTTCTTTACCTAGAATAATATTTAGTTACTTTGCAGATACTTTCTTTTATAACCATTTCATTTGGAGGATAGATTCTCAAACCTTTGTAGCAAATATATACTTGGATACCGTAATTGACCCAATCGGTGCAAAATGTTGCATATTTGAATTTATTGAAGTTTAGTCATTAATCCAAATGAGGAAAATAAGTGAATATCTTAAATTTTGGCATTGTATGTAAACTATACTTTTGAAATGTGTATATATACATATATATATATATATATATGACACATATATATATATATATATCACACATTCAAGAAAACCTCTTAATCCTGAACCCTGGTGAATTTGTGTATATATGTATATTATGTGTGTGTATAATGTGAAAAACATTTCCTGAGAAGTTGATATATTAGGCTTTTATTTAGTTGTTTGTATATATGCATATTTATACTGCAACTCACTTTAATAATTTCATAATTTGCCTCATTGTAAAATACCTCTATTTTAAACAAATTGCATTTGTCTTATAAAAAGGGATATAAGAGAAATCACTGTTTTATAGTTTATCCCCAAACCACATCCAGAAACTTTAGGATTCTTGCACAAAGTAGCAAGCATTTATTCTGAAAGTAAACCCAAAGAAAAGAGGATTTATATGAGACCAACTAACCGTGCAGGGAATAAATTCCAAATTCAGAGAATAAAAAAGGTTTATTAAAATATGTTAGCTTATCACTTCCAGACTATGCTTTTGAAATAGCCAGTGGCCCTCCTTTAGCTGCTTTCAGACAGTGGTTCATTTTCTTTTAGTTAATAGAAATGGATAAAGAAGTATTTCTGACTAATAGTTAATCTGTTGATGCTGGCATGTATCAGCATGTTATATAAGTATGCTTCTACTTATGGTTCGAATATTTGTTTTGGTATTAGGTTGGTGCAAAGGTAATTGTGGTTTTTGCAATTATTTTTAATCTTTTAAACCGCAATTACTTTTACACCAACCTAATACATTTAAATTATAAAAATAATTTCCGTCCAATAACCATTCGAAGCGGCTACTAGCTGAGCTCAAATTGAGTATAAGTATCTTACTGTTTGCTGAGGCGTTGTGCGGGTGACCTTTAAGGACGTCTGATAGCATACATGGCTATGCCTAAGAGATTTTGTTTTAGGCTAAAGCAGGAGGAATTTTTTTTAAATTGCGGAGCACGTGGTGGTGAGTTGGGGGAAAACATGAACAGGGGAGGGAGCAGAATAGATATAGCCCATTTGGATTTTTGAACCTTGGCAGAGCGAGGTAGAAGAAAAAGCTGAAGGAGCTGTTTTACAGGAAATGCCATGATACTTGCCTGACACTTGTGAAAGGAGCTAGGCTGCTCCAAGGACAGTGGCAGAGCACTGATCAAAGTACATGAGAGGGACTTCTTTCCAACCTCAGGCTGCAATTGGCAGAACTTGGACTGTTCCAAAACTGGCTAATTTGAGAACACAGGGAAGTGGCACCTTGACGTGGGCACAGACGTTTCACAGGGCACGTGAAGCAGCGGCAGCAACTAGGAGCTTTCATGTAAGGAGGCAGCTGCCAGAGGGAAAAGCTGGGAGCAGTTAACACAGCAGATTTAGTTTCTCCCTTTCAGAGACTCCCAGAGATACCTGGGCAGGGGCCCCTTCTGGGGACTGGAGTTCTTCCTCCAGGAGACATCAGGGACAGTCACCCGGTGAATGTTGGACATCTGCTGTTAATGCACCTGCTCTCTCCAGAGTGTGGTGAGGTCTGGACATCACATTAGCTTCATCTATGGAGTTTCAAAATCACCGTGATTATCCTTTTTTTTTTTTTTAATGTGCATCTAAGTACAAAAAACAAACAAAAAACAACGCCTGACTGATATTCACTAATATGATTTTGTTTTCACAGTCTGGGTGCAAACTTCTGAAATGTCTCTGCATATTAATGAGTTTAATAATTAGATGAAGAATGTATAGTTCAGAAGCAATTGGCCAACATTATTACAACATAACATAAATTGTATCTATATTTTTGGAGAAAGATTGCATTCTCAGTTTCAGAATTTAAGAATTACTTTTTAAACTGGCAGATAACTTATTTGATAGTAAAATTAAGATTACAATTCTGTTTTTATTTACTTAGTGCTGGAATACAGCATTAAAGCACATTTTATTTTAGTATGTTTTGCTGAAAATTGGAGATATATTAGCTGGAAAATGGCTGGTTTTCAACATTTCCTATGCCATGTTATTGTACTTCAGAACTTTAAAAAACTTCAGAATAGGGAACACTATTGGAGTGCTGTGGGATGTTGTGATATCAATATTAATACATCTATTTAGGGTTCATGTTTCTGTTCTTTTTTGCACTAATTTGGGGCTGTGTAGCTGAGAAAAATTTCCATTCTTATCCAAAAATGTATCTTGAGGACGATTTATTTCATTTGCATTCTTTCACTACTAATGCAAAAGCACGCTCTTCCACTTATTGACTGAAAGACATTGAACAAGTCGTTTGTGTTCCTTTAGTCTCAGTTTTGTCATCTGTAAAGGTCGAATAAAAGAAGCCCTGATACTGATGTTGAAGAACTGCGACACGGTGGCTCCCAGAGTATCTCCTTGCTTTTTGCAACACAGTTCTTATCAACAGCGAAGTCTTGGCTTTAAATTCTGGATTTTTGTCTTTTTCCTACCCAGTGTTGTAAGGTTAAAATTGTAGTGTCTTCCTTCCTTCCTTCCTTCCTTCCTTCCTTCCTTCCTTCCTTCCTTCCTTCCTTCCTTCCTTCCTTCTTTCTTTTATTAAAGTTTACTGGGGTGACAATTGTTAGTAAAGTTACATAGATTTCAGGTGTACAATTCTGTATTACATCATCTATATATCACATTGTGTCTTCATTTCTTAATTGTATACTTAGACTTGCCTCTGTCAATGATGTGGGATAAAATGTATTTTTTTTTCTTTCTGCTATTCGTAAACACTTATAAGCCCTGCAAAATACACAAGGCCTCAAAAAATTGGGTATAAACTCAGAATTGTTCCTCTCCACGGAAATCTTTAGTAAAAGGTGAAAGATTTATACGATCTGAAGAGAAACCAGAGTATAAATGTATTTATTTTTAACTTTAGTAAATCTCCCAACTCCGTTATTTTCCTTTGAAATTTTCCTTTTATATTTTCCATTTCTCTTAACCTTCCTAACAGTGCAAGTCTAGTTTGGGTCATTATCACCTCATGCAAGGATTACTGAGCAACATCTGACAGGTGTCTCTGACAGCAGGTTAACCCCCTTCCATTTGAGGTGCATTATATTGCTTGGATTATTTTCCGTAAAAATTACATCCTTCTCCTCAAAGCAAAAGAAAATTTTGGCAGGTTGATAAACATTTGATTTATATTATGTCCTAATTTCTTTCCTTACATTTATGGCTCTTGATTACAAGAACATTTCCCCCTGCTCCCCAGTAGCCCTCATACCGTGTTTCCCCGAAAATAAGACCTAGCCGGACAATCACCTCTAATGCGTCTTTTGGAGCAAAAATAATATAGTAAAATAAGACTTGGTATAATATGATATAACATAATATAATAATATAATACCGGGTCTTATATTGATTTTTGCTCCAAAAGACGCATTAGAGCTGATTATCCAGCTAGGTCTTATTTTCAGGGAAACACAGTATATTCACTTCAGGAAGGAGGATTTCGTTGTTGTTGGGGTTGTTTATTCCTGCCTCCCTGCCTTTGTGAGCACTGTTCCCCTCTTTCAGCATGCTTCTCCTTCTTCCCTACCCATCCTTCAGGGATGATTTAGGTTTTGTTTTTGTCCTTGAAGTTTCCAATCCAAGTTATATGAAAACCTGCCAAGTAATTATGTCTGCAGTACTCCGTTACCAGTGATTTTTATGCATTCAACTGACTGACTCCTGACCTTTTTAATATTCTGGTTAAATATCCATAACCTAAAATTTATAATTTATCGTTTTTGAGTGTAGAATTCAGTGGCATTAAGTAAATTCACAGTGTTATGCAGTCATCAGCACTATCCATCTCCAGAAAGTTTTCATCATCTAAACTGAAACTCTTTATCCATTAAACAATCACTCCTATTCCTCCCCTCCCTTAGCCCCTGGTGACTGCCATTCTACTTTCTCTATCCATGAATTTGACTATTCTAGATACCTCATATAAGTGGAATCATGGTATTTTGTGTCTGGCTTATTTTTTTTAGCATCAGATTCTCAAAGTTTGTCCGTATTATAGCTGATAACAATTGGGTTCTTTCTACATTTTGGCTGTTGTGAATCATATAGCAATAAACATTGGTGTTCAACTATCTGTTCGAGTCCCTGCTTTCAATTATTTTGTGTCTATACCCAGAAGTGGAATTGTGGATCATTTTATGCTTAGTTTATTGAGAAACTGTCATTCTGTCTTCCACAGTGGTTGCAGCATTTTATGAGCAATATACAAGGGTTATAGTGTTTCCATATCCTTGCCAACACTTATTTTTCAATTTTTTTGGATAATAGTCAGCCTAATGGTTTTGAAGTGGTATCTCACTGTGCTTTTTATATGTATTTCCCTAATGATAGTGATATTGATTATCTTTTACTGTGCTTATTGGCCATTTTTATATCTTCTTTAGAGACATGTCTATTCAAGTCCTTTGCCTATATTTGGACTGGATTGTTTGTTTCTTGGTGAGGACCTTTTAAACAGCATATACTCAAAACAGTTCAACAGGTTTTTAAAAACTTAAGTCATCACAGGGAGCATGAACTAATGCACTGTGTGTACCATGCACTGGGAACCACTGAGGAGGATAGGGCTTTTGGTCTCACGTGCATTAATCACTGAGTTATTGGATATGTTATGCAAATGTTTTCTGTCAATTCCTTTGTTAATAGCAGCTCTTCTCTTTGGTGTCAGTATGCCTGACTGTAAGCAATTTTCTTTCTAACTTAATGTCTTAATCTATTTTCTTCTTGGAAACCAGATGATCCAATTTGTTAGAGTTATGCATAAATTTAGACTAAGTAAGGTCTCATGAAGGCCTAAGGGACTTACCTATGGATAAAGAGAAGCAGCTTTATTGTATGAATGGTGTTCACATTGTCAAACATATTGCTTACTTTTGTTTTTTACTCATGGAGCTAGGTAAGACTTCTTGATGGTCTTTTCTGTAGAAGTGGGGTTTTGCAGTGTAAATTTCTCCAGTGGAGTGGCCATCTTTGGTTATTATACATTTATTATGTTGAGTATTCATCCATACCTAACATATATATTTTAGTTGCTTTGTGGTGGGTTCATTCAAGTTGTATCACAGGGCAGTTTCCATGATGATATCAATCAATTTTTTTCACTGATTGATTCTAAAATTATAGTGTGTATTAGAATGATGGTCATTATGGAGAGGCCTTGGGATATATTTTAATGCTTTTGAAAATATCAGCTTATTAAGAGGCTTTGCTGTGTTACAGATAACCCTAAAACTTAATGGTTTAAAGAGATATCATTAGCTTATTCACTCATGATTCTGTGGGTTGACAATTTGGGCTAGGCTCAGCTGGGCAATTCCTCTAATGGTCTCACTTGAGTTCATGCCTGTGGCTGCAGTCACTGGGCAGGTAGGGTGGGATCTGGGTGGTTCCAGATGGCTTTACTCACAGTGTGGCATTAGGCTTGGGTGACCAAAGTTACTGGTCATATAGCTCTACTCCCTGACAGGCTAGCCCAGGCTTCTCCACATTGTTCCAAAAGCAACAGGAAGGGTATGCTGCAGTGTGCAAGCATTCTTTATGTCTCTGTCTCATGATGGCTAAGATTCTTTGGCCAAAGAAGTCACATGGCTAAGTCCAGATTCAGGAGAAAGAGAAATAGGTTCTTGCTCTATATGGAAGGAGCTGCAAACTACTATGGTTATTGTTTTGTTTTCAATCTACCACAACATTCGTATCAACTCATAGCCTTGATTTTGTTGATGTAGCATAAATCCCACATGAAAACAATATCGGCAAAAAAAGAACATTAACGTGATCTGGATAGACAAATGCAGTAAATAACAGGATCCTGAAATGGCGTGAGGCTTGGATATTTTGTTTGAATTTATAGTTGAAAACACTTCTCAGCAGATTTTTTAAAAAGTCAATTGTTTGCCTCTTTATCAGAGTTTCTAAGGTAAGAAAATTATTAAAATACCCAAATCACTGTGTATTAACCACATAAGACAAGTGGATGCCCAAAATTTTAACAGTGAGTCATTCTCCAAAGTAGCTTTGTCCTTTTAAATTTTAACTTTGTAGAATATCAAAATAAGAAAAAAGGGAGTAAAAAAGCAAATAAGAATAAAATTTTAGTCATAAATCTATTGAAGTTACCTAAGTTATTTGGAAGCTAATTATGACTGTGTGCAAAGCAAATGATGTGAGAACTGAATTAATGAAGACTGGCTACCTTCCACAAGCTAATGAGGCGTGCTTTATACCAATAGTGCCACAGACTGAAAAATTAAACCTCTTGGTGATGAGAAAAAAGGAGCAGCAGCCCGAGTTAAGGATAATATGCAAGGCCAGAGGAGTTCCTAAAGGCAGTCTGCACTTAACAGTCTTTCATTGCTTTTCTGTGAATTTCTGTGATTCTTAGGATGTAGAAATCCTGAAATTCCCTCATCTTTTGTCCCCCACCCCCCAAAAAAATGTAATTCATAGACATCGTACTTTACTTTAGCCCTACAGAGTCAATTAGGGCAGAAGTACTAATGTTCAAATGCATTTCTATTTCTCAGACATTGGTACTTAACTTCAGTGCAGTGATAGCCTCTTTTTTTCTCTTTTTGGCATGACCATGTAGGTGATATATTTTTTCCCCCACAACTGCACCACATGCCTCCAACTGCAATTCTTTATTGGCCCCAAATCAGCCCATTTTACCGAACAAATTCCTGGTTGTCTATTTGTTAAAGGCCAACAGTGTTCCCCATGGTCCTGGTAAACTCCCGGTGCTTAATAAATATTTATTAACATGAGAAGAGGACTGCGGTCATAAAGCTTGCAGTGATTAAATTTCAGGCCCTACACAAAGCTCCTAACTACCAGCATTAGGTAAAGTTAGAGTCTCAGAAGACACCAAAAAGCCTGTCTATAAGACAAAAGCGACTGGATTTAGGAGTAGGTGGGATGGCACCCCCACTACCCCCAGCTCCCTCCCTCCCCATGATGAGAAAGGGCCTCAGAGAGGTCAGGTGACATGCCTCAAATCTCAGGGCTTCTAAGTGGCTGAACAGGGACATCTGAATCCATCATAATTTTAGCTTAGGGAAGGCCCAGCTGGCAGCTGGAGAGGTGCAGGGGGGAGTTGGCTCTGTTCTCCCTGGAAAGAGGGGAGTCTTTAGTAATTTCTTGTGAGAGGAGATTGCAAAACCACAGCAGTGCAGGGGAGCTGAGGGCAAGCAAAGCATGCTGGGAACCATCCCTTCGCTTCAGCCTGACCTCCTCAGAGTGGGTATTCTGAGCAGCTCTTGCTGGCTCCTCTATTCTGAGTGGCCTTTGATAAGCTGCTCAGCATATCTGAACTGGCGGCAGCTACAGCTCCATCCAGTGAGAGAGGCTGGCTGCCTCCCTAGGCTGTTTCTCTCTGGGCCTGGCCTGGAACTAACCAAGACTGGGGATACCATTCCAAGAGCTGAGACCCTGCAGAAACTAAGGGTCTCGTGGCCAGGCCTGAGCAGCCTGATCAAGGGGAAGGAGGCTGGATCTGCCTTCATCTTAAAGAACTGTTAGGAGACATCGGCGGGAGGGGTGATAAATAACACCTCAACTCTGTAGGTGATTTTCAACCAGGTTCTTTTTATATGTCTTTTCTACCATTAACTTGGGTGTGTGTGTTTGTGTGTGTGTGTGTATATACCTATGTAAGCTATAGTTTATACATAGTGCCAGAAACTATTCTAAACAATTTATTTGTATTACAACACTGAGGTAGGTACTAAAATTATCCACACTTATAGATGAGATAACAGACACAATAAATTAAATTATTGAACCAGGGACACTGCTAATAAATGATGCCGTTGAGTTCCAGAGCCCACATTTTTAACTGTTCTGTAGTACTCCATGTCTATATGTGAAATAGTTTGACTCACTTGGGAAAGATGAATTAATAAATACAATAGAGATGCATGAATATATTGGGCCTAATTCAACCATGTAGATAAAATACTTCTGGAATAATTGAATATTAATCTTAAAATGGTAAGACATCATCTTAGATCTTATCTCATCCACTTAATAGTTGGGTGAACTTGTTCAGGGCTCTTCAAATAAACATTTTAACTGATGCTGTAAGAAGTATATATAGTCAATTGCAAGAAAATCCATAGGAAAAGATTAAGATTTTATTACCATTTGTGAAATACAGCACTGCGCTGTAAATTGGAAACCAAGTCTGACTGTTGTCTTACACTAGTTGGTTGTGATTGGATAAATCACTTAAAATTTTGTCTTATTTCCCCACTTATAAAATAATTTTTTAACATTATCCTCTACAGTTATCACAGGAATATTGGAAAGAAATAAAGTAAATGAAAGTCCATGCTATAAATCCAGACTGGTAACATTGCTGCAAATATTAAGTTCTGTACAATATTTAGGTCCTTTTTAATGTCTTCCTTGTGTTCAAACAATTATTGGTATTGAGAAAAGTTGGTGGTTATTGAAATCATCCAATTTCTGTTTTCGCTGGGAGACTGTATGATTTGTCCTATATGTTTCTTTCCTTTATGATTTTACATTAAGTTTTCTGAAGCTTCCAATTATGAGGGAGCCAACCATAATATGTTTTAAAATAGTTTAATATATATCTTTATATACATACCTGTACACACACACACACACACACACACACACACACACACAGATGTTTGTCTCCTTTAGAATCATAGTGATTAGTAGAATTGGAGGTATTTTTGGAAGTTGATTTCATTCAAACCCCACATTTTTTGACTGACCATATTACTCATTGTTGTCATTTAACCACTATTACCAAGTTGGGACTAGAACCAAATCTCCTCAAATAGAGCCCAGGGCATTTTCCACTGCCCATGGTAGTAGTTGCCTCTTCTACCAGTGTTCTGACATACTAGTTTCTTCTTTGATTTTATTCTTTTCTTTTCACTTCTTCCCACTAAGTTTACTCCTTTTTTCATTTTCAAATTTCCCATCTCCCTTATAACTTCCAGATCAGAAATTAAAAAGATATATATTAAATTTATTGAAGTGATATTGGTTAATAAAATTATATGGGTTTTGAGTTACGTTTTTATAATATATTGTCTGTATATTGTGTTGTGTGTTTACCACCCAGACTCAGTTTTACTTCCATCACCATATATTTGACCCCTTTATCCTCTTCTACCACCACTCCTCCCTGCCTCACCCTGTGGTAACTACTAAATTGTTGTCTGTGTCTATGAGTATTTATATGATTGTTTGTCTTGTTCGTTTGTTTCTTCCAGTTCTATATCCTACATATGGGTGAAATCATATGGACCTTGACTTTTTCTGTCTTATTTCGTTTAGCACGATAATCTGAAAATGCATCCATGTTGTCGCAAATGGCAGTATTTCATCTTTTCTTATGGCCAAATGATATTCCATTGTATATATGTACCACGTCTTCTTTATCCAGTCATCTATGAAAAGATATTAGTTGTTTCCATTTCTTGGCCATCGTAAATAAAGCTGCAGTGAACTTTGGAACACACTTGTCTTTATGGATAAATGTTTTCAGAATTTTTGGGTAGATACCCAGGAGTGGGATTGCTGGGTCATATGGTAATTCTATTCTTAATTTTTTTGAGGAACCTCCATACTGTTTTCCATAGTGGCTGCACCAATCTGCATTCCCACCAACAGTGTATGAGGGTTCCTTTTTCTCCACAGCCTCTCCAACACTTATTACTTGTCTTGTTGATAATAGCCATTCTAACAGGTGTGAGGTGGTACCTCATAGTGGTTTTGATTTATATTTCCCTAGTGGCTAGTAAAGTTGAGCATTTTTTTATAGCTCTCTTGGCCATTCGTTTGTGTTCTTGGGAAATGTGGCTGTTCAGGTCTTCTGCCCATTTTTTAATTGCGTTGTTTGTCTTTATTATTGTTGTGTTTGTATGAGTTCCTTATATATTTTAGATATTAGCCCTTTATCGGAGGTGTTGTTTGCAAGCATCTTCTGCCATTTGGTTGGTTGCCTCTTTGTTTTATTGATGGTTTCTTTTGCTTTGCAGAAGCTTTTTAGTTTGCTATAGTTTTCATTCATTTATTTTTGCTTTTACTTTCCTTGACTTTGAGGTCATATTCCTATTGAACCCAAGATCCATTAGTTTAGTACTTATGCTGTCTTCTATGCAAGTTTATTGTTTCAAGTCTTTAGATCTTTGATCCATTCTGAGTTAATTTTGATATCTGGTGACATAGTAGTCTAGTTTCATTCTTTTGCATGTGACTTCCCAATTTTCCCAGCACCATTTATTGAAGAGGCTTTCTTTTCTCCATTGTATGTTTCTGGCTCATTTGTCGAAAATTATCTGCCCATATATATTTGGGTTTATTTCTGGGTTCTCAATTCCATTCCATTGGTCTGTTTTTCTGCCAATACCATGCTGTTTTGATTATTGTCACTTTGTAGTATAAATTGAAATTGGTGAATGTGATCCCTTTGGCCTTGTTCTTTTCTTTCAGGATTTCTTTGGCTATTTGGGGTCTTTTCTGATTTCATAGAAATCAGATGATTGTTTTGTCCTATTTCATTAAAAAATGCCATTGCGATTTGGATGGGGATTGCATTAAATCTCTATGTTGCTTTGGGTAACATGGGCATTTTAACTATATTGATTTTTCCAGTCCATGAACACGGAATATTTTTCCATTTCTTTGTGTCGTCTTTGATTTCTTTTAAAAAATGTCTTACAATTTTCAGTGTATAGATCCTTCACGTCCTTTATTAACTTTATTCCTACCATGTTTCCCCCCAAGTAAGACCTAGCCTGACCATCAGCTCTAATGCATCTTTTGGAGCAAAAGTTAATATAAGCCAGTATCATATCATATCATATCATATCATATCATATCATATCATATATCATATCATATCATATCATATCATATCATATCATATCATATCATATCATACCTGGTCTTACGTTATATTAAAATAAGACTGGGTCTTATATTAATTTTTGCTCCAAAAGATGCATTAGAGTTGATGGTCAGATAGGTCTTATTTTTGGGGAAACATGGTATGTATATTTTCTTTTTGTTGCAATTGCAAAAGGAATTTTTTTTTTATTTTTTTTTATTTCTTAAATTTCATTGTTAGTATATAGGAACAGAATGCATTCTTGTACATTGATTTTATATCCTGAAACTTTACTGTATTTGTTTATTGTTTCTAATAGTTTTTTGGTGGAGTCTTTAGTGTTTTCTATATAAAGAATCATGTCATCTAAAAAAAGTGACAGTTTGACGACTTCATTCCCAATTTGGATGCCTTTTATTTGTTTCTCTTGTCTGATTGTTCTGGTTAGAACTTCCAACACTATGTTGAATGACAGTGTTGAGAGGGGGCATCCTGTCTTCTTCCTGATTGTAGAATGAATGATTTCAGTTTTTCACCATTAAATATGATATTGGCTGAGGGTTTATAGTATATGGTCTTTAGAGGTACTTTCCTTCTATACCCATTTTATTAAGTGTTTTAATCATAAATGGATGCTGTATCTTGTCAAATGCTTTTTCTGCATATTGATATAATCATGTGATTTTTTATCTTTTATTTTGCTTGTATGGTGTATCACATGATCAATTTGTATATGTTGAACCATCCTTGTGCTCCTGGAATGAACCCCACTTGATTGTAATGTATAATCTTCTTAATATATTATTGTATTTGATTTGCTAGTATTTTGCTTAGGATGTTTGCATCTGTTTTCATCAGAGATATTGTTCTGTAGTTTCACTTTTTTTTGTTATTTGTACCAGGTTTTGGTATCAGGGTAATGTTGGCCTCGTAGAATGAGTTAGAAAGTATTGCCTCTGATTCAGTTTTTTGGAAGACTTTGAGGAGGACAAGTATTAAATCATCCTTGAATGTTTGGTAGAATTCACTAGTGGAGCCATCTGGTCTTATATCTTTGCTTTTGTGGAGATTTTGGATGATTGTTTCAATTTCCTTGTTCAGTTGAGATTTTCCAGTTCTTTGTGATTCAGTCTAGGAAGGTTATATGTTTCTAAGAACTTGTCCATTTTTTCTAGGTTGTTAAATTTGGTGGCATACAGTTCTTCATAGTATTCTTATATGACCTTTATATTTCTGTGGTATTCGTTTTAACTTCTCTTTCATTTCTGATTTTGTTTGTGTCTTTTCTCTTTTTTCCTTAGTGAATCTAGCCAGGGGTTTGTCAATTTTATTAATCTTTTCAAAGAATCAGCCCTTTGTTGCATTAATTTTTTTCTATTGTCTTTTTGTTTTCTCTTTAATTGTGTTCTAATTTGTATTATTTCCTTCCTTCCGCCGACTTTAGATTTCATTTGTTCTTCTTTTCCTAGTTAAGATGTAATGTTAGGTTGTTTATTTGGGATTTTTCTTGTTTCTTGAGAAAGGCTTGTAATGTTATAAATTTCCCTCTTATTACTAGTTTTGCAGCATCCCAGTTACTTTGATATGATGTATTTTTATTCTCATTTGTTTCTATGTATCTTTTGATCTCTCCTTTTATTTTTTCTTTGACCCAGTTTCTTTTTTTTTTTTTTTAACATGTTGTTTAATCTCCACATATTTGTGGTGTTTCCCACTTTCTTTTTGCAGTTGATCTCCGATTTCAATGTATTGTCATAGGAGAATATGCTTGTTATGATTTCAATCTTCTGAAAATTGTTCAGGCTCATTTTGTGTTCCAACATATGATCTATCCTTGAGAATGTTCCATGTCCACTAGCAAAGAATGTATGGTGTGATGTTCTTGGATGAAAGGCCCTGTAAATGTCAGTCTAATGTGTTATTTAAGGCTGATATTTCCTTATTGATTTTCTATTTGGATGATCTATCTATAGCTGTCAATGGGGTATTTAGGTCCCCTATTATAATTGTGTTTTTTTCAGTTTCTCCCTTTAGTTCTGTTAGTATTTGTTTTATATATTTTGGTGCTCTCTGATTGGGAGAATATATATTGACAAGTATTATAGCTTCTTATTGTATCGTCCCCTTCATCATTATGAAATGTCCATCTTTTTCTCTTGTTACCTTTTTTATTTTGAAATCTATTTTGTCAGATAAAAGTATGACTACACCCACTATTTTCCTGGATGCCATTTGCTTGGAGCATCATTTTCCATTCTTTCACTTTGAGTCAATATTTGTCTTTACAACTGAGATGTGTCTCTTGAAGGCAGCATATGGTTGGGTTTTGTTTTTTGATCCAATCTGCTACTCTGTGCCTTTTTATTGGTGAGTTCAGTCTATTTGCATTTGGGGTGATTATTGATATATAAGGATTTCCTATAGCCATTTTATCTTTTGTTTTCTCGTAGGTTGGTGTTTACGTTGTTTCTTTGCCTTTGTGTTTCTGTCTATTATTTTAGTTTGGTGGTATATTCTATGATTATTTCCTCTGTTGTTCCTTTTTCATGTTATATGTCTTAGCTCTGGATTTTTTTTTTTTTTTTTTTTTTTAGTGGTTATCATTAAATTTATGTAAAAGAAAGTTTTGTATATATAGTAATTCTTTTCCGTCATGCGTGTTATATCCATTCCACTTGGAAAATTCAGACCTCTCCTCCTTCCCTTTTTATGCTTTCATTGTCACAAATTATTTCTGTTTATGCTGTGAGTTCATGTCTAAGTTTCAGTAGTAAATTGACTTCTTTTTCTTTTTTATCTCCTTTACCTTTTTGGTATACTTAAGGGTGTAAGTGCTCTTTTCTGAGTAGGCATTGCCATTTCCTGCTTCTGTCTGTCTGTTAGTCATCTTACTCATAGTTTTGTATCTTTTTGTTCTTCAGTATTTCATGTAATGCAGGCCTTGTAGTAGAAAATTCCCTCAGTTTCTGTATATCTGGAAAGGACTTTATTCCTCTTTCATATCTAAAGGATAACTTTGCTGGATATATTTTTCTTGGCTGGTAATTTCTCTTTTTTGGTAGTTTCAATATTTGATTCCACTCCCTCCAAACTTGTAGAGTTTCTGCAGAAAAATCTGATGATAATCTAATGGCCTTTCCTTTGTAGGTTACTGTTTTCTTTTCCCTGACTGTCTGGAGAATTCTTTTTTTTTTTTTTTTGTCATTAATTTTTGGCAGTTTCAATATTATGTGCCTTGGAGAAAGCACATTTTAGAATTGAGATAATTTAGTGTTCTCTTTGCTTCTTGGATTTGAGGATCCAGTTCTTTCAATAGGTTTGAGAAATTATCATTGACTATTTGTTTGAATAGGCTCTCTGCCTTTCTCCTCTCTTCTCCTTCTGCTATACCCATTATTCTTATATTGCTCTTTCTGGTGGAGTTTCTTGTAGAGTTCTTTCTTTTAACTTTCAAGTTTCTCTCTTCCATCTGCGTCATTTCCAGATTTCTATCTTCAGTATCACTGATTGTTTCCTCCATCTGGTCAGCTCTATTTCCTAAGCTGGCTGTGGGCCACAGAGGGTGTACCTGTAGCGTGATTCCTCTCCTTTCCAGGGACCAGAAATTAAAAAAAAAAAAAAAGCAATCAAAATTGCTTAAAGAAAATGAAATAATTTAAATTACATTTAGATTTTAGGCAAATAATACTTTCAACTTTACTGTATTTGCTCAAATATGTTGTTAGTATGAAGAGCTCAGGATAGGCTTATTATATACATAGGAACATCTATGCCTGGAGCCAAGCAGTGCTTTTCCCATTATAGATATTACAAGTGCTCTACCTCACATTTTTATTAAGTTTATATACTGCATAGTAGAATCCAAGTAAGTGGACTGCCTGTGGAAATAAATTTCCTAGGAACTCATGGTCTTCAAAAAGACCATATGCTTTCCTCATGACGGGGAACAATAAGCACCTTCCTTGAGTCCATATTTCCAGCTGTGGTGAGAGAGGTTTGTTCTCTGTTTAACCCCACATGGCTTTTGGCTTTTTTTGAGCCTGGCTGGATGACCAGATTTGATATGCTTAAACATCTAGATCACTGATGGAGACAATAAATACAGTATATTTCTCTTAGGTTTGAGAGGAAGTTTACATAGGAATTATGTGAGAACAGAGGTTATACCTTTTTTGGATTATTTTCCTTACATTCTTTTAAAAATAATTGGCATGGTAGTTTATTATATAAGTAATAGTTGATTTTAATCAGTAGTTTATTTCTTATAATTTCAGTTTAAAATATAAGCATGATGGGAAGGGATGAGTGGAGAGTATGATTAAGGAATTGGATGTGTAAATATAACCTCCTTAGTTAAATTACATGTTAATACCACAGGCAACCATTAAAACGGTAATAAGAAAAGTATAGGACCCAAAAAAGGAAATAAAAAATTTACCAAGTGAGTAGCTTATTGAGCTCATGACTCTAGTGAGCATTTTTAGGGCAGCCTAAGCCAAGCTTCCCTGAATTATCACTGTTTGGCTACATTATCAGTGACTGAATATTAAATAGGATGGAACAAGATCCTTATAAGATAATTCTTCTGTTACTTTTGCATGTAGGTTAATAAACAGGCCTGGCTTCCATGCTGGACACTGATAGAATATATACTTTTGAGTAAGAATTCTCAAGAAGGGAACTTTGCTTGTGGCTTAGGTATGCTTTTGAAAGGGCTTACCAGTTTCTTATGAAAATTTAATAGAATTTATGATATAAAATGAAATATTGGATTAACTAATGACAGGTTGTCTTTAATGACAGTTTAGGATACAAATAACTCATTCCAGAGACCATTTACCTAAGGCTTTTAAATTAAATTTTCTAAGTACTTTGTATGTTCAACCCTACATTTAAAGCAGGCAGTACTCCACTTCAGGGAAATGAAACCACTTATGGTCATACAATAATAGATTCAGATTGGCCTTTCAATAAAGAGGTAAGTGTACCAAAAATCTGAAAGGCATTACTGTAAATAAAAATCTTTATTAAGAACTGAAGAGTGCAAATTGATTTTAAAGCTTGTTTTGTCCTTTCTGACACATGATAAAATACAATAATGATAATCAATATTAAAATGCTTCCTAGGAAGAAGGATTCCTGAAGTAATACAGAACTCTAGTCCCACAGACAAGAAAGCATGACTTATTGCCTTTCATGAGGATGGTCTAGTGCGTAAAAGTGATGGGTTATCTGTTGTAGGATTCTATGAGTGAGACCCAGGCATGAAAGCGAAGAATGAGTTCCCCATTAGGTTTATTTGTGTCTTGGTCAGAAGCATTGTCCTTAACTCCAGCAAGGACTCTTTGTTCACAAGAAGTTTTTACCCAAGTCAGTCAGTCAATGTTTGTTACCTGTAGGGTGTTTTGGCAAATAGGTCTGGATCCAAGGAAATTTGCTTAAGTTAGTAATAGACGAAAAAGGTGTTCTCTCAATAGTTTTCTGTATCTTTTTTTCTCCTTTTTAATCCAATCTCTTCCCATAGACTCATCCACACCAGTACTCTCATCCTCCCTATTCTTTTGTATAATGGAATTAGTAGAAGACTAAAGCAAACCTAACGAGTTATTGACTCAAATGACATCCGTTCTTCCTCATTCATCCCGGGGATACTGGCTGTTTAAAAGAGAGCAGGCAATACTTTTCTTAAAAGAGTCAATAACTAAGTATTATACCAATTTTGCGTATTGGGGAATTGAGACTGAGAGAGAATAAACCACTTATTCAAGATCACACATGAAGTTGTAGAACCAGAATTTGCACCCAGATCCAGTTAACAACTAGGTACCTGAGCACTGAGCTCTGTTATTTCCCAATCTCTCGCAGACAGACTGTAGACAATTCCTTGTGTAGGAAGATGAGGAGGAGTTCCTGGTCTCCCACAAACTCATGCTTCATATCCCCCAAATCTGCCTGCACACGAGAGCCATTCATCAGGCCCAGGCCCCCTTACGGAGCTGCCCTGCGTGCTATCTCCTGGCTCTTCATGCTGGCTTTGCCTCAGCCTTGGCCTTCCTTTAAATTTACAGCAAGCCTTCATTGTTATGATTTTGACTCCTTCCCATTTCACATTTCTTCTCATTCTCTCAGGTGTCTGCTCTCCTGGGGACTGTGGTTCCGTTCCCCTCCTCACCTGCCTCATGAGACTTGGGAAGTTCTGACGGCACAGCAAGGACAGAAACACAGGGCATAGAAGATGCTTTGAATTAGTTTTTTATTCTTATTGATGAAATTAAACACTTAACTATCCAAGTAGAAAGCATGACATAAGACTTTAATAACTTCAAAATCCATCTTTATCTGTTTTTCTCTGTATGCATGTCCAGCTAAATCCAGGCCTTTAATTATTTTGGACAAGTCGCAGTAACCTTTAGTGTAGGTTTCTTTCACTGCAGGAGATGAAAAAAAAAAAAAAAGTTCTCTATAGAAGGAATAACCTTATAAAAATGACTTGAGACATTTGCTTCTCTTATGTTACTCACTTAAGAGTAAATGTAAGTAAGGTATTAGGGTTCTCCAGAGAAACAATTATTAGGATGTATATATACATCTCTTTATATATACAATCTCTTTTTATAAAGAGTTTGATTATAAGGAATTGGCTCCTATGGTTATGAAGGCTGACAAGTCCCAAGATCTGCAGGGTGAGCCAGCAAGCTGGAGACCCAGGAGAGCTGACATTTTAGTTCCAGTCTGAGGGTGAAGGCCTGTGAGCCATGAGAGCCAGTGGTGTAAGGTTCAGTCCAAACGCCGGCAGGTTCGAGACCCAGGAAGAGCTGATGTCTTATTTTCAGTACAAAGACAGGAAAAGACTGATGTCCCATCCCAAGGCAGCCAGGCAGGAGGCAGGCGGAGTTTCCTTTTCCTCATTGGAGTGTGTGGGGACAGAGTCCCAGAGAGCAGTTTCCAGGCTCTCGACCTCATGTGAAAAGGTGCTGGCTTGGGTAGTAGATGGCCATCAGCTGTGACTAGTTGGCCATCAGCTGTTACCGGTTAGCCATTAGCCACTGATATAACTGCCGTGGCTATGCTTGGGGGTTGGTTTGCAGGCAGAAAAGTGCATCGTGTGGCTCCTACTTCCTGTGTCTCGCCCAGCGGCCAGCAAGACTGGGGTGCAGGAAAACCCCTTATTGGGGTACTGGCAGATGTTTGCTCCCTGTGTCTCCGACCAGCCACCAGTGGGAATATAGTGGTATGACTCTTCTATCTATGGCTCCGTGGGTGTTCCTTTTTGGCCTCACCATATCCTGGTTCTCAATCGGGGAGCAGGACCAGAGACCCTGCATGACAAAGGGTTAGCTTTTTCATTCTGCTCAGGTCTTCAACTGATTGAATGAGGACCTTTCACATTAATGAAGGCAATCTTCTCTAATGATTGTACTGATTCAAATGTTAATCTCATAGATGACAAACAAACAAGCAAACAAACAAACAAACCAAAAACCCTCACAGAAACACTAAGAATAATGTTTGACCAAATATCTGGGCACCTTGTGGCCCAACCAAGTTCACACATGAAATGAACCATCACAAATAATGTTTCTGAATATGAGTAATGTTTTCATTTCTGTGCTCAGCTATTTCTTATAGCTAGCTATACATAGGATGAGCATTGGTCCTAGTTACCCAGGATAATAGATTTGGTAATTCTTGTTGTCCTGACTATTAATAGTGTCTCCTATTTCTTGCAAAAGTCTAGGTGACATGGACATCTGCCTATACAGGTTTTAATGCTATGGCAGATTTAAGCTGTATTTTTTGACAATACCCAGCTTAAAATAATTTCCTTATTTTCCTCCCCAAGTGAATTTACCAATATATCTCTTGTTGCTTTTGCATTTTTGTCTCCTCTCTTCCCTGAGTTTGTTCTTTCTGATTACTCTTCTGTTTGTGATTGTGGACTTTGTTTCTTTCTTTCTCCTCCTGCATATACTGTGTTTCCATGAAAATAAGCCTGGGTCTTATATTAATTTTTGCTCCAAAAGACGCAGTAGGGCTTCTGTTCAGGGGATATCATCCTGAAAAATCACGCTAGGGCTTATTTTCCGCTTAGGTCTCATTTTGGGGGAAACACCGTACCTACCCATATAGTCAGTGTCTATGAACTCTGGTCAGCTGCCAGGGATTGGTTTCTTCTGTGTCTATTAATACTAGTTATAATTTCTTACATTCAATCAATGCTAGAAAAATTTGAGAAGGTGAGATCAGCAGGCACATTAACCAGATTATTTAAATGTTTAATGCTAATTTTATGGCTTATACAGAAAAGCATTCACACTTGTCTGTTGTGGTAGTAGCTAAGCTGATTAGCAGGCAGAGCTAATGAGACCAGCATTATCTCACATCCTAAAACCGTCCATTGTTTGGGCCTTATCTCTAGCCAAGGCCTGCACCTGTGGTCTTTCCTTTCATCAGCCAATGAGGGTGCTGTTGTTGGTTACAGGGAAACAGTTTGCCTGAGAAAGAGACAATCAGCTTCTTTTAGGAGACTAGCAAAACAATCCGTGGCACCCACGGGGGGAGGCAGGTGTCTCAGCAGGACAATCTTCTTATGTTAAGGTCAGCAAGTTATTAAATATTCTCCATAGGGAGGTGATTGAATTAAATAATTAGTGAGTGTGAAGTACTTTAAACTGCTGATTATTGTGCCTTGTGGGTCTACTTTGCAGATGATCTGCAGTCAGTGAATCTAGAACGAGGCGTGGGGCTCAGGCTGATGTTCTCTTTCACTTATCTCCTCTCTCCGAAGTGTTTATAATTATATCATGGATGGGTTTTGGTATTTTACAGCATTTACCAATGTAATCTACCATTGTGAGTTCTCAAACTTTGGTACCTGAGAAAACAGGGCAAGATAACTAAGGAAAGCTTTTCAGGAGAAAAGGAAGATTAGAAACACTAGGTTAGCAAACTGCTCACACTATTAATCATGCATCGCTGTACTAACGAGAACGATGAGTTTGTGTTGTACAGGAAAAAATACCTAGAAATAGGGCTCAACTTCTGATAATTCTGTTATGGGCTGCTTATTGCAAATACTCAATTTAATCTCCTGTTGTACCATGGAGTTTTGAAAGGCAGAGAAGTAATTATGTCCATCCCTGGAAGATCCGGCTCTTCCCATAAAGAATTACAGCCAGCTCCAGAGGTGATTTGAGAAGCTATCTGATATATATACAGTATGTAAAATTGAATAACCCATAGTTAATCATGTCAGTTGGTTTTCAATAGATTTTAAAGAATGTATCTTTGTTAATGAGCTTGCTGTGTTTAGTAGCCTCACCTTTACTATGCAAACCACAAGGGAACATAATAAAATTTAAATATATAGCACTCACTCAAAAGTTGGTATGGAATTAATTAAATGCACTTGACACTATTAGTTTTAAGTAAAGGATTTGTAGGAGAGAGGAGGATGAAATTAAAATTGACTATGGTATAGAAACCCGAAATGTTACGGCCTTACGTATATGGGGTAGGATGAAGTGAATCATTAGAAATCAAGGCTGTTAAGATAAAGGAGAATGAAATATTTCAAAGTATTTGTTCAAGGTATTAACTCATCACATGAAGGAAAGAGGATTTCTGGAAACGATCTTCACTCACATTCCCTTAGCCTTTCATTACTATACCTCTTTTCCATGTGATTTGAAAAGGAAAGGAACAAGATGGGTAAGACAGTGTACTAGGCCAAGCTTGAGGAAAACTGATTACTGCGTGCAGCGTTTGGACAGATGGACTGTGGGGGCTTCTTGGAGTGAGTGAGAGAGAGAAGGAGGGAGGGAGGAAAGGAAAGAGAGAGAGAGAGAGGAGAAGTCTAATTAACCCTCTGCATTTTAGCTAGGGAAACGAGAGCAACATCACAGTCTCATTAGGATGGTTCTGAGTGGCAGCATATGCAGTGGTTGAAAGAAAGCATGGAGTCTGAATCCAGACTGCCTCAGGTTATGAACCCTACTGTCTCAGGTACTAGTTGCATGTCCTTAGTTGGATTATTTAATCTCCCTGGGCCTCAGTTTATTGGTCTGCAAAATGGGGATAATAGTTGATTGCTATGAAAATTAAAGTAGCTAGAACAATACATGGGACATTATAAGCACTATATAAATGCTTGTTATTAAATAAAGTGATATTAAAACTACTGTTAATACAATGAAATTGCTGTTATTAAATAAAAATATAAAAATTACTATTATTAATGACCATGAAAGATAATGCAAACTTAAGTCTCTAGGCCACAGTTGAGAACAGATTAATTGTGATTAATTATTAGGCAATGAATTATTTCCTAATTAACTTTTAAGAAAGGCAGTGTGATATAGAGGAAAGGCAACTGGGCTTTAGAGGCCAAACATCTGAGTTAAAATAGGGACTCCACCATCAGTATATTCGAGATTGAAGTCCTCCTCTTTTCTTGCAGACCCACTTTTTCTCCTGCGGACCCTCTTTCAGTCAATAGGACCAACTGTGACTTTCCCCTCTCTCTTCTTCAATTCAGCCCTTGCCAGGCAGAGCTAACATGAGGACCCTTGTATGTACTATTTCGCTTGGGCTTTTGCCATAATCTTCCATTCTAGATCTTGACTATCCAAACCATCTGATATTCTGCTGCTGGATTAACTTTCTTAAACCACTTCTTATGATTCTGTTTCACCCCTGCTTGGCCACCTTCCATGATTCTTCATTTTTTAACAAAATAAAGTCAATCTTTATTTGCAGGGTGCTCTAGACTTTTCGTGACACGATCTCAGCCTCAGTCCTTGGCTTCATTATGTTCCTTGTTGAGTCAACCAAACTCGGTCAAACCCATCTCCTGCCCTGCCCATTGCTCATGTTCCTTTTTTTCTCTTCTGGTCTTCCTCACCTCCACCCCCCAACTACAAACCTGCCTTTTATGAAGGTTTTGTCCTGTCTCTGATTTTCCAGGGTTCTCGTCTCCTTTAAGATATTCTATACATTCTAGTTGCTCTTACATTATAACAATTGTTATTACAGTTATGTGGCCAAATGTCTTATTTCTGCTCAGTGTACCTAAGTTTTATAAGGTTGGGCTGGATTTTTATCATCTTAATATTCTTTGCACTCCTTACGGTATTGCCTTAAACTTAGTAGGCACTCACATATGTGATGAATAAATCAGTTAATAAATAAATGCCATTAACTGCCTGACCCAAGAAATCTCACTTTTGGCTTGAATTTCCTTAAAAGAAATAATAATATAACGCCCTTTACTATAAAAAGGAGATTCTCCATCTTATTTTTGTTTTCCTCCAGCTTATAAAGTATGTGATTCTAAATTGTTCCACGCTATCATAAAGAAAAACTGCCGTATATTTGAAATAAGTACAAAAAACTCTTTGTGTATAATTACTGTTTCAGTTTTCTCAGCTTCGTACTTACATTATTTTAATGTCCTGCTAATGTTAGCGTATTAAGCCAAATGCCATTATTGTTCAAAAAGTAATTAATGAAAAAGAAATTTTTCTGAAATGAATGCATAATGGGAATTTCAATGGCTAATTGAATCTGTTTATACCAAGGTTTTCATTATGTGACAGATTTTCCCAAAATTTGGGGTTGTTGATATTTGGTAAGAAACACGGGGCTTATATATTTATTTTTATTTTTATTTTAGGTAAGTTGATTATTGTTACGGGTTCTTCCTTTTTAAGGGTTTTTACATTTTTTGATTCCAGATTTTTACTGTTTTATTATCAGCTACATCCAGTCTCCTGCACAGACGCACTAGTTCAGCATTGCTGCCGTGATCCAGGGCTAATGAGGACGCCTGACCGAGCTTTCCATGTTTATGGTGAGTGGCTGCACTCTGTATCTTTGAGTACACAGAGGGTGTGATGCAACCTGGAGAATAATTGAATCTGTGGAATAGCAAGGTACTTCCTAGTGGCATTTCACTGTATCTTCAAAGAATGTATGACAGGGGATGTCATTTTGAGTCATCATTCAGTTAAAGAGCTAGATGCGTGCATTCAAATTCTTGACTTAGTTTGAAAGTTCTATTGCACTGAATGTTTGAATTTAAAAATATTACTACCTAATATGCAAGCAAAGTAACTCCAGTGCTTATCTTGCATCCTATTTGAGAGAGACAATGAGAGTTTCTGTAATGTGTTTGCAGCAAGACTGATGATTTGAGGTCATTTGATCACATGACATAATGTTTATACATCTGTGACTCTCCATGTGTAGGAAGTTTTTTTGTCTTATGAAAAGATTGTCACTGACAATTCCTCCTTTGGAGATTGGAATAATTGAACATTCAGTTTATAATTGCTTCTTTGCATTGCTTTGTATTATGGAGAAGGGCACAGCCCAGAGAGCTGTGATAGCTACACACATCTGTATGGATCATACAGCTGATTATGTGAAGAGATGAGGTTTGAGCCCTAACCTCCTAACTCAATGCAGTGCTCTTCTACAAATTCTCTAGTCCGCTTAAGTTTTAAAATTCTCTGGAGAACTGACTTTGCTTTCTGGACTGATTGATATAGGATACCTAAAATCTGTTATTAACTGAAAACTGTTAGTTGTTTTTAAAACTCCCTTTACTATAATAATGCAAGTTCTTTTTCAAAATTCTGAACTAGTTTGGGACTTTTTGCTGAGAGTTTTAAAGGTCTCAAAACACCTCACCCTGCTTTAGCTTAGAGGAATCAAAGGAATACTTCAAAGATCTCAAGTTTGAAAAATATCAGAAACTCCTACTTGTAAAATAGTTCAAAGCAATCACAGGAGAATCATGAGGGATTTGTGTGGAAAGTTAATATCCAAATATATTTTTCCTCTGAAATTCACATAGGTTTTTAAATTCAGTTTTATTAGCATTTTTATAAATTCTCTCACAACTCTGCAGTTCAGCATCACCTGAAATCATAGCCTCCACTCCAACTTTGATGTTGAGATAGCTGTCATCGCTCACAGACGACGGAGATACCCGCTTTCCCTCTATTCGCCCTCTGCTTCTCTTACATGTGGAAATAGAGCTTGTCTAAAATATTTGATTTTTCTCTGCCTCTGTTTTTATAGGCAACTTCAGATTTGCATTTTTATGACTCTTCTCTCAAAACCCATTGGCATTGCTGTTGAGTTTTAATGGCTCTTTGTTACTAGTTTTTAAATTAGTGCATCATTACTTATTGTTCTGCGTGGGTTTGTATGTAAGCTCCGTTCTATTCCCTAATATTTTTTTCCTGGCCCAGTTGATTCCTAGTATCTATTGGTGTGTGTGTGTGTGTGTGTGTGTGTGTGTGTGTGTGTGTGTATCACTAGTGCAAGAGCCCAGTATTAATACTACAGAGTATTAATAATTACTGAGCCATTACTTCTGTTTATAAATGCACACAAAGTCAAATGGGTCCACATCTATCAGAGCTTCGGTGAATTAACATGAAATAAAATAATAGGCTGAAGTTTTGGTTAAAAACAGAAAAACTTGAATCACATAAATGATTCCAAAGTAACAGAAGAGCCGTACTCGTGAGCCGGCAAGAGAAGCATTGGGGACACGTGGGGAGGGGCCGGAGGGAAGTCAGAGACCTTATGATACTTAAACTCTACCTTCATAGTTGCTAGGAACTACATGTAGTTTATTCCAATGGTGCAGCTACACGCAAGGACTCGGGCAAAGAAGAATCAACTGAAATAACATTTGCACAAACTTCTAAGAAGCAAAAAATGCCAAGCACTGAAATTTGTGAATACAAACCTAATGGTCATGTATATTGCAATAGAAGAGCCTTGCACTAAGCAAATGTTCCGGCATATTTGTTGAGTGGAGGAATGAAGACAACTTAAGTCTTAGAGATACAGTGCTGCTGAGGGCCCAGCTAAATGGCGAGGGGATGAAGGGTGAAAACCGGTGTTCCCAATTTCCCAAGCCTTTCTGGCGCACCCAGAGTTGCAGTAGATATGAACTGACCCCTCTGTAGGGTGCAGTACCTTTCTGGTAAGGACTCATTGAGGCGGGACTCCAAAGGGTGGGAATAACATCCAAACCAGAACAGTCTTGCTTAGGGATTTTGCAAACAGGAGAAAGAACTCCTATTTTTGAATTTCTCATGTGAATAGCAGTAATATGTTAGCTTGGAGCTGCCTCCAGTCATATTTCCAGGCCCTGGTGACAGCTGGCCAAGAGAAGTAGAGGTGAAATTTAAAGAGGAGGAGAGAGCATCCAGGTGGCATTTGAATTCTTGGATCCAATACGGGACGTCAGATCCACTCCTTGTCTTTTCTCCCTGCGAATGCTCTGTTTAGGTGTGAGCTTGAGTGAGGACCACCTTTCTGATGCTACAGTCACTTGTAGGCGGGGAGGAGGCACTGTGATGGCCTGGCCTGCCCCTTTGTAGCCAGAAGTGGAGTCCACGACCTGAACAGGGAGCGCAGCACATTCACGACCAGCTGGACGTTATCATGAGCAAGGCAACCACACCAAGTTGTGTCTCCTATAACATGTCACATTTAATAACAGCTTTATTTCAGAAATAAATCACTTGGAAGAAAAACTTCTCACCAATACAGCGCATTTAGTTTTCAACCTCAAAGTCAATAAACGGGTCCTGATATTTTAGATTTAAGCCTTACTAGCAATTTAAGACAGACATTCTAGGCCAGAATTCAGCTAATCTGCCACAGAGGCAATCTACACCTTTTGTGAAGCCCTGTTACCATAACTGTGTACATGAATGCTGCAGGAGACGGTGAGCTTAAATGTGTCCTTGCTGAGGAGACAGGCGCAGTAGCCCAGACCTAGGTTCAAATCCTGATGGCAACTCATTGCCTAGGTGATCTTAAGCTCATCATTGACAGTTTTCCTTTGTAAAATGAGGATCATAATGATGACCCCATAGTGTGGTTGTGAGAAGTAAAAGACGATGAACAAAGCAGAGCTTAATAGGCTTTTTTCCAGTATAAGCATCCGCATATCTTTCTTTCCTTTGGTTGGCATTTGAGCTTCTGTTAATTCTTATTCTGCTGCAAAAATACGCATGTCTGGGTCGGGGTGGGATGGGGAGGGGCGAAGCTGATCTCGGCAGCAGACTATAAGAGCTTTTATACACCTGGTTTTTTGGTTTATTGGGACCTCTTCACTGTTATTCAAGCTTTGAGCAACTGAGCCAAAATAGTCACGTGATTGTTCCATTGCAGTGCGTTCCCCAAGACCTGCTTTTCCCCAGCGCTGTACAAGGTGCTTCTTATGCAAGTAATCTTTGACGCAGACACAGAACCGCTGCAAATAGATTTTTCCTTAGCTGAACCTCCTCCCAGGCACTTAATCCTCACCTTAGGTCATTTCCTAACTTTCTTCTGTTGTTATTTGTCCCTCATACCAATTAAGAAGTGAGTATCAATTTTTGTTGTCTTTTCCACAGCTAGAACTACTCAGTCAACAGGAAACTCCACCTTCCCTCATTCTCTGGTCATCAACTACCCCAGACTCCATTATTGGTGGATTATATTCAAGGGTGTGCTTGTCTTTGATGCTTTGGATCCACTAGGCCCTGACATGTTTCAAACACCCGATAACTATAATTATCACCATCATAATTGTGCTCAGCATGTTACACCTGCTAGATGACCTGACATCTGTCAGTGACCTCATTGGTCACCAGATTCCATTCTTTTTACTAATCTGATTGGTTTTCTTCTTCTCCATACCATGTGTGTCTTATTTGAAACAGTTCACTCAATCAAGAAGGATTGCCTTTCTTCACACAACAGAACCTTCTTTGGACAAGAGTATATGAGTTAAGACTTTACCCTACTGAAACATACAAACAAACTCTAGCACCTCCGCAGCTGTTATATTTATAAAAAAATAATCAAATTCATTTTCTTGTAAGGTCACTCACCACAAATGTAGTGACACACAGATGCTAGTAATAAGCCTATAAATAAATGCTTACGTGTTTCATTTTCTTGATAGGAAAGATTCATAGTCAGTTGTGACATTTCTCCTTGGGAACATCTTTCATGTTCAAGAACGGTTTTATTATTACTGCCTTTTGAAACAAATGGGATATTTGGAAACAACAGATAATTGGTAAAAATGTCCTTGCCCTAGTGCTAAGAAACTTTGAAGAAGAGTTTTCAGCTGTTTTGAAGAGTTGTTTTTTTTTTTGTCTCTCTCTCTGCTGATAGCTTGTAAGTAACGCAAGTCGTAATTCCCACTGGTGCTATGGGCTAGCTATTGCTTTAGCATGAAAAAAATGAAACTGTTTATACGAGTCATCTATCAGAATAACTAGACGCAGCTGTTCAAAGGGGAAGCAGAAGAGACCAGGAAGTGATTTTGCCATTAATTGTACTGTGTTTCACCTGAAGTAATTATATGTTTGGAAGAACTGTGTTCTATGTTAGATTCTTTGCTCTCCCAGACATATATATTATCCCTGCCTTTCCCAGCCTTTCTTTCAACTTACCTCTAATGGTGAAAAGTAGGTATTGGACATGTGAATTACCTTAACAGTCATTGCCTCTGTCTATTGAGTTGAGGAGTATGTTAGCTTATTGTGTGAATTTAGGGGGAATGCTGCATAGTAAGCATGACTCTGAGCAGTAGTACGTCCGAGTAAAAATAATGAAAAGGATGTGATGTGGGAGTCAGTCCTGGAGACAAACACGATAACTCAAGTGGTGAGATATTTTGGCGTTATAGATTGGTTTCTGGACCAACTTATCATAGTCTTTCTTAGCACCATTACATTTAAATCAAATTGAGCAAGCTTTTGTCAGGCACTTTAACGCAGACTAGGCCCATTTGTCTTTTAAAAAGCAGCAAATAGGGAGGTGATACCAGTTTGCTGATTCTACCTCTTCAAAACCAGGTCCAGGGAAGATGTCTTGCAGTGTAGGTTTTATTTCCTCTGATGGATCTAGCTTCCAGTGAATGTGACGTTCAAGACTGTGGATTATCTCTTCTGTCCTGCGGAGAGGGATTGGGTTGCATCTCAAATCATCATGGGTACAAGATACGTATAATGCAACCCCAGCAGCATCAGTCTGTGAAGAGGGCTCAGGCCCTTTCATCGTGCCTTCCCTTAGCTGCTGTGTACCTTGGGGCTGGTGCCTCGCAGGAGCATTGCTTCCAGTTCTGTTCCATTGAAGTGAGGGCAGGGGCTTATCTTTAACTGGCTTATTTCATCCTGATGTTTGTTCATAAAATGTGTATGGAAAGACTTAAAATCATTTATGGTCTCTGCAGTGGTGTTTTTCAGGTGCTCTGATGAACATGCTGTATTACAGTAAATGACTAGACACTTTGAATAATCGTTTTCTTTGCTTTAAATTATAGTGTATAAATACTACTTGAAGGGATACTCCTATAGTTTGAGCCCTCAAATCATTGTGATTCTTGTCTAATGAAACTTATACAAAAGTATAAACAAACATACAAAGATTTCTTAGGTGTCCTGACTTAGGTTTCTGGGGAAACTGACTCATTTGCTAACAGAGAAGACACTTTCTGTTCTAGTTAACAAAATGGTGTCCTAAATGATATCGGTTGATTCTTACCTCACGGGAAATTATAACACAACTTTGGCAAGTTGTAATAGCTTCCTGTGGCTGCTATAACAAATTACCACAAATTTCTGTTGGCTTAAAACTACAGACATTTATTCCCTCATAGTTCTAGAGGTCAAAGGTCTGAGATCAGTTTCATAGGGGCCAAATCAGGGCTGCATCTCCTCAGGAGGCCCCAGGGCAGGGTCTGCACCTGCCTGTTCCAGCTTTTGGTGGCTGCTGCCATTTCTTGGCTTGTGGCTGCATCATTCCAATCTGCCTTTGTGGTCACACAGCCTTTTCTTCTGTCTGTAGAAGAATCTCTCTCTGATTCTCTCTCTCTCTCATTCTCTCTCTCTCTCTGTCTGTCTGTCTTTTTTTAAATTAAATTTGTTGGGGTGACAATGGTTAGTAAAATTAATAGGTTTCAAGTGTACATTTCTGTAATGCATCATCTGTATATCACATTGTGCCCTCACAACCCAGAGTCAGTTCTCCTTCCACCACCATATATTATGTTTGACTCCCTTTACCCTCTTCTACCACCTCCTCCCAGCCTTACCCTCTGGTAACCACTAAATTGCTGTTTGTGTCTATGGGCTTTTGTTTCTTTGTTTGTCTTGTTCCTTTGTTGCTTTCAGTTTTATATCCTACATGTAAGTGAAGTCATATGGTTCTCAACTTTTTCTGTCTGACTTATTTCGCTTAGCATAACAATCTCAAGATTCATCTATGTTGTTGCAAATGGCAGTCTTTCATCTTTTCTGATTTTCTCTTGCAAGGTTGCATGTGATTGATTTATGGCCCACCCTGATAATCCAAGATAATTTCCCCATCTCAAGATCTTCAACTTGTTCACATCTACAGAACTCTTTTTTTTTTTTTTGGTCATATAAAATAACACTCACATCATCTATAAATCCCATTGTGTGTTCACCACCCAGAGTCAGTTCTCTTTCCATCACCATATATTCGATCCCCCTTACCCTCATCTCCCACCCCCCACCCCCCGCCCCCGTTACCCTCTGGCAACCACTAAACTATTGTCTGTGTCTATGAGTTTCTGTTTCTCATTTGTTTGTCTTGTTCTTTTGTTGTTCTTGGTTTATATACCACATGTAAGTGAAGTCATATGGTTCTCAACTTTTTCTGTCTGACTTATTTAGCTTAGCATAACAATCTCAAGAACCATCCATGTTGTTGCAAATGGCAGTCTTTCATCTTTTCTGATTTTGTCTTCTAAGGTTGCATGTGATTGTATTTATGGCCCACCCTGATAATCCAAGATAATTTCCCCATCTCAAGATCTTCAACTTGTTCACATCTGCAAAACTCTTTTTTTTTTTTTTCTGTCATATAAAATAACATTCAGGTTGTAGGGATTGAAAGGCAGGTATCTTTTGAGGACCCATTATTCTACCTACCACATAAGTGTTACCAGGATGTTTAATAGAAAAATATCATCATCTACATTATTATTAACAGCAGTGCTTTTCAGGAATTAGCAACATTCTTTACTAAGAATATTGAGAATCTAAACTAGTAAATTTGGGGACGATTTGGCTTATGAACCAGAATGTTACAAAACACAAAGGTGAAACTTGCAGACTTAAAGATTTAGTGTTGTGTGGAATTGTGCATTAGAATTTGTGTAAGTTTTAGATTAGGTGTTTGTTACCATTGCTTGTCCACAATTTTGGATATTTTCTAAAATTTAGAGCTTTTCTGTTATGTCAGCATTTTCTGGCCTGCAGATATTATTGAGATGAGAAGTTTAAAATGGACTTTCTTTCTCATTAATAAATGGATTAGATATGCATTGATATGCTGCAAGCTATGAAAGAGACTGCTCAAAAATTGTATTTCTTTCCTTCCATATTAAGGGACTTGCCTTTTGTTATCATATAAGACTTCGATAACATGGAACTGGTCCCTTAGCTTTCATATTAATCCCAGGGTCTCCTTTTTGGATAACCAGACCCAGAATCTGCTCCACAATGGTAATCATTGGGTTCCATGTAAAACCAAAACTCCCTTCCTGACCCCAGCTGTTCTTATTACATCTCTTTTCCATTACATATTCTCCAATTAGGAGGCTTTGTGTTACCATTTGGTTCTTGTGGTCCTGAATTGCTCTCACCATTGCTTTGATGCTGACCACAGCTTAGTGGCTGGCTTCATATTTCTGTGTACAAATATTGCAGGTTACAGTTATGAGTGATAAAAGACCTATTTCACTAAAAGTCACAGCATGTAATTGGTTGCTCAACCTAGTTGAGGGGAGGCATTCAAAGAAGGTTTCTCTTTAGAAGCAGTATGTTTATGGGGATTTGAAGAATGAATGGATATTAGCAGGCTGGGATGGTGGAAATGAGGAGAGAGCATTCCATGCAGAGAGCGCATGTGTAAATGGCCCGTGGTCAGAGGGAGCATGGCATGTTGAAGGAATTGAAATAAGACCGATGAGGCTGAAACAAGAAGTCATTTAAGTGCAGTAATGTTGGTGGGGTAAGAATCAGATTATGTTTTTTTAGGCCTTTTAAATATTTGGTCTTGCCAGAAAATCATAGGAAACTATTGGATACTTGAAGCATAAGTATGGTATGATCAGGTTTATGTTTTAAAAAGGATACTCTGTATAGAGATGAGTTTACAGGAAAGTAAGAATGGATGTGGGAAGGCTAGTTAGAAGACGACTGTAAAAGAGAAATGAAAAAATGGCCAATTCTATTTTTCAGAATTCTTTGATTTTTTTCTTCTTCTGGTTTTCAGCATTGTGCTTGGATCAGTGTGTATTGATTTAAAGAAGAATATATAGATCTAGCTATGACTTGGTGTGGGAGAAAAACTCAGACTTGGTATGCTGTGTCTTTAGTTTCTCTGTTGTTTGTCCCTGATGCCCAGACTCAATTTGGAAGACTTGCAAGTTCTTTAGCATTTTGCAAATGCAGAGATTAAAATGTTCTAAATGTAACAAATCACTCATTCATGCATTAGGAAAAGAAGTTAGAGAAATTCTAGGGATATAAGGTAGATATCCCACCTCTCAATCCTTGTGGACCAAAAGTGATGGAGCAAAATTTAAGGTCTGATTAAGACTGCAAGATTCCTGAGGTTCTTAGTAATTATGCAATAGAAATTTAATCCACATTGGCAGGAAATTAGTCTTTGTAGGATAAGATGATAACTAGGTCAGTTGACAATATGGTGCGAATATTTTGAGCTTAAGAGGTCATTTTGATGGCTTCATTAAGACTCAAATATTCTATTAAAATGAAGATATTCTAAATATATCAGACTTTAGAAAAAGAAATCCAGGAATTACAAGGAGATATTCTAAATTGCAGATGCTTGATGTCTATCCAAGAATTGAATTAATAGCTGCAAAAATATGAAGTAAATGTTTCTGCTGAAAATGCTGTCAAATTTGCCTCAAAAGTATATAAAATATTCTGAGTTAAAGTCGAGGCTTTGAAGCTATGAAAATGTTCCCAGTTGTCTTTGGGAGTTGAGCTTAATGAGGTCTGGGTGGCCCCAGTCGAGAGTCCTGGTACTGTGTCCTGCTCCATGAAGGACAGAACTGAGGCAGCAAGGATGTGCCCTGATTGGCTTCTATAGGGAGGACCAGTATTTCTGTTTCTCTTCCCCCATTTTCTTTGCTTTTCAGAGATCAAATCCAGAGCCTGACACGTTTGTTTACCTGCAGAAGTGGATTCTAGGTTCTAGAGAAAAGAGTGAAAGCACAACCTTAAGGGAAAGGGTAACCTGATGACACAGATTCTCATTGATCAAAGAGGCACATTATCTCAGACCCAGTGCTGCAAATTCTGTGACTCACAGTGGAGTTGTTCCAACCTAGTTGAGAAGGGGGATAACCTGGCAAATAACACCCAAGGTATTATTTCTGGGGTCCATTTAACCCAAGGGTAATTAATTATTCATCTTACTAAAGCCAATTTGTAGGACCCACAGGATGATAATGTAGTAGGTCAATGCAGGTCCTTAGAGTCCTACACGCCTGGGTCAGATCCTGGCTCTACCAATGTTTAGCCATTAGACCTTGGTCACGGTACTTAACTTCTCTAAGCCTCATTTTCTCACCTCTAAAATGGGGGTAATGATGCTATTTATTTCATACAGTTACTGGGAGGATGAGATGACTTCATAAATATAAAGAACTTAGCTCAGTGAAAGACACATAATAAACTAAGTAACTGCAGCAATTACTCCTATTAGGAGGTCTTTCAGATTGTTTATGTTCTTTATCCAGTCCCATCACAGATGGAAAAAGAAGAATAAAAAATTTTCATAGAGTATTATGCCAATTATGCAAATATAATGGATACTCTATGAAAGTAATATAGATTCTCAAAGATAGTTATAAAATTTTAGGAGAAAACGTTTTTTTTTTTGAAATTCACCACTAAAGCATTGTTATAAACTTTAGTAAAATTTGTCTGATCCATTAAAACATTTATGGCATTTTCCCCACTTTTTAGAGCTACAGATGGAAAAGTGTTAATGGCTTACTGCATGAGTTTTTCTTATATTCAGATATAGTTTATTCTTGAGAAAATACTAACTTTTTAAGTAAATTCTGCAAGTCAGCGACTGAAGGGAATAAACCTAATGCATACATTGAATAGAATATCCTAGTGTTTTCTTGATTTGCTTAAATGGGATAAATCATGTGATTTTTTTTGAAAAATGCAATTTATATGAAAATGTAATTTCTAGACATTCAGCAGCCCATTCACAGGGTAAAAAATTGTTGCCATAAATCTCCCCAAAATTCCATCTTACATTCTTGTGACAATTTATCAAAATGAAATATTTTTCTGTAGGCATGATAGACAACTTATTATTATACATTTGGAGTTTTTAAAGATTCTTATATTGTTTCAGAAGCATGTTATTATTTCTAATTGCTTTAGGTTTTAATACCAATATTGTCATTAGCAGAATAAGTATTCCAGGTTATATAAGCATAAACAAAACCAGGCTATATTTGAAAAGCACCTCAGAGGAAGTTTGACAAGAAGTCATTTAGATAATTTAACATGCATTCTCTTCCCGCCCCCCATGTTTTGATATGCTACATATAGATACACGAGTTTAATTGCTCTTGGGTGATTATATTCAAAGGAATCACAAAGCTAAATCTTAATCCCTTAATTTCTAAATACCTCAAATTATTTTACTTGTGATCATCTGGTTTACCTCTTCTTTGCTAATTAATCCTAGAGAAATTCTTCTAAGAATTCCAACCTATTTCATATGCAAGTACCTGCTGTTGATGGTATTTTGAAAGAACCATTTTATTTATAGATATTTGGGGGCATCTGCCTCACCCATGATGCTTTTTTCCTTTGAAAAATCTTTCTCCTCTATATAATTGAACACTTGCAGCCATTTTTATTTCACATGATCCCTATCCTCTGAACTGAGGTTCAGCTTAATAAAATTGTCTTTCTATTACTTGAGTTTCTGATATAGTAGTCAATTGCAGTTTTCACTGGTTGAGTTTTTGCCATATTTGCCATGTATAGTGTGCAGTTTTAGCCCAAATTTGTAAGGGAAAAATAGGGACGCACATTATACATGGGTAGTACTAATTCCGTATGTATATAAATGTTTTTAACTCTTTTATTTATGCTTATGAGTTAAAAGTGTAACTCTAGAAATCAATAATGGTATCCATATGCAAATAATACCCTGGAATACGATAATCAGTTTTGTTGAATTTATGAAGAACTTGCAACCACGAAGATTTCTTGGCCTTCTATGATGCATGAATATCGTGAATATCGTAAATTTGTTACCGGTACATAAAATTTCTTGTACCTTGTATCGGTTCTCGTGCTTTGTAATTATTTGTTACATAAAATTTCTTGTACCATAACATGTTAAAAAATAAATAAATGTTAAAATTCCTTTATAATACAAAAAACAAGTACCGAAATGTAAACAATTACATTGAATTAAAAAATTAAAATGGAAGTTTGTTTTCCCTGAAAGTTTGGGCCAAAATCGTGGGTGCACATTATACACAGGAGCACATTATACACAGCAAAATACCGTAATTTTGGAGAAACACTGATTCTTAATCTCCTCAGAAAGAGGGCAACCTACTTTACAGAGAGAAAGAAAGAATGGACAGATTATACAGAGAGAAGCAAACTCAAATCCCTGAAGTCCCTTCAAGTCAAAGACAGTAATTTTGTTTCCTGACACTTTCTAGTTCCTGGTTCCAGACCCTCATGAGACTCAACTATTCATGAGTTCCATAAACTATTCCTGTGTCCTTATAACAGAATTCCCTGTGTTTAAATAGCTTGTGTAAGTTTCTGCTATTTGTAACAAGAACTTCTAATAAGGAACTGCATCCCTGACCACTGGCAAAAGGAAACATGGTATTTCATAGTCCAGGAAAGCTTTGTCAACATCCTTGAGGAAGAATTTTTGGATATAATTTATAAAATACAAAAGAGTAAACTACCCAGGCATATCCAAGAGTAATTTTTACAGTCAAGGATTTTTGCCTCTTAATTTTAAAAGCTTATTTGCTCATGTAAACGGTGATTACTGTACATATTATCAGAGACAGGTAATTTTCCTAAAGTCACAGTAGATACATGCCAGAACCAAGATCAATTCCAAGACACATGTTCTCAACTACTTTGCTGTTCTGCCTCCTGAAGTGATCCTAGATTTTTGGACAGTTGCCACACTTGTTCCAGGAAGCACATTTTAAAATTAGCCATATGTGCAAAGGAAGGATACAAATAAAGGAAGTTTCTGGTAGTCCTTATCTACATCCCTTATCCGTTCTAGGTATTCATCTTCTATCTGATTCTGTCCCATTCTCAGTCCCAAGACCACTAGAGAGTAAAATACTTGGATATTCCCATTATTCAGTAGCATGTAACTGCCAACCACCTGTCCTTACTGTCCCTGCCTGGACTTTTCTTGTGATTCTGTAGGACCAGGAGTCATATTTGAAATATTAGAAAGCAGGATAATGGCATTGAGAGTCTTCAAAAGAAAGGAGGCTTCTGGTATAAGGTATTTGCTTCTTTATATATTGTATAAGCTAATAGATTTAAGTAATGCTGTGAGTGAACGACCACCTTTGTCAGCTATCACAATTTAAAATTGGGCCCTAAAGACCTAATAGTTCTTATTATTTTAAATAAAGCTTATAGCATTAGGTGATTCCAGTATAATTTTGTTTTAAATGTGTTTAGGTGGTGATCTGTAGTTGACAATGACAAATGAACACAGCTTAAGGCTCTTTTCATATGCATTGATCCATGCTAAAAAGACCAGTATAGCTTTTATTGCTGTTGTGATTCTGAGAAACAATTGACAAATTTATGGTGAGTCAGTTACCTGCATGTAGCTGTTTTTTTTATGAATGTGAGAATAAACACTATCACTATTATAATGGCTAAAAACACCTTTGATAGAATTACTATAATTTTCATCACTTAGAGAATTTCCACGCCACATGATTTGGAGGTCATACTTGTAGTGACAGAGATTGGCTTATGTGGAGAGATAACAAGCAAATTGCGTAAGTTGTTATTGTTTCCATGAGTCTAGTAGGAAAAAGGAACAACATCTGGAGTAATTGATAGTGAAGGGGTGAGGGAGATAAAAGGAGATGGACTGGGAAGAATATAATGACTCTTTGTGGCTTTACATCTGTCATAGTTTTTGTGCTACATTAAAGTTTCATTATTTTCACATTTAGTGTTTTCATATTTTTCCATCCCCTTCTTTCTGCTAAATTTACCAAGTAATACAATGTAGATAATGGAGAGCTATTTCTGCAAATATCATGGACTCTGTTACTGGAAATGAACAAAATGTTTCACTGATACATTTCCTTCAAAATACATTTTCAATTAGCAGTAAAGTTTTTGTGTACAAAACACACTCTTTAAAAAATTACACAGAAAAAATAAACCATGGTATGAAAAAAGAAAACCTAAAATCATGGCTATTTGTACCTGTGTTCATTTTCAGTGGGACAAATGGTGTATCCACCTGCTTTTACAAACTTTATTTTCTTGCAATATTTGGTGTTTACCTAGAAATGCACTCTACTTCCTTTACTTGACCTTTCGCTTGCCACAGGATACCATTTAACAGTAATTTTTCTATTAATTTCACCAATGAGTTAAAGATACTTCATGTGTGACTATCTGAGGGCACTGATGGAAATGATTTTTGTAACCCTGTATTAGCATAATTATTATTTTGGAGTTGTTTATTCTTCATTGAAAGTTAAGAAAGGAGCCATGATTCTGTTCTGTCTCCATGAGTGAATCATCGTGCCACCTATTGCAGGAACTTGTATTTTTGGTGCCTTAGTTGGCTGGAATTGAAATTAAAAGATTTTAATAGCTTGCCCTAGGCATGTGCACTCCATGGACGTGTGGAAACGGGCTGTCACTCAAGATACCTTTACTTTAGCTAAACACTGAACTGCCTGCCGGTCAGTGCTGTAGAAAGACCAACAGGGAGAGGGTCCGTGTCTTCCTTCACCATGTGTTGCTTTCACTTCCTGTAGTACCTTGTACACAATCACACTTAGCTTCAGAAGTCACATAGGATTGAGTGTCTTCAGGTGAATATAGTCTGTTTTGTGTATCTTCATTTTCTCCTCTGGTCTGGCATAGGGAATGAGCCTGTTCAGTGCTTGTTAAATGTGTTTATGAATACCACATGTTTTAAACTTAACTCTGTTTGCCTGTCTTTATGTGACAAATAGCTAAAATAGCACCAACCGCATAGTGTGCCTGTTGTGATTTCTAGTAAAAGTAAGAATTCCCCTGATTCCAGTGCCATTTGTATTACTGAACTAGATAACATCTCTTCCTTGCTTATATCCATTTGCTGTGAAGTGAAAGATGGAGATTCAGTCTCTTGGAGCTCATTGTTGGAAAAAGCCATGGTATTGATTGAAATTGTCCTCATCAGAAAGCATGGTTGGATTAGTATCATCACTTTTTAGTAGTATATTGCAATTTTGGGGAGTGACTTTTTATTTAGAGATCATGCTCTGATTTTGTGGACTTCAGTGATATTTTGTAATAAGCATTAATTGTTAGCACCCACTCCACCTCCACTGAGAAAAACTAAGTTGTACGTGCTGCACTTGGGATTATAGGTGAGCAAGTTAAAGAACAATTAAGCATAGGAATACTTTCATGGACACCTGTTTGATGTTTCATGCTACGTGATGTGAGAAAGAATATTATATAATATGACAGTTTGCTGTATTCAAATACTAAAGCTCATTCAGTAAACATTATAGCATTTCTTTGTGTCACTTAAGTTCTGTGCAAGATACTAAAACCATGGTTAGAGCTGCCATATACCTGGGCTTGAACTTTCTAGGCAGCTCTTGTAGAATGGAAAGAGATGTGGGCGTGGACCTGGAGAACCTGTGTTCAAATTCAGGCTCTGACTCTTTGCAGCTTTATGGTTTTGATTAAATCCATTTTCTTTCTTGAGCCTCAACTTTCTCTTATGTCACAAACAGACAAATATGCTTATCTTAGGGTTGTGTGAGGTAATGCATGAAAAGCATTTGTAAACTAGAGAGTGTCCCAAATTTAAAATACTGGAATTATTATAAAATGTGTAGGCAGTTATTATTATGGAGCAAATGAAAAGCACTTTCAATAAAAATGTCATGCCAGCAGAGATCTTGCCAGAATGTCTTACCCAGGGCTCCTTTGAAAGCTGGACTCGGATCCTTGATTGGCAGTAGCATGCTTGGAGCACTTCATGGCCCCATTTTAGTGCTCCCACTGTGTTTTCACACAGCTTGCTCATTGTTAATTAAACTGAGCCAAGAGTGTCAGCATTTATTAGGCTGGACTCTGGACAAGCATGGAACTGCGAAAGCAAAAAAGAATTTAAAGTTTCTGAAAGATTATTGAAAATGCATAGACTTGGAGGTTTACATACTTTGCCTTCTTGTATATTATAGTTTAAAATAGGCATCTGTACCCAAACAAGGAAGATGCAAAAGAAATGTCCAGCTTTGCTAATGTTAATGGGTGTGTGGGTCTCTCAGCGCCACTGAAGCATTTAGATTTTCATCCCCAAGAGGCCTGCAGTCTTCACTCAGTTGGAACAAGTGGAAAAGGATCTCAGAGATAACTGTTAGAGCCAGAATGAGTCATTTTCATCTGGATGATGTGTTTCACTTTACACCTTTAAGATGGAAAGAAAAAAAAAAAAAAGAGCTTTTTTTTTTTTTTTTTCATAATTGAGTAGCGTAGCTCACATCTTGAAAAGCTATTGACAGACTCCCATTTCTTTGATATGTTTAACCAGAAGGGGCTCTCGATAATAAGCTATCATTTACAGATACTTTTAAAGGCAGGAGTGAATGGAAGTGAGAATAAAAGGAGAAATTATTTCTGTTCTTTAGTATGCCTTCCAGTTAAAAGGTTTTTAGCCTTGTCTGAAGGAAACCTGCCTCCATCACCTGCCTGGTGATTATCAGTGAATACTGACTTGCATCTGTACCACACCAGCATAAAGGGGCCTGTTTTTTCTTCATCTTCTTAAACACTTCTTTTTTTTTTGAGTCATTAAAATCAGACGTAAAAGAGTTTTCTCCTACTCTTCTTTAAATGAGAGCACAGTCAATTTTAAAAAGTTTTTGTAGAAATGAATTGTACGTTGGTGCTTCTCTAATAACCAGAAGAAAAAAAATGGAGAATTTCCTTGGAATTAGAGAGGGATGTACTCACATTTACCACACATTTATATAGACTCAATGTTTTTTAAACAGACTAAGACTACCCAGTGACACAATAGCGTATCCCAGTGTGTGAAGTTATGGCCAGGGAATCCTATGTGTGTTACTGTGTGAAGGTATTATTGTTAGCTATACGTCTTTGCCTGTTAGTACCTCTAATTTCTACAAATTTTTATGCTTCTTTTACAGGAATTTTGTTCAGTATGTAAAGGGTATTTAGGTTGCAGTTTATTGTAAGTCAAAATTATAGTGAATGAATTGGTACACACTGTAAAATCATTGTACAGTGTTTATTTATATGGTTTAAAAATAAATCTCATTAAAAATAATCTCCTTTAAACCACATAAATGAACACTGTACAATAATTTTACAATTTTTGCTTAATTTTATCATAAATTATTTGAGGCAATGCTCTTACATTTAGTTTCTTGCCTTACATAGGTCAGACATGAAGTCAGTGTTTTGTAATGTTTCTGATTTTCAAAGTGGTTAAAATTTTGGTTTTCATCGTAATAATTTTTAGCTTTTCAGCTTATTTATAACAACTAAAGACAGAAATAAAATGGGTTGTATGAAGAGACATTCGTTAATGGGCAAGTGTATGGGGATTAGAAAAGTCTGCCTGAATCACAGGGCACGGATGGCATTTAGTATCCAAGTCCTCTTCCAGACTAAATTAGCAAAGGATGCAGTGAAGTTAAAGCCTGCTGGTTGCAAAATTGGAAATTGGTTTCCTGGGGCTCTCCGTAAACTCTTCATTACTTTACTCAATCATGGTTCATTAGCAGGTTAACAGACAGAAGACCAGTGCACCTTGGGATGTGTGCAGAGTGAATCCTTCCATCTCCTTGAGCATCACTTTAATGTCACAGAAGATTAGACTTTGCATCAAGATGCATTTTCATACAGTGCTGTACATGGTCAGCCCACAGATCATATCTACTTACCTCTAAGTATTGTTAGGTGTTTTTATTTTATCATGCATTTCACAGGGCAGCAAAGGCTTTAATTCAAAGTGACTCTGATGGAACAAATAAAAAATCTCAGAAGGCATCTGAAAAAGAAACAACTTGAAGAGACTCAGTTAAGAGATTCGACTAAAGTTCATTTAATGGTTCCCGTTAACTTGGATCCAATTCACTGGAGGGGAAAAAATCTATAGGGACGTTAGTGCATTTAAATGCGCTTCTGAAAATGGTTGGACAAACTAGCCTTGGCTTATGAAATAGTTTTGCTCAACCTAAGCAAATGGCTTTGACTCTCAGACCAAAACAATTCATTTATCCAGTTCATATTACAAGAAAGTATTTTGATAGTCTTGTGACTCATGAAAAACACAAACTAGGAAATGTACATAGTTCCCTAGAACCCACAAGAAGTTACGGTCTATTCCTAGTTTGGTCTGATAAATTTTTGTTTGTATTACTCAAATGACCTGTTGTTGGTTGCTGTCTAAACTGTCCTTTACTCAAATCTTACGTATATTTCACATTCCAAGAGTGTTTCATATTCAGGGAGTAGGCCTAACTATCAAATGAAATAAAGTGGGATGGATGTTCAGTTTAAGAGGATTGGGTTTACGAGGCCAGGATGCCCCCTCTCACTACTTTTATTCAACATCGTACTGGAAGTGTTCACAGAGCAGTTAGGAAAGAAAAAGAAAGAAAACACATCCATATCAGAAAGGAGGAAGTAAAACTGTCTCTGTTTGCAGATAACATGATATTATACATAGAAAACCCCAAAAGACCCCACAAACAACTGTTAGGGCTAATAAACAAATTTAGTAAAGTTGCAAGATATAAAATCAACATATGAAAATCTGTCATATTTCCGTACACTAATAACAAACTATCAGAAAGAGAAATTAAGAAAATAATACCATTTATAATTGCATTGAAAAGAATTAAATACCTAGGAATAAATTTAACCAAGGAGGTGAAAGACCTGCACACTGAAAACTATAAGACACTGATGAAAGAGATTGAAGAAGACACAAGTAAATGGAAAGATATACCGTGCTCATGGGTTAGAAGAAACGCTGTTGTTGAAAATGTCCATACTACCCAAAGCAATCTATAGATGCAGTGCAGTCCCTTTCAAAATTCAAATGACATTGTCCACAGAAATAGAACTAGCAATCCTAAAATTTCTCTGAAACACAAATGATCCAGAATAGCCAAAGCCATCTTGAGAAAGAGCAAAGCTACAGGCATCATGCTTCCGTTCAGATTTCAAACTATATTTCAAAACTATAGCAATCAAAACAGTCTGTTATTGGCATAAAAACAGACACATAGACCAATGGAGTATAATAGAGAGCCTAGAAATAAACCTACACTTATATGGTTAGTTTATGGTTGGAGCCGCTAAGAATACTCAATCGGGAAAGGATTGTCTCATTGATAATGATATTTGGAAAATTGGACCCCTATCTTATACCAGACACAAAAATGAATTCCAAGTGGATTAAAGACTTGAATGTAAGACCTGAAACCATAAAACTCCTAGAAGAAAACATAGGCAGTAAGCTCCATGCCATTGGTTTTGGGGATGATTTTTTGGATTTGACACCAAAGGAAAGGCAACAAAAGCAAAAATAAATAAGTGGGACTGTAACTACTAAAACGCTTCTGCACATCAAAGGCAACCATCAACAAAATGAAAAGGATACCTTCCGAATGGGAGAAAATGTTTGCAAATCATGTATCTGATAAGTGGTTAATATTCAACATATATAAAGAACTCATGCAACTCAATAGGGAAAAACCAAACAATCTGATTAAAAATGGGCAAAATAATCTGAATGGACATTTTTCCAAAGAATTTATACAAATGGCCAACAGGTACATACAGAGGTACTCAATACCACTAATCGTCAGAGAAATGCAAATCAAACCACAGTGAGATAGATACCACCTCACCTATTACAATGGCTATCATCAAAAACACTAGAAATAGCAAGTATTTGTGAGGATGTGGAGAAGAGAACCCTTGTGCACTCTTGGTAGGAATATAGACTGGTGCAGCTGCTATGGAAAACAATATGGACAAACAAAACAGCAATGTCACTTCTGAGTATATATCCAAAAGGAAATGAAAACAGGATATTGAAGAAATTCTGTACTCCCGTGTTCACTGCAGCATTATTCACAGTAGGCAAAATATGGAAACAACCTAAGTGTCCATCAATGAATGAATGGATAAATAAAGTGATATATATTTGTACACACATATATATGTACATATATATGTATATATATATGTATACACACATATTCATTTATATATGTATATGTATATATGTATATGTATATATCTATATCTATATCATCTATATCTATATATCTTTGAATATTATCCAGCCGTGAGAAAGAAAAGGGTACAAGCTCTCAGCTATAAGATGAATAAGGTCTGAGGATCTAATGTGAAACATGGTGACTATAGGTGATAACACTGTATTATATCATTGAAATTTGCTAACAAAATAGAACTTAATTGTTTTCACCAAAAAAGCAAGATATATAGGTGATGTTTGTGTTAACTAGGTTGTGGGAATCCTTTCAACAATGTATATGTATATGAAATCACCTCAGTGTACACTTTAAATATCTTACAATTTTATTTGTGAGAAAAATAATAAAGGATTGGGTTTGCTAGAAAGAAAGAGACAGGGATAGAGAAACAAAAAACCCTAATGTAGATTGTACATTCTTTCAAAAGGTCAGTCTCCAACAATAATCAACAAATCAAAAATGGTATTTTATTTAATAGTGAATTTACATAGGAGGAAAAAAAACAATGATTCATCTTGTTTTAAATTCTGTCTTTTAAGATAGAGGGTTTTCCTTTTTTTTCCCCAATTTTCAGTTCTAGATTTCTTGCATTTATTTTAACAACTTCTAGGTCAGCCCTTCATATATCGTTTTCTCATTTGTTCTACTATAAAAGTAGACTTTTACGAAATGCAGCCTGTGTGCTGACAGGCCAGGACCCAGCTGTCTGATCATCGCACATTAGTGCTACCTGACAGGTCCAAATGTATTGATTGGAATGAGAGGTCCACCACCATTTTTTAAACCCCTAGTAAAATTTGACTCAGTAAAAGGCAGTTGAAATATATGCTTATTTATGTTTAGGCTACAGGATTTCATCATCATTTATTCTTTCTTGACACTAGTAAATGGATGAGATAGGTGCTTTTGTAGAAACTTACTCTGTAGAGAAACTGTGTTGTAAGGTAAAAGTCACTCCATCCTCAGTCTCCAGAAAATGAGACTAATTCTTGTTTAACGTACAGAGAGCAAATCTGGTGCAGAAAGAGTCCATGTTTGGAAGGTATTTGGGAGTCTGAGAGTCTGTGGGCCTATTTGGGCTGTCAGGCCTTTTCTGGTTCATGCCTAGGGGGACACGTGGGTCTCTACTATCATGGCCTTAATCGCCCCACTTCTAGGATAATAATACAGACTCGGGAGGGAAAGAGGTGTGGACTGGCCTCAAGACCTCCATCATGGAATGTAATTGCTTTATATTTTTAGGCCTTGACTCTAAGAAAGGTATCACATCATGCATTGACTTTCTGTCCTTTCCTTTTTTGGTGTCCTTAACAGTGCGTAACTTAATTCTCAACCATCCTGAATTTTCCCTCACACTCTCTTTCCCTGAGGTAATTCATCAGCAGTGTAGTATGATTTGAAAATATTCCCATTTGGTAAAATAAACAAAACTATTACAAGAAAACTCCCTTGCATAAATCAGACTGACTTTTTAAAGTTTATGCCATTGGCACTATTGTTTTAGATCATAAACTCTTAGCGCGCAAGAGTGATGTAAGCTTTAACTTTTGTCCAATGCCATGTGATTAAACCTTAATATATAGCCACTATTTTCACCCATTAATGTATGTCTGTTTACTCAAATGCATTATGTTCCTTCTTATCACTTCGATGTATTATATAAACTAAGAAAGATGTAGAAGTCCATAGAAAAATATTTTTCCTTACACTTTTTTTTTTTGAAGAATTCCTATTATATGAGAATTTTCTTTTTCCGTTCTTAGGCAGAGAAAAATATTTTCTCTGTTAGCAATGATATTACTCCGTTATTTTTAGCCAGGTCATCTTTCAGGTTGCCTTTTGGTTATTAACTACTCTGTTTACACTCATCTCAAGAGATACCATTCCTCTCTTATTCCAAAGTGCACAGTCCTTACCTTACAACTCAGTGCCTCATGGAGTGAAGAGTGTGGATGTCACTGCTCTGAAGTTTCTCAACATAATAAATTTATCAGCGTGTCCATTCTGTTTGTGGGGCTGTGCCACACTTTGATGGATTCTGACTTAATTTCTTACATGACACCTAACCTGCAGAGAAATATTTTTATCTTGTTCCCTGAGAACAGTTAACTAATGAAACAATTAATCACCTTCCAAAATGAAATGCAAAACTTTTAATTAACAAGGCTGAAGCAAAGGAAATTATAGATGTTATATACATATATATCCTGAGTAGGAAAGTGAGTGAGGTATAGAGCTAGTCAAACTCATTGCATAGACATTGGATAATAATCATCTATTTCAAAGAGAAGAACCAACCTGGCATTCACAATAAAGGCTGGACTTAAATAATCAGTGTAGAATGCAGAACAGGGTGAGAAATTCTTCATATTACATTATTACATATTTCCCATGGTGGGAGGCAGAATGGAATGGGAAATTATATACATTATACATATACATATACATATACATATACATATACATATACATATACATATACATGTATATGTGTGTGTGTATATATATGTATTATATAAACTAGGAAAGAGGTAGGAGTCCATAGGAAAATATTTTTTAGCCACAATAGCATATATATATATATATATATATATATATATATATATATATATATATCATCCTTCCTTTCTTTGTTTTCAGAGATCCATTATTTCAAGATTCATACGGTCTAAGACACTGAGATTTACCATAGTTCTTGAACTTTCTGAGTCCATAAGTGCTTTGTTTTTCATTATTAGTAGATGGGCATTTGTTAGTTGTTTCAGCTCCCTAACAAAAAGTACTCTCCATAGAAGGTTTGAGATAGCATTTTGTGTCTATAGCGTTCCCTTTGGATCAGGCAGGGGAAACCAAAGGTTAAGAGGCAGAGACAGAATAGAGGGAGAACAAGGCCTGGTGAGGATGGTGTCCTGAGAAGGTAGTAGATAGGAGGTGGGAGTGAGTCACCGGTAAAAAGTCAATTTCAGACCGAAGAATGGAACTAAGAATCACATACTTTGGACTTGGGGGAGGCAGTGAAGGATTATGGGAAATGCACTGGACTAGGACCTAAGGGCTGGGTCTAGGCTTGGTCCTGTTACCTGATTGTTTGTGTGACTTTAGGTACATTATTTAATTTTACTAGCTGTCAGTTTTGTCATCGGTAACAATAAATGGAAGCACCAAATGATTTCTAAGTTCCATCACAGTTTTAAAATCTATAATTCTATGCTGTCTTATTCTGAGCCAACATACTGTCAAAAGGAATGAGGCTGTTTAGAGAACATTAGAATTAAGTTGGAAATGAACACAGTAGATCAATCCTTTTGACACTGATGGTTAGTTAGCAATTTAAAAATCATAGTTAGTAAATGAATTCATGAGAAAGATAAAGAGAACATTCACCAAATGCACTCTATTAAATAACACTTTCTATTTTATGAGTTGACAGTAACAATAGATTAAAAAGTTACTTAAACAAATAACTTGCATATTTGAAAAATTATTTAACAGAGGAATGCACTCCTTTCATATTTCATTTGCTATTTTAAAAAAGCTATAGTTGCCCATAAACAAAAATCTTTAGAACAGAAGCATTAAAAACTTTTCATTTTACTTTTATTTACAAAGGAAGTTACATTGAAATGTTGAAATTGCTTTGCAAGTGAATGTGGTGCATGTTTCTTCACCTCTGAAGGCATGTGTTGGAATGCAGACTTTATCTAGACACAAATCTCCTGGGTATTTTAACAAAATATGAATAGAAAGAAAAACAGGGATTACTCAAAGGAAAAATTGAAAGCCAACTTGTACCTCTACAGCACTGAGGTGGCAGAAACAGCTGCACAACAGCTTAATCCTTGTGACAAGCCCAAAACTCTATAATAACGGCTGGCACTGTCTGATGAAATTGCCAAAGAGCCAGATGCCACAGCTGGGAACATTATCCTTGTGTTTCAGATGAAACTGATACAGCAAGTAGCACTCCATTGTTAACTCCTTGGTATCTGTATAAGCTTTCTGCAAAGAACTGAAGTCTTATGTTACAAAATGTAAGTTGCAAAGAAGAATGGGAGGCATGAATGACAAGGATAACAATTTTATTAGGAAAAGAAAACGAAGAAGAGACTGTAAATATTGTTCAAAGAAGGAAAAACAGAAAATAGGGGTGATTTTTAAATGATAAACTATAGGGGGATGGAGGAGTTGTGACAGCATCAGGTTGATGAATGCTCTGAACATCATGGGACTACATTTTCTCTAAAGTAGGTGATAGCATTTTTGACAGAAACAATGAGGAAAACAACAGGGAGAGTATTTGAACTAGAAAAGATGATGAAGAATTATTTCCTGATAACATTCTAAGTAATCTGTAAATGTTAACTGAACGTATACAACCGATATGTATGGTCCTGTGTTAATAACTGGATGGATCTCAGAGTCTATAATATAGAATAGTATAGTCTATAGTATGTGTCTATATGATATATAATAAATATTGTATAGTCTACTACAACATGTAAGACCTTATGTGAAGTATTGGAGTGTTTGAGACTATTGTATAATCTCGTCTGTAGTTATAGTCTATATGGTAGACAGAGTAGCACCCCTCCCTAGCCCCCAGGATATCCAAACGATAATTCCAGAGCCTGTGAATATATTAACCTTACATTGCAAAAGAGACTTCGCAGGTGTGATTAATGGTATGGTATATGAGATAGGGGATTATCTAGGATTATTTGGGTGGGTTCAATCTAATTACATCAGACAACTTTTCTGGCTGGGTCAGAGAGATGAGATAAAAGGAGAGTTTGAAGCATCAGAGAGATTCAGCTCATCATGGCTGGCTTTGCAATTGGAGAAAGGGGGCCATAAGTCAAGGAATGTGAGTAGCCTCTACAAGCCTGGAATGGCCCTTGGCTGACAGCAAGGATCTCAGTCCTACAACACAAGGAACTGAATTCTGTCGACCATACAAATAAACAAAGAAATGGGTTCTCCTATGTAGGCTCCAGAAAGGAGAGTAGCCCTGATAATACCTTGTTTTAGGCTGCCAAGTTTGTGATAATTTGTTACAGGAGCAATAGGAAACAAATGCGATCTGTAAGTTATTACATGCATAGCATGTTAAAAATAAAAGGGGAAAATACCAGTATAGTCATGTGCTGTTTAATGACAGGTGTGTTCTGAGAAATGTGTTGTTAGACAGTTTCGTCGTGTGAATATCACATTGTACTGATATAAACCTAGATGGACTGGTCTACTATGTGTGTAGTCTATGTGGTGTAGACTGTTGCTTCTAGGCTGCAAGCCTGTACAGCATGTTACTGTACAAAACAACACAAGATTAAATCAAGCACAAGAGAAAATCGTGCAATCAAGAGATACAGTAAACACGAAATGCATGAGGCTGCTGCCCGCATAACGTGGCATACTGTATTATAGTGAAGTTTTTTTAAAAATAAGTACAAAGAGTACTAAAATAACACTAACAATATATTGCAGGGATACCTTGTTTTGTGTGCTTTGCTTTATCACACTCCACAGATGTTGTATTTTCTACAAATTGAAGGCAAGACCCTCTCCCAGCAAAGATATTATGACTTTTTATTATTGTGATACTCGCTTTATTGCCGTGTTCTGGAATGGAATCAGCAACAGCTCCAAAGTATGCCTGTGTAATAAATATTAATACATAAGCCAGTAACATAGTCATTTATTATCATTATCAAGTATCATGTTTTGTACATAATTGTATGTGCTATACTTTTATACAGCTGGCAGCACCGTAGGTTTGTTTACTCTAGCATCACCACAAACACATGAATAATACATTCAGCTGTAACTTTAGGACAGCTGTGACGTCACTAGGTGATAGGAATTTTTTAGCTACATTATAATCTTTCAGGACCACTATTGTACGAACATATTTGGTCCACTGTTAAGCGAAATGTTGTTTGTTACGTGGTGCATGACTCTGTAAATAGTGATGCTGAAATCATCAAGTTTTTGCTTATCTACTGACTAAGTAGTTACAAATGAAGGCAACTTGTTTGAAATCATGTAGGACTCACTGGGACTGAGAAGATTTTATGGGAAACAGATTAAATACAGACTTGGAAAGATATATAGGCTTTGTTGAGAAGAGGATGATGTATCTGAAAATTATGTGTGGGAAAATGACAAGAGAACTTTTATTTGCAGGAAAAGTTTAAGATGTTTTATGGGGGAAGTGGGTGAGAGCCTAAGGTTTTTATATATAGGAATCATAGGACAATAAGGAAAAGTGGATTTGGGGTAGATTATAGTAAATGTTTGGGCTTTCTTTTAATACCAGAAAGAAATATTTCACTTTTCAAGATGGCATGTAAATGTATCTGAGTCTCAGAAAATACACAATTATGCATTTTAACTGTACTGTGCTGTAATGGCTTACTGTTTGCTGATATTAAATAATTACTAAGGTATCACTATAACTACTAGATTCTTTATCTTACCCCAACGTTGCACCTGTTATGCCCATTCCCTGGATTTCTGTTTTTCTCATGCTCTTTGGGACTTTTCTGAAATGTAACCTCTTCGACGAGGATCTGGCCGGAGCTAGCCGCTTCCAACTTTTGTTGTGTATGCCTGTATTATAGCTTTCACTGTTGCCACATTTTAATTATTTGTGTACATGTCCATCTCCTTCACTCATTTCTATTTTCCTTTGAGTTCAACAAAAAGAACATTATAGCTATTGTTATTTAAACAATTACCAGAGTAAGGTACTTTATAATATTTTATTTACCTTGCAACTCTTTAGAAGCAGTTTTTTTTTAAGACTTTATTTTTTTATAGCAGTTTTAAGTTCAGAGCAAAATTAAGAAGGTACAAAGATTTGCCATGTACTCTGCCCCCACAGAGGAATAGCCTCCCTGGTAATCAACATCCCTGCTAGAGTAGTACATAGGTTACAACTGATGGAACCACGTTGACACATTATAATCACCCGAAGTCCATAGATTGCTTTAGGATTCAGTGTTGTTGTTGTTTTTCATCAATAGGATTATGCTTTTATTTTAAAGTTTTTTGGCGTGACAATTGTTAGTAAAGTTACATAGATTTCAGGTGTACAGTTCAGTGCAGTCTTGGTGTTGTGCATTCTATGGATTTTGACAAATATATAATGACACGTGTCCGTCATTATAGTGTCACACTGCCCTCTGTGCTTCACCTATTCATCCCTTCCTCCCGCCCTCAACCCCCTGTAACCACTGATTTATTTTTTTTTACTGTCTCTATGGTTTTGCCTTTTCCAGAATGTCATATATTTGCAATCAAACAGTATCTAACCTTTTCAGCAATTGTGCTCCTCAGTATTTATCCATAAGAGTTGAAACTATCCACACAAAAACCTGCATATGAATGTTTATAGTAGCTTTATTCATAATTGTTAAAGCTGGAAGTCACCAAGATGCCCTTCCATAAGTGAATGGTTAAATAAACCATGGTACATTCAGACAATGGTTATTCAGCATGAAAAGACAGGGAGGAGTATTAAATGCATATTACTAAGGGAAAGAATGAAACAAAATTATTTTTTTATTCTTTTTTTTAATCAAAGAAATAATGAATACTGTAAAACTTTTCTAATCCAATATAAGTTATACTGAAATGCAACAGTCTGCCACCTGCCTCCCACCCCATAGCTCTATCTGTACTCAAGATACTTCGTAAACTATTTCTGCTTGTAGGTCCTTATGTGGTTGCCTGCATATCGCTAAATAATGTGCCTTTAACTCTACTTTATTGGTGAAGGAGTCAAGTCATTCATTTATTTTTCACATGGAAACAAAATGGGTGGGGGACTCTATTTCTTAATTAGTCAATCTTAAACCTTGTTTATTGGTTATATATTATAAAAGATATAGATTAACTACCTAATTTAAAATTGTTTGCTTATGCTTCTATTTTCTGTTCCAATATTTGTAGCCAACATCTTCATACTTTTTTATAGTAGCGAATATGAGTTTCCCACTCTTCCCTCTACCTTCTCTTCCCCCCTTTCACCTTCCAGCTTGTTAGCTATGTTTTACTTCTTCAACAAGCTCTCCTCTCTCTTTTAGAAACTGAAAAAAATATAACTGAGTAGAAACAATTCATTTGAAGGGCTGGAAAATCAAATTGGAGGAATTCTCCCAGAAAGTAGAGTAAAAAGGCAGAGATAGTAAAAGTGAAATAAAACAGATCCCATAGTGGCTCATCCAGGCAGCCATTTATCTAATCAATAGGAACACATTAAGAGGTATTAGAGAAAATAAGTCTACACAGTTTATTCAGATCCATTCCTGAAAGCTGATGACCAATAAACAGTGATTGCATTATTTAGACTGTAAGTATTATTCACTGGAAAACCAGTTTTTTCTTTTGTTTTGTTTTTCTTGAAGCCACTAATGTCTTAACTCTTGAAGAATTATATCGCTAGCATGGAGGTGAAATGAGCCTTTATCATATTCTTTTTTTTTCTTTAAATTAAAGTTTATTGGGGTGATAATTGTTAGTAAAGTTACATGGATTTCAGGTGTACAATTCTGTATTACATTATCTGTATCTCACATTGTGTGTTCACCACCCAGAGTCAGTTCTCTTTCCATCACCATATATTTGACCGCGTTTACCCTCTTCTAGACCCCACAACCCCTTAACTATTGCTTATGTCTATGAGTTTTTGTTCTTTCAGTTGTTTGTCTTGTTCTTTTGTTGTTTTCAGTTTATATACCACATATCAGTGAAATCGTATGGTTCTCTACTTTTTCTGTCTGACTTATTTCGCTTAGCATTACAATCTCAAGATCCATCCATGTTGTCACAAATGGTCCTATTTCATCTTTTCTTACTGCCGAATAGTATACCATTGTGTATATATACCACAACTTTATCCATTCATCTATCGAAGGACATTTTGGTTGTTTCCAAGTCTTGGCCACCGTAAACAAAGCTGGAATGAACATTGGAGCACACGTGTCTTTATGGATAAACGTTTTCAGATTTTTTGGGTAGATACCCAGGAGAGGGATTGCTGGGTCATATGGTAATTCTATTCGTAATTTTTTGAGGAACCTCCACACTGCCTTCCATAGCGACTGCACTAATCTGAATTCCCACCAACAGTGTATGAGGGTTTATTTATCTCCACAGTCTCTCCAACACTTGTTACTATTTGTCTTGTTGATGATAGCCATTCTAACTGGGGTGAGGTGATATCTCATTGTGATTTTTATTTGAATTTCTCTGATGATTATTGATGTTGGGCATTTTTTCATGTCTGTTTGCCGTTTGTATGTCCTTCTTGGAGAAATGTTTCTGCAGGTCCTCTGCCCACTTTTTCAATTGGGTTGTTTGTTTTTTTGTTGTTGTTGAGTTGTTAAGTGTTTTAATCATAAATGAATGTTGTATCTTGTCAAATGCTTTTTTTCTGCTTCAGTTGATAAAATCATGATTGTAGTCCTTTATTTTGTTTATGTGATGTATCACATTGATGGATGTTGATTGATGGATGTTTTGATGTATGTTGTTGAACCATCCTTGTGCCCCGGGGATGAACCCCATTTGGTCGTGATGAATAATCTTTTTAATGCATTGTTGCATTCGATTTGCTAGAATTTTGTTTAGGATTTTTTCATCTGTATTCAACTTTTGTACGTTGATTTTGTAGTGGGCAACTTTACCGTTTTCGTTTATTGTTTGTAATACCTTTTTCGAGGAGTCTTTAGGGTTTTCTATATATAGCATCATGTCATTTGCAAAGAGTGACAGTTTACCTTCTTCATTCCCAATTTGCATGCTTTTTATTTCTTTCTCTTGCCTGATTGATCAGAGATATTGGTCTGTAGTTCTCTTTTTTTTGTGTTATCCTTACCAGGTTTTGGTATCAGGATAATATTGGCCTCATAAAATGAGTTAGGGAGTACTGTCTCTTCAATTTTTTTAAGAGTTTGCGCAGGACAGGTAGTAGATCCTCTTTGAAGGTTTGGTAGAATTTACTAGTGAAGCCATCTGGTCCCGGACTTTTGCTTTTGGGAAAGTTTTGAATGACTGATTCAATTTCGTTACTGGTGATCGGTCTGTTTAGATTTTCCAGTTCTTCATGGTTCAGCCTAGGAAGGCTATATGTTTCTAAGAAGTTGTCAGTTTCTTCTAGGTTATTTGGTGGCATAAATACTGATGACTGTTATGTGTTCTTGTTGTATAGTCTCTTTTATCATTATGAAATGTCCATCTTTATCTCTTATTACCTTTTTTATCCTGAAGTCTGTTTCATCTGATATCAGCATGACTACATCTGGTTTTCTCTGGATACCATTTGCTTGGAGTGTCAATTTTCACTCTTTCGCTTTGAGTCTGTGTTTGTCCTTATAGTTGATATGTGCCTTGGAGGCAGCATATGGTTGGGTTTAGTTTTTTTGATCCCATCTGCTACTCTGTGCCTTTTTATTGGTGAGTTCAGTTCATTTACATTTAGGGCGATTATTGATATGTGAGGATTTCCTATCATTCTATCTTTAGTTTTCTGGTAAGACTGTCTCCATTGTTTCTTTGCCTTTTTGTTGTTGTCTATTATTTCTGTGTGGTGGTATTCTATGATGTTTCCCTCTGTTTCTTCTTTTATTACAGTATATATTTCAGTTCTGGATTTTTTTTTTTTTGGAGTGGTTACAATTGAGTTTATATAAAAGAAAGTTTGATATTTAGAATATTTCATTTTCTTCTTAATGCTTAATTTCTCCATTCCCCTATTCCGATTCAGGCCTTTACTCTGCCCCCTTTTATGTTTTGGTTACCACAAATTATCCCTATTTATGTTGGTCAAATAGCCTCTATCAGTATTTCTTGTACTGCAGGTCATGTGATAGAAAATTCCCTTAGCTTCTATATGTCTGGAAAGGTATTTATTCATTCTTCATATCTAACGGATGTCTTTGCTGGATGTGTTATTCTTGGCTCATAATTTCTCTCTTTCAATAGTTTGAATATTTGGTTCCACTCCCTCGTGGCTTATAGAGTTTCTGCTGAAAAATCTGATGATATTCTAATAGGGTTTCTGTTGTAGGTTACCGTCTTCTTTTCCCTGGCTGCTCTGAGGATTCTATCTTTGTCGTTGATTTTTGACAGCTTCAATACAATGTGCCTTAGAGAAGTCCTGTTGGGGTTGAGGTTATTAGGTATTCTATTTGCTTCTTGGATTTGAGGATCAAGTTCTTTCCACAAGTGTGGGAAGTTCTCATTGACTGTTTGAATATGCTCTCTGTTCCCTTCTCTCTTTCTTCTTCTGGTATGCCCATTATTCTTATATTGCTCTTTCTGATGGAGCAGAAAGTTCTTGTAGAGTTCTTTCATTTGTGTTAAGTCTCAAGTCTCTTTCTTCTTCCATCCATGTCATTTGTAGATTTCTATCTTCGATGTCACTGATTCTTTCCTCCATCTGGTCAACTCTAATACCTAAGCTGGCTATGTCATTCTTTGTTTCTTGTATTGAGTTCTTAATCTCCAGGAACTCTATTTGGTTCATTTTAAAAATGTCAATCTCTTTGGTAAAATGTTCATTTTGTTCATTGATTGTGTTTCTGAGTTCACTAAACTCCCTGTCTGTGTTTTCTTGCATCTTGTTGAGTTTTTTTAAGAACTGCATTCTTGAATTCTCTGTCATTTAAGTCACGTATTTCCATATCTTTAAGTTCATTTTCTGGAGACTTTTCATTTTCTTTCTGAGCTGTTTTGTTGCCTTGGTTATTCATGGCAATTAATAATTTATTATTTCTCTTCATAGGCATCTACAGGAGTGGGTTCTGCAACCGGTTGATAGAAAGAGGTCTTTCTTTTGTTTTCCAGTAGGTTTTGGTAGAATGTTGTATTTTCTCTCCCACTGCAGCCTTTTAGTCTCTCTCACACTGTAGTGTTATGTTTTCTCTGCACCATTCCAACTTCTCACACAATGGGGGGATTCCCTGGAAGGTGGGCTTCTCCTCTGTGTACATTTTGCCTGGCTCACACGGCACCACCTCTTTGGGGGGATCTGGAGAGCTTCTGAAGTTCCAAAGCTCTTCCTGCACCAGACTCAGAGCCTGTGTGTTTCAGCAGCTCTGTTTACTCCTGCAGCATATTCTTAAGGTGTTTTATTTTATTAGTTTTAATTTCTTAAATTTTAAGGAATAATTGACACATATAATTGTATATATTTGAAGTGTACAGCATGATAGTTTGTTGTACATACACACTATAGAGCGATTACCAAGATCAAGATGATTAACACATCTAGAATCTCACATAGTTTTTAACATAACTGTTTAAAAATATATTTTTATGTGTATGTGATGAGAATGCTTGACATCTACTCTCAGCAACTTTCAAATATTCAATACTATGTTGTTAACTCTAGTTCCTTTATTTTTTAACCATTTCAGTCATGCTAGCAATCATAAAAATGCCCCTTTTATTTCCTGCCATCACACCCCCAGTCAGCTTGGTTGCTCAGCAACTCTTCGCTTCTGGTTATCATCCAGAACTTCCTTCTGCTTCCATGGTTGAATCCACTTTTTCTTGGATTCCATATCTTTCTGTTCCTTGGTTTACTTCTTCCTTTTGCTAAATGACTTCAAGTAACTTCCTAAGAAAGGACGGTGGGGTGGGTGGGGGGTGGTTTGGAGATGGGGTGGGGTGGGGGGAGGCAGGGGGTTGGAGTGGAAGATCAACTCTTGAGTTCTTGCGTACATGAAATGTCTTTATTTTTCACTTAATTCCATGCATGCACCTGCATACTTAATTCTAGGCCCCCAGTTTATTTTCTCTCAGAACTTGAAAACTACTGATGGATTGTTACCTGGAATCCAGTTTACTAATGAAGTATATATTATGTTGAAATGATACCTACTTTTTTGTAGTAACTTTTTTTCTTTTCTTGAAAGCATTTAAGGTTTTATCTTTGAGGTTCTAAAATGTTATATACACATGTCTAGGTGTGGGCCTTTTATCAGTCATTGCTCTGGAGATTTTTCAGTCTGAAGACTTGTGTTTATGTAGCATTTCTGTAACTCTTTTACTATCTTTTCCTATCCTTTCCTTTATTCTCTTCCTTTTATTCTTTTTAATCTTATTTATGAGGTCCCTGTTAGTTAAAAGTTAAATGATGCCTAGAGAAAAACTAAAAAGGAAACAGTAAAAATGTTTTAAAATAAGGATAGGCAAAGATTTATTGGGAAAACTAACAAAAATAAGACAAATGTAACATTAGTCATTTCAAGCAAAATAAAATTAAAATATAGTATTTACGAAGAGCATAATGTACAATAAAATTATGGATCATGTATTGAAATGCACCAGAAAAGATATATACATCTAAAAAGTCAAACTATTAGATATAAAAGGAGAAATGAAAAACAGTTATTGTGAAAGCAACATGTAGTTTATGGAACATAAAAATACCCTGTTTCCCTGAAAATAAGACCTAGCCAGACAATCAACTCTAATGTGTCTTTTGGAGCAAATATTAATATGAGACCCGGTTTTATTTTACTATAATATAAGACCGAGTCTTATATAAGATATATAGTATAGTATAATATAATATGACATATTATAATATAATATAATGCAATATATTATAATACCGGGTATAATGTAATATAATATATAATATAATATAACTGGGTCTTATTTAATTTTTGCTCCAAAAAACGCATTAGAGCTGATTGTCCGGCTAGGTCTTATCTTCAGGGAAACAAGGTGTAGTCCAGACTAAGAGTTTTATGTGCATTAATATGTAATACTCCAACAATTCTGAGGCAATACTGTTTTTCTCATTTTATAGGTAAGAAAACTTAGTGTTTGAGATTTTAAGTAACAGACCAAGGATTAAATAAGTAGGAGGAAGTAATAGAGTTGCATTTCAAACCCAATTTTATGTGATTCTGGAGTCTGTATTCTAATACTCTGCATTTTGCCTTTCCTCACTGCCTCCCACAGATGAAGCAAACAAAACTCAGTAACATGAAGACTGAGTGATGATGGTTTAATTTAAAAGGCATGTGTCAAACTTCCAACTCAATGTAGTGGGAATGCAGCTAGATTTCTTCTGTCACATTTCCTGTTTTTATTTATTAAATTAATTGGGGTGACAATGGTCAGTAAAATTATATAGGTTTCAAGTTTACATTTTTATAATACGTCATCTTTATATTGCACTGTGTGTTTACCACCGAGAGTCAGTTCTCCTTCCATCACCATATATTTGACCCACTTTTCTGTCTTCTACCTCTCCCTCTCCCCATTTACCCTGTGGTAACTACTAAACTGAGTTTTTGTTTGTCTTATTCATTTGTTGCTGTTTGTTTTATATCCCGCATATGAGTGAAGTCTATGGTTCTCGAGTTTTCTGTCTGACTTATTTTGCTTAGCATGATAATCTCAAGATTCATCCACGTAGTTGTAAATGGCAGTATTTTATCTTTTTATGGCTGACTAATATTCCATTCTGTATATGTACCACATCTTCCTTAGCCAATCTTCTATTGAAACACGCTTTGGTTGTTTCCATGTCTTGGCCACCGTGAACATTGCGGCAGTGAACATAGGGGTACATACATCTTTACATAAATGTTTTCAGATTTTTGGGTAGATACCCAGGAGAGGGATTGCTGGATAGTATGGTAATTCTATTCCTAATTTTTTGAGGAACCTCCATACTGTTTTCCATAGTGGCTCTACCAATTTACATTCCCACCAGCAGTGTATGAGGGTTCCTTTTTCTCCACAGCCTCTCCAACACTTATTATTCTTCGTGTTGATAATAGCCATTTTAACTGGTATGAGGTGATATCTCATAGTGGTTTTGATTTGCATCTCCCTAATAGCTAGTGAAGTTGAGCTTTTCTTCATATATCCGTTGGCCATTTGTATGCCTTGTTGGGAGAAGTTTCTGTTCATTTCCTCTGCCCATTTTTTAATTGGATTGTTTGTATTTCATTGTTGAGTTTTGCCATTTCTTTATGTATTTTGGATATTAGCCCATTATTAGAAGTGTTGTTTGCAAATATCTTCTATTCAGTTGGTTGCTTCTTTGTTTTGTTGGTGATTTCTTCTGCTGTGCAGCTTTTTAGTTTGATATAGTCCCATTCATTTAGTTTTGCTTTTACTTCCCTTGCCTTTGGGATTAAATATCTTGTACTGCAAAGACCTGTGAGTATTTATAAATGCCCAGTGGCATATATCAACCACTACAGCACCGTACAGAAAGGTTTCACAATCCAAAAAAGTCCCCTGTGTTATCCTGGTTAACCCTCCCACCTCCCCCAAGCCCTTGGCATCCACAATAGATTTTCTGTCTCTATACTTTTGTCTTTTTCAGAATTTCATATGAATGGTATCGTACATTATATGTCTTCCTGAAACTTCATTGTTTCATTTAAGTAATATGTATTTAAGCAGTAGCATGTAACATTTGTCCATGTTGTTAAATAAATTAATACCTTATACTTTTTGTTCACTGAGTAATTGTCCATAGTGTGGATGTACCATGGTTTATTTCCTTGGCCCTTTGAAGGCCATCTTGGTTGCTTCCAGTTTGGGGTGTATCCTGATTTTTAAAGATTAACAGTAACTATTCACATTCTTAGGTACAAAAGGCCCACACATAGATAAGTCTCTATAACATTTTAGAACCTTGAAGATAAAGAGAAAATCTTAAATGCTTTGAAGGAGAGAAAAAATAAAAGCTACTACAAAAATATAACAAGGCTTGTCATAATATACTATCTATCACTGATGTATTTAACTTTCCAAATTACAAATGAAAAATGATTCAGGTCATTCAATATGTATTTTAAAGATGCAATAAATCATGCTTTGTTACTAAACAAGGAAGTATGAAAATAAATGAACTGAGCATTCAGGTAAAGTAATTATAAACAGAGAAATAGCCAATGGAAAGGTGAAAGAAAGGTATGATAAAAATAAAAATACATTACTAAATGGGAAAACACAAATATAGTAGAAATTATAAATAATTTCAAGAGTTTTTTTTTAGCTGGAATAACATATGCACAACTTTAGCATGTTTGATCAAGGAAAAGACCAAAATTCTTCAAGTACATAACATTAGAATGAAAAAGAAGACATATGCTATGTAAATGGTTTCAGAGTATAGAAAAAGCTATACATTTCCAAGATACATTTTATAAAATCAGAAGAATACTTATGTCTAACATAGACCTTCCCCCAACTTTAGAATAATTTTACTTATTTTTGGAAAAAAAAAAAAACTTTAAAAATTTGCTAGCAAGTTGACTTCAATTGGCTATTAAAAGAGATGGACACAAATTAATATGTATTGTCCTAGCAATGTGAGTATAGTATTAAAGTAATACATTATTTCAACATGTTAAAGGAAAGAAAATTTTTAATTTTAAGAGGTTTCTTGAGGGTGTTAGTTAATAATAATTACTAACTTTATTAAGTTATAATAATTTCTTTCATTGACTGCCTAAACTGTGCCAGGTATTATTCCAAGTGCTCTATACATACTAACTCATTGAATTCCCAGAAACCCATAAAAAATACGTACTATTATCATTTTACCAATTTTACAGGAACCAAGGAAACTGGGGTACAGATAGGTTATAACTGCCCTAGTGTTGCGCAACTAAGAAATAGTAAAGCCGGGACATAAACCTAGGAAATAAGATTCCAGAATTGTGCTCTTATCAACTAGCATACAGATTCACAGAATCTATTTCTGATTAAAAACAACAATGATGAAAACTATGAAACAGCAACCAGTACCAAAGAACACACCAACCACTTACTTTTACCATTACATAAAATTAGGAATAGAAATATAACGTAATAAAGAAGATCTGTTTCAACCTAAAAATGAACATCATAGTAAACAATGAAACACCAAAAGCAGAGCAGGACAAATATACCCTCTACTCGTATTCTTTTACACATTTCCAAAAAGTCTACGCAATTCAATGAGAAATAAAGTAGCATATCTTTTGGAAAAATAAAACATTTAGTTATCATAATTTGCATGTAATTTAATGACTTACCTAGGAATCCCAAGAGAATTCTTGGAAAACCTATTAGCAATAATAAGATGAATAAATTATCCAGATGGAAAAAAAATATATAAAAAGGTTCATGTTTTGTTATTTGACAATTTTACTGGAGGGGAAAAGCCCATTTCCAGTAACTAACAAATTAGAAACTGCCTAAGAATAATGTATAGGACCAAAATAAAAATAAAGCCAGCTACAGAACTTCGCTGAAATATCTAAAAAGAAGATACGAAATACATAGTAGTGGATGAAATGATTAAATATCATGAATTATTCCAGTGATGTACTGGTAAATGGGTTTCCTGTGAGGTCAGAATGGAGGAGCCATGATTTGTAGCCTTTGCTGATTTTCATGCCATCAAAACTTCTATCGTGGTTGATTTCAAGATATCAAGAGCTTAAAACCACCTGGCAAAATTCCTGAATTATTTAACAATTAGATTTCATGAGCTGGTAAGAGCTGCCTCCAGAACACAGCTGACTTATTCCCAATTTAATTTTTTGTATGTTTAATATAATTACATTGTAAGCCCCATATTTTTTTTTAAAGCTAAATGAAATAATTTTAAAATTCATGTGAAATTTATTTTGGAAAATAGGAAAATAAAGTCATGATACTAGCCAATCAAATTTCGCAGAAGTAGTGAGCAGGGAATGTACTACTATCTAGGAAAGCAGGTTATAAAACTATAATAAAAAACAATATGTTGTAGTCACACAAAACAACAGATCCATGGCTCACAATAAGCAAAGAGTAGATTCTATTGCATGTAAAAATCATTGTTTAATGATATCTAGCTTTACCTTTAGTTGTAGACATGCAAACTCATACAATGAGGAACCACTTTATTTTTTATAATTTAACAAATGAGCAAAGTTTTAAGTGATGATACTGAGTGTTAGAGATGATGTGGTTAAATGAGGACTTGTATATTTCATGGGATTGTAAAAAAAATTTTTTTTGCAAACTTCCTGGGAGTCAATTTATTAATAAGCATTAAGAATTGTAAAGCATCTATACATACCAGTCTACCCTCTTTTTAAAGTTTTATTTTAAATATGTTTTCAGTTTAGTGAAAAATTGGAAACAACCTAAATATCTCTCCTCATTTTGGGTCATTTTTGCTTCATGCATCTGAAACCCACTGCACCTAGCTTAAGGGATGGCAGAAGGGGATTTGTACAGACATTCATAGATATTTCATGGGACCCAGGAGCAGGAAGTACAAGTGATTCTATAAGAACTAAAACAGAAAACTAAAAAAAGCCATTTGTTTCCAGGACAGCCATGTTCTTATCTGTCTCTGATGCTCCATGATCTCTTATTATTGCCTGGCTTTTGTGGGGCTGTAGAGAAAGTAGTTTTTGTGTTTCTGCAGTCAGGGATTATTCTGAGCCAATTTTACTGAACCGTAGGGCTGGCTAAAAGAGTAATCAGTAGAAGGCAATTTCCAACTGTGAGAAATCCAGATTTACCTAACTCCAGGGATATGTATTTAGATTTCAAGAGATAAGGTGAGATCTGGAATGTGGAGACATCCCTACGTTGTAAAGATGAATATAGTGGTTTTTATCTTTCCTCTGGATAAATTTATTTGTATTCCATAGGGTTAGAGTGGGAACCCAGGATGCTTTTCAAGGAGGAAACGCTTATTTCTCTGTATCTGGCAGGGAGGGGACAATGCATATTTCAGCACTTGGATTCATTGTTTTGGCTTTCTTGCCCATAATACAGATCACATGTTTGTGTAGCATAACATTGAGCTGTCATCTCATTGCCCTAAGTAATTGAGGCACAGAGGAATCACAAGGTTATTTGTTGTAAATTAAGTAATAATTAAACTGCTCTGCTCCAGAAACCTGTTTGTGCATTCAGGATAATATAAATAAATACAGATATTTAAAAAAAAAATGTTTTTGATTCATTCTCCAGCATCTCCCTTTAGCTTTGCTCATTAGTTCTTATGGTTCTAAAATGGCTGCTACCAAGACCTCTGAAACTTTAGCACCCAAGGCTAAGTAATTCAGTTTTCCTGTTCTCTCAATTACAAATTCTCCTGGGAGAGAACCAAATCATAATCCACCTTACTACACAAGACTGCACAGTCTTCTGAATAACAAAGAAGAGGAAATGACTGACTCCTTTAGTACAACCTCCAATAGTAGGAAAAATGATTAAGTTGTTTCTAATACCATAGATTATTATACAGATACTAAGACTGTGTTTTTGAAGAGTACTTAATGATTCTGGAATGTGTTCATGATAAGTGTTTATGCTCTTGAGGGAAGTTAGTCTGTGTTTTTCTTTTCTTGTAATGTGTCTGGTTTTGGTGTTAGGGTAATACTGGCTTCGGAAAGTGAGAAGTGTTCTCTCCACTTCTACTTTTATGGTAAAGAGTGTGTAGAATTGAAACTTTGTTTTTTTCCTTTTAAATATTTGGTAGAATTCACCAGTGAAACCATCTGGGCCTGGAGTTTTACTTGATGGAAGTTTTTTAACTGTGTGTTTAATTTTTTAATAGATGTAGGACTATTCATATTATTTATTTCTTCTTGAGTGAGTTTTGGTAGTGTTTGTCTTTGAAGGAATTGGTACTCTATGGACGTTTTTAAAGAGAAGCAGCTTTAGAATACAATTAGGTATCATTCTTAAAAATCATTAACTTTTCCTTTGAAGGATAATTTTAATCCTAAATTCAATAGAACATCTTAGTAAAAGTTTGTTTGTTTGTTTGTTTTGGTTGTTGTTGTCATGTTGTTGTGTGTTTTTTTTGTGTGTGTTTTTTTTTTGTAAATTCCTTGTGCCTAGACTTCCAGGATTCAGACAGTGTCAAAACAGCTTAAGTTTCTTAATTCTCAACTGTGGTTAATTGGATTTTCAGTTGAGGAATTACTCTTGCAGTGACCGCTTCCTTAGTTTATAAAGGTATTGTCTATTTATTTTCGATCCATTCAGCCAGATGGGCCTCTAACATGTTCTCCATGAGAAAGAAAGAAAACTGAATGGGGATGCATATTGCTTCTGTGAGAATAAAAAACCAACAACAACAAAATCATGTCTAATATTTCTCCTGACTGTGACACAATTTTTTCAGATGTGTCCATGCTTTACTCTTGGGTCTTAAATATCTCTCCTACTCATACCTTTCAATCTAGGAGTTTGTTTAAATTAATTTTATGAAATGTTTAATTAGTTGGCTAACAGGTTCTAGGGACCAAGTTTGCCTTAGTAACATTTAGCAAATGATATTTGTAACCTAGTTAAGCTTTAGATTGACAAGGACAGTACCCCACAATCCAAAAACGAACATAATTAGAAAATTCGAACTTTAAAATCAAGGTTTAAAATTATTTCATTATACCAATTATGAATTTAACTTTAATCTTAGTCAATGGAACATCTAGAATTTTCAAGAATTTGACGACTTTTTTTTTTTTGTTTGTTTTTTGTTTATGTGATGTATCACATTGATGGATTTTCATATGTTGAACCATCCTTGTGCCCCGGGGATGAACCCCACCACTTGGTCGTGATGAATAATCTTTTTAATGCATTGTTGTATTCGATTTGCTGGAATTTTATTTAGGATTTTGGCATTGGTATTCATTAGAGATATTGGTCTGTAGTTTTCTTTTTTTGTGCTGTCCTTACCAGGTTTTGGTATCAGGGTAATGTTGGCCTCATAAAATGAGTTAGGGAGTACTGTCTCTTCTTCAATTTTTTGGAAGAGTTTGTGCAGAATTGGTATTAGATCCTCTTTGAAGGTTTGGTAGAATTCACTAGTGAAGCCATCTGGTCCCGGACTTTTGCTTTTGGGAAGGTTTTGGATGACTGATTCAATTTCATTACTGGTGATCGGTCTGTTTAGATTTTCCAGTTCTTCATGGTTCAGCCTTGGAAGGCTATATGTTTCTAAGAACTTGTCCATTTCTTCTAGGTTGTTGAATTTGGTGGCATATAGTCCTTCATAGTATTCTTGGATGATCCTTTGTATTTCTGTGGTGTCCGTGATAACTTCCCCTTTTACGTTTCTGATTTTGTTAATCAGTGTCTTCTCTTTTTATCTTAGTAAGTCTAGCCAAGGGTTTGTCAATTTTGTTAATCTTTTCAAAGAACCAGCTCTTTGTCACATTAATTTTTTCTATTGTCTTTTTGTTCTCTATTTCATTTAGTTCTGCTCTAATTTTTATTATTTCCTTTCTTCTGCTGACCTTGGGTTTTACTTGTTCTTCTTTTTCTAGTTCTTTAAGGTGTAACATGAGGTTATTTATTTGGGAGTTTTCTTGTTTCTTGAGATAGGCCTGTAATGAGATAAATTTCCTCTTAAAACTGCTTTCGCTGCATCCCAAAAATTTTGGTAGGATGTATTTTCATTGTCATTTGTTTCTATGTATCTTTTGATCTCTCCTCTAATTTCTTCTTTGACCCAGTCCTTCTTTAAAAGTATGTTGTTTAATCTCCATGTATTTGTGTTTTTTACCGCTTTCTTTTTACAGTTGATATCCAATTTCAAAGCCTTGTGATCAGAGAATATGCATGGTATGATTTCAATCTTCTTAAATTTGTTGAGACTGATTTTATGTCCCAATATATGGTCTATCCTTGAGAATTTTCCATGTACACTAGAAAAGAATGTATAGTCTGATGTTTTAGGATGAAGTGCTCTATAAATGTCAATTATGTCCATTTCATCTAATGTGTCATTTAGGGCTACTATTTCGTTATTTATTTTCTGTTTGGATGATCTATCCATAGCTGTCAATGATGTATTTAAGTCCCCTAGTATAATTGTGTTTTGGTCAATTTCTCCCTTTAGTTCTGTTAGTAGTTGCTTGGTGTATTTCAGTGCTCCCTGATTGGGGGCATAAATATTGATGACTGTTATGTCTTCTTGTTGTACAGTCCCCTTCACCATTATGCAATGTCCATCTTTGTCTCTTGTTATCTTTTTCACCTTGAAGTCTGTTCCATCTGATATCATTATGGCTACACCTCATTTTCTCTGGGTACCATTTGCTTGGAGTGTCAATTTCCACCCTTTCACTTTGAGTCTATGCTTGTCCTTGTAGCTGAGATGAGTCTCTTGGAGACAGCATATGGTTGGGTTTAGTTTTTTGATCCAATCTGCTACTCTGTGCCTTTTTATTGGTGAGTTCAGTCCATTTATATTTAGGGTGATTATTGATGTGTGAGGATTTCCTGTCATTCTATCTTTAGTTTTCTGGTAAGGCTGTGTCTCCATTGTTTGTTTGCTTTTTGTTGTTGTCTATTATTTCTGTGTGGTGGTATTCTATGATGTTTCCCTCTGTTTCTTCTTTTATTTCAGTATATATTTCAATTCTGGATTTATTTTGAGTGGTTACCCTTAAGTTTATGTAAAAGAAAGTTTGATATTTAGAGTATTCCATTTTCTTCAGCACGCTTACTTTCTCCATTCCCATATTCCGGTTCAGGCCTTTACTCTCCCCCTTTTTGAGTTTTGGTTGCCACAAATTGTCCCTGTTGATGGTGGACGAATAGCCTCCTTTAGTATTTCTTGTAGTGCAGGTCGTGTATTAGAAAATTCCCTCAGCTTCTGTATGTCTGGAAAGGTCTTTATTCCTCCTTCATATCTAAAGGATATCTTTGCTGGATATATTATTCTTGGCTCATGATTTCTCTCTTTCAATAGTTTGAATATTTGGTTCCACTCGCTCCTGGCTTGTAGAGTTTCTGCTGAAAAATCTGATGATAATCTAATGGGCTTTCCTTTGTAAGTTACCGTCTTCTTTTCCCTGGCTGCCTTGAGGATTCTTTCTTTGTCGTTGATTTTAGACAGCTTCAATACAATGTGCCTTGGAGAAGGCCTGTTGGGATTGAGGTAACTAGGTGTTCTATTTGCTTCTTGGATTCGAGGGTCCAGTTCTGTCCACAAATTTGGGAAGTTCTCATCGACAATTTGTTTGAATATATTCTCTGTTCCCTTCTGTCTTTCTTCTCCTTCTGGTATGCCCATTATTCTTATATTGCTCTTTCTGATGGAGTCAGAAAGTTCTTGTAGAGTTCTTTCATTTCTTTTAAGTCTCAAGTCTCTTTCTTCTTCTATCTGTGTCATTTCCAGGTTTCTATCTTCGATGTCACTGATTCTTTCCTCCATCTGGTCAACTCTACTACCTAAGCTGGTTATTTCATTCTTAATTTCTTCTATTGAGTTCTTAATCTCCAGAAATTCTATTTGGTTCTTTTTTAAAATTTCAATCTCTTTCGTAAAATGCTCATGCTGTTCTTTGATTGAGTTTCTGAGTTCATTTAACTGCCTATCTGTGTTTTCTTGTATCTCATTGAGTTTTTTCAGAACTGCAATCTTGAATTCTCTGTCATTTAAGTCACATATTTCTGTATCTTTAAGTGCCTTCTCTGGAGATTTTTCACTTTCTTTCTGAGCTATCTTGTTGCCTTGGTTATTCATGGCGATTACTGGTTTACTATTTCTCTTCCTAGACATCTACAGGAGTGACTTCTGCAACAGGTTGATAGGAAGAGGTCTTTCTTTTGTTTTCCAGTACTTGTTGGTAGAATGTCTTATTATGTTTCCAACTGCAATTTATTTTTCTTCTCCCACACGGTAGTGCTGTTTTCTCTGCACTATTCCTGCTTCTCACACAATGGGGGGATTCCCTGGGAGACGGGCTTCTCCTCTGTTAATAGTTCATCTAGGTCACAGGGCGCAGTGTCCCGGTGGGTATGCGGGGAGCTTTTGATATTCCAAAGCTCTTCCAGCTCCTGATTCAGAGCCCGTATATTTCAGCAGTTCTGTTTACTCCTGCAGGGATCCGCTCAGATAGGTGGGGTCAGGGGCGGGGTGAGTTGTGAGAGGTGGCCCAGAGCTATGGCGGCAACCACCACCACAGCCGGTCCTGCTTCCACGACTCCCTCCCCTTTGCCGGAACCAGTTGGGCTGCGAATTTGTGTCTGCGGTCCACAGTTCTCAGAACAGCAAATTTTCTGTTGTTTTGATCTGACACTGCTACTGTTTCGCTTCTAGCACCGGGCAGGTGGGGGCGGGGCGAGCTCTGGGAGGGGAGGGAGGGGGCGGCTAGTCTCAGTGCCTAAGGCTCCATTCTCTGCTCGGCAGTGAGGGCTTAAACCACCGTTTTCAGCCTTTTTCCCTCAGTCTTTTCTCCGAGGTCTCTGCCGTGAGCGTTGGGTTCAGCCGTGTTATATGCTGTCCCCTCAGCCCTGTGGGACATAAGCGGAGCCCTAGCAGTCCGAGTTCTTCCCTCTCGTGCAGCTGCGGTAGTTCCAGGAAGCAGTGAGCTCCGCGCACTGAGTTAGGTCTGCGTCCTGCGCCAGCGCGGCTCCGTCTCCGCGCGCTTCTCCCTTCCCTCCTCCCCCCACTCGTGCGAATCTCCCACCTGTAGGTGATTTCAGTCGGTAGTGGGCCTCTTCCTCTTGCCTGTCTGCTGTGCAGGGAGTCCTTTGTGGAGTTTTTGTTGTTTGATTAGTTGTAAATTCCAGGGGAGCTTTACAGAGGCTCACCTCACGCCGCCATTTTTGATGACTTCTTAACCAAATTTCTCCTCAGATGATTTACTTTTTTTATTTTATAAGCCAGGTTTATTGAAGTATAACTTATGTATTATGAAGTTCACCCTTTTTTAGTATATAAATTCTGTGGGTTTTGACAACATAATTGGCTTCTTGAATTGCCTTATTCCTATCCTTTCACTCTCCTATTGTCCTGCCTAGTACTGTTCTTCTATTACCCTTCTGTAATTACCCCACCCAACACTCTTGGAAATATTTGAAATAAATGGGTAGGTCCTCTTACAAGTTTTATAGTATTACACGTAATATGAAAAGGAAATGATGATTTCTGGTAGTACCGTGTTTTCCCGAAAATAAGACCTAGCCAGACCATCAGCTCTAATGCGTCTTTTGGAGCAAAAATTAATATAAGACCCAGTCTTATAGTATATTATGTTATATAAGACCCAGTCTTATATTACATTAAAATAAGACTGGGTCTTATATTAATTTTTGCTCCAAAAGCACATTAGAGCTGATAGTCTGGCTAGGTCTTATTTTTGGGGCAACATGGTATATAAAGATGCCAACTGCTTTCTTAAAACTTAATGATTAGTCCTGAATATGTGAGAGATTGTTTTCTTTTGCATTGGCTGGAAACTTCAGCATATCTTCTTAACGTTTATACTGTAATTGCTGGAGCTGCTGTGTTTTCTGTGATTTAGTGACCTGTGAGCTGCAGTGCAGACATAGCTACTTCAGATGCTATGATCCTTATGTACTGTGACGTCTACAGCTCATCTGTCAGTGGGGGATGGGGGCAGAATTTTTTTTTTCTATTTTCTAATGATAGTTTCCTGTTTTATTTTATGACCTTTTTTTTTTTTTTTTTCTTTACTGAGACTTTCAGAATTTCTCCCCAGTAATTCTCTGAGGGCCTTTTAAAAATAGTCCTCTAAACTACTCTGTCCCCCAGTAAATTTCCATTATACAGCCATGTTACACACGTGACTCCACAGGGAAGAGAGTAGAAAAAAAACAACCAAAAAACAAACATATATTGCCATTTACATTTAAAGGGGAAATTAGAAATATGCCATACAGTGAATATTTGGTGCATATATGACCCCTCCAGTTAAGCTAAGAGTATTAAGGTTTTTAATGCATAACCTCAAAATTGTTCTTCTGAAAGACTTCACTGTTAAATTCCTGTCGGTATGTATGAGAAAAATATCTCAACTTTCTTGCATTTCTTTGCTTCTTGTTTGAGAGTTTCATGCTTAATACAGCTCCGATTTGTAGTAGCTACAGGATAAATGTTTCCTAAACTGAATTCAAAATATCTTTGCAAGAATATGTAATTTAAGGTAGAGATGCTTTTATATTACTAAATTAAAAGAATGGACAACTTCAAAATGAAATGGATATTTTTTCAAGCTGGTTAGTATATCATAGTATAATGAAACATTGATTAAGATTAAAATTTAGAATCAAATTTTCTGATATAGAGAATATAATTTTGAATAAAGTGATATCTATAAAATATTAAAGTGATCATTTCCTAATAAGAATAAGAGTCTGGCCCCATCTTACTAAAATAATTTCTTACACGCTGCCAGTCCTCACTTAGTTCTATTTATTATCACAGGTGTCAATTCTGATTCATTTCTTTGATATGAACTTTGGGGGATTTTTCTAAAAATTGATACTATTGTATAATTCAATGCATTAGCATTTCTCATAAAAATACAGTCAACAAAAAAGCTCTCCCTTCAAAAAAAGAAAGATATCTAACAGAAAACATAAGGACTTATTGAACCTTCTGAGAGTTGGCAGATTTTATGAGCAGTAGCTAGGGACAAATATATTCAGTTCAATTGCATTTTGACAAGTTACACATCTTTGGTTTGGGTAAAAGGAAGTAGCCTATCCAGCCCACTTAACCTTACCTGCTAATTATACCAATTGAATGGCGAGATGCTTATTTATAATGAGATTTCTGTTAAGAAAGGCTTAAAAGCAAATTCAAATCCATGGAGATGGCTAAATTATCTCTGATAAATGGGACAATTTTGTCCAATGAGGAAAATCATTATAGATTTTAAAATTCAACTATGATTCTGACTTTAGTTACACATTGCATATACCATGTAAATGGAAAAGTTCATTCAAAAATTGGAACCCCCCAAATGCTTTTGTTTATGTTTCTGAGGTAAATTCAAGTGAATGTAGGTATTTAGTGCCAGTTTACTGGATACTTGCTTCAGTGCTTAAGTTGTGTATGTATATACAGAAAACTAGAATATTATAAAGTATAATGGCTTTATCTAAAGAATGGTTTAATATGGAAAGAAATGAAAAAGGGCTTTTGGGAAAAAGTAAAATCTTTCAGAGAAACGCTATGTGAAGTAACTAAAGTGAAACAGATTTTAAGCTTCTAAAGTCTCTTTGCTTCAGCAGCTTTAGCCGAAAAGAAGAATAAATACCTGAATGAAAAAGCAATGACTTATTTTTAATGCTCAAACAATCTTCGGTATGGTTCTGTGTTCAGCTTGATAACAGAAATCATCTTGGCTTGTGCCTGAGCTAGACACCTAACAGGAATGTCCCTTTGGAGTCCCCTAATCTCACTTTTGTGTGCTCTTCTGTACATTGCTTGTTTGGAACAGTTATCTTTCTTTTTTATAACCAGTAACTTCCCTGAGGTGCTTTTATAAGAATAGCTATTCTGTGAGTCTATTGCAGTGACAACCCATCAGAAAAAAGACTGATGTTAAGCCAAGACTGAGCAGTGAAATCAATCAATCAATTAATCAATCAATCAATCAAGAAACCTGAGCCCCATGAGACATAACCCCCTTATCTGAACTATGACTATTAATTCATTTTATATTTTATTCAAATTCAAACCCCCAGGGGAGAAACAGTCACTGTGGGGACAGAGCCAGGAGAGCAGTTTCCAGGCTCTCGGCCTCACGTGGAAAGGTGCTGGCTGGGTTATTAGATGACCATCAGCTGTAATCACATGGCCATCTGCTGTGGCTGGGTGGCCATCAGCTGTTACCAGTTAGCCATTAGCCACTAATATAACTGCCATGGCTATGCTAGGGGGTTTGTTGGGGGTACTGGTGGATGTTTGCTTTTGTGTCTCCACTGGCCACCAGCTAGAATATAGTGGTATGACTCCTCTATCTATGGCTCCATTGTTGTTTCTTTTTGGCCTCATCATGTCCTGCGTTTTTGTGTGGGGAGTGGGGGCTGAGACCCGGCATAACAGTCACCCATGAAGAATGCTTTTAAAAATAAATTAGAAATACACAAAAATTGGCTTCTGTGTTTATTGCTATTTTTCAACAATATAAACAATTTCATAAATCATTTCAATTTTGTTACTAAGAAACATTGACTCCACATAGCAAATGATGGTGTCTTCATTATTTATATTAATTATTTTATTTAACTTATATAAGTGCATGAATGGAAAATAAAATAGCACAGAAAGACTAGTTATGAAAAACAGTAGTTCCTGAATGTACCCATTCCCACCTATTCCCATCCCAGCCTGCTCCCAGCGGCCAAGACTCTAATAAATCATTTCTTCATTCCAGATACAGTTTACTTATGCCACTCTTATCAACTGTAGAAGAGTCTGTCAACTGTATGTAATAATACATCAGATTTAGCTCATTTTTCAATCCTTCCAACTTTATTTATCTTGACAAATAATTCTATTTTAGTTCTTAAGTTGCTTATCCATGCAATCAGTGATATTCATAATATATGTACCATACTTAACCCCTATCTCTTGTTTCATTAACTAGAGTCAGTATCTCTTGATTGCTTAGTTTGTCAGATAAGAATATTAGTGTCTTTACCTGTCCTTCCCCGCCCTCCGCTTCCACTTCCCACTCCTGTCAACCTAGTTTTACTTTTAAAATGGTAAGTTTGAAAGCATTTCCTATTTTGTAACCATAATTAATATTTCCATGTTTTGCCACTGATTCTCAAAGTTGAAAGGTAATAATTAACATTTATATTATTATGACTGTGGGAATATTCTTCATTGCAAAGTCAAGTGATGTATTAAGATTTCTTTTCTTTATGGTTTCAATATCACAACTTCTGTTTCATTCAGAGATGATTGTTCAGATGGGTTCTTTTCTACACTCCATCAATCATTCCACATTAGAATTTGCCCCATATTTGGACTGTGCCTACTTTTACAGTCCTTACTACCCCAGACCCCATGCTGGTTTATCTTGCTATTCTCTTACTGGAAAAATAATCATACATCCTTTTCACCAAAACCTAATGTCTTCAAGCCTGTTGCTCATTCTGGCTCTTGCTTAAAATTCATTGCATTTTTCTTCTTGAAACTCACTGATTTTGTGTTAGAATTTGGATTAACTGTTGTTTCATATTTCAAATGTAATTTTATTTTAGTGATTGGTTTTCTAATAATTGAGTTTTTCTCCAGGATCTTGTGCTTTTTAAAAATATTCTTTGGTTTCCAGGTTATCATTCATGCCATGTAGTCTGTGTTGTCCCCTTTTTGTGCATCTTCCTCTGGAGTCTGCTGCTTTCATGCTCTTGTCTGGACCTGTTGATGCCAACTGTCATCTTGGTTCTTTCCTTAACTGCCCCTCTAGTTTGCTTTGTCTGTTTCCCGAATCCAATATTTTCCTTTACTGTTTCACTTCTTTCTTTTCCTGGAGGGCATTCTCAAGTAACTTCCAAAAAAGGAATTCTGGAGTCGTGTGTATCTAAAAGTATTTACAGTCTAAGTTTGCACTGGATTGATGACTATGTGAGCTGAAGAATTCGAAGGTCAGCATATCCTCCCTCACAGAGTGGATGGCGTTTCCCCATTGCTCACGCCCCAGTTTGCCCTGTATCATTTCTTTCCTCTGGATCTGGATCCTCTCCAAGGATCTGTACGTTAAGCTGGCTCCCCCTTGACCTTATCTTCTTATGTGCATATTTGAAATATTCTATCCCGTGGTTTCTATCCTCAGCTTCTGTCATTCCTCTTCCATTTACTTTCTGTATTTTGAAACCTCAGACCTGCTGATGACTTTACTCTTACCCTGTTTGCTCTTGAAGATTTCAGCCTTAAAAAATCATTTATTATCATTTTTAGAAGAAAGGTAAGCAAAGGTTAGCAAGGGATAGGAGAGGGGAATGGAAGAAGAATATTTATGAAAGTCTGTATGAGTTTTGTTAGATGGGAGGAAATTAACTCCTGTTAGTTTCCAAAATACGTAAAGAACTCACACAACTTAAATCCCCAAAAAACAAACATTCCAATTTAAAAATGGGGAGATGACCTGAATAGACATTTCTCTCAAGAGGACATACAGATGGCCAATAGATACGTGAAAAGATGCTCAACATCACTAATCATCAGAGTAATGCAGATTTAAATCATAATGAGATACCACCTCACACCTGAATGGCTATCATCAATAAATCAACAAATAACACATGCTGGCAGAGATGTGGATAAAAAGTAACACTTGTACACTGTTGGTGAGATTGTAATTTAATGCAGCCACTATGGAAAACAGTATGAAGATGCCTCAAAAAATTAAAAATAGAGGTGCCATATGAACAGGCAATTCCACTTCTGGGTATTTATCTGAGTAAAACAAAAACAATAATTCAAAATTTTTGCACCCCTATGTTCACTGCAGCATTACTAGTGTTAGCCAAGATATGACAGCATCTCATATGTCCATCAATAGATGAATGGATAAAGAAAATGTGGTATATATACGTGAGTGTGTGTGTGTGAGAAAGAGAGAGAGAGAGAGAGAGAGAGAGAGAGAGAGAGAGAGAGAGAGAAAGAGTGTGTAAAATGAAATATTATTCAGCAATAAAAAAATTGAAACCTTGCCATTTGGGACAACTAGATGGACCTAGAGGATATTATGCTAAGTAAATAAGTCAGAGAATGACAATTACCATATGATTGCACTTACATGTGGTTTCCAAAATAAAAAGAAATGAATAATTAAAATAGAAATAGACCCACAGATATAGAGAATAAGCCACTGGTTGCCAAAGGGGGGTGATGGGGGATGGGAATAAAAAAAAGAAACTTACAAAAAAATGGCAGCTTACGTTTTGTATATGATATAAATATATCTGGAAAACATAATAGAATCCATTTAAATTATTATGCAAACATTGCAGGTTTTAGTGAGGTCAATAATAAATATCACATGTTCAGAGCTGCCCAGGTGTTTCTGATGCCTGGGTGAGAACCACTGTCTTAGTGCACAGACATGATCAGGACCATGCATAGCTCTCATCACGCCTGAGGGTTAGTATTTGGGGTTGGTCCATACAAAGATGAAATGCTATTATCAATCAGTTACTATAACCCTTGTTCCTGGGAGGTGCTTTCCTGAAAGTAAAGTTTTAAAGCTTACCTTTCAGTCAGCCACTGTAGATCTTTCCAGAATCAGACTTGTGTTGAACCAGCCATAGCTAGAGTCACAGCAGGCAAAAGTGGGAATAAAAGTTCAGAATCAGAACTATATGTGACTGTCAAATGGAGGTGGGAGCAGTTTTGTTTTTGGGGCCCTGCAAGGTGCAGCCAAGACCACTGGTTAAAATACAAGGGAGAAGTGGTTTTCAGTTCAATGCAAGGAAAAATTTTCTGTCAGATAAAACCATCTCTGACATGGAAATGTGCAAGTGGAGTGCATTCAGGCATAGGGTGGTGTGAGGAGATGACCAGTGGGGCATCAGGCTAGAGGGAAGAGAACAGAGGAGTTGGAATCCCATTTTGGTCACTTGGCTGTGTGACCTTGAGAAGTGACTTAAACTCTCTGAAGCTCAGATTCCTCGTTTACAAAGGTGGATAGTGATAGTGAGCTTCTGGACTTGAGCTCTCTGATTCCATATCCTCCGTCTCCCTAGACCAAGACCTAGTTTGGGTGGGTGACCTCAAAAAATAAATAAATAAATTCTGTAACTTAAGGGACAAATTGAACAGGTAGGAGAAAAAGTAGAGAGGGTTATCAGGTAGAGAAAGTCTCTAGAAAACCGAGCCAGAAAAGAGATAGCTGAAGAAAATGGTTGTTTAATCTGGAATAGAGAGGATTTAGGAGGTGTCCTGGTAACTTCAAATAATTATAGACTCTTCATATAGGAGAGCTGTATTATTTTTGTGTGTCAACAGAGCAATCTGACCTAAGACCAATGAAAATACTATATTGGGAGGAATATTTTAGCCTAGTGGAAGGGAAAAACCAATTACCAACCAACCAACCAACCAACCAACACAAACTTTTACCACAGAGAAAAAAATTTGCTTTCTCATGAAGTAATAAGTTCTGGGTCACTGGTGGTGTTCAGGCAGAGATTGAATGACCACTTTTAGGGAATAGTGAAGAAGAGTCCAACATTTGATAATGGTTAGGTTAAATGACCTGTAAGTTTCCTCTGAAATCTAACGTTTTACGTTATTTCTAAGGATGTACCTACTAAATTGTATGCCTTAGATATAAGGTTCAGGAAGCCATATTATTTCTGAGCAATTTACCATGCCCCATTTTGTAGAAAAATAAAGAAACAGACTATTTCCTGAATGGGAAAGGAATAGAACTAGGGCTTTACATTTTCTCGTCAAAAGAGGCCTTCAATACCTTTTGCCCTATGGGATCTAAGAAAATAATGCACTGAATTCTAACACTTTCTCTTTTTATTTTTTTATTTTGTGATAACTAGTTTCATTTTTCACTTTGTCAAGGATTCAGCTCTAAGGTTTACAATCTTTTATGATTCTCCTTACCTCAGAGAGCAAGACACCATTAAATTCAGACTGACTTGGTGTGGTTGTTTGAAATCAACTCTGGCATAATGGATCAGAGAATCTCTGGGGTGGCACCCCTTAAATCTTAATGTTTAATAAATAGCTTCAGATAGTTCCTATACATATTAAATTTCAAGGATGTATGTAGTAAATATTCATGATTGGGTCTCTAGTATGTAACCATGGTTTATTTTTATGTTATCAAATATCCAAAAACAAAAACCTCATGAAACTGGAAAGGATAGGAATGAACTCCAGGCATGTCTGGATTTGAAGCTAAAATGATGTCAGCAGAAGTTTATCTTGAGTCGTCACTTAGCTCTTTTTCTAAATCAACTTCATTCTGGTAAGTGCTGTGTATGTGGCAGCAAAGATGGCCATCATCAACTCTAGGCTTAGTTTATTCTCACATCTAGTGATTCAAGAGAAAAGAAAGTACATCTCTCTAAATTTTCCTTGCAAAAGTCTCGGGAATGACCCTGCTTGGCCCAGACTGCATCACACACCTCTTCCTGACTCATTTACAGTGGCCAGTGGGATGAAGTACTTTAAATCTTCTGATTGTCCATTCCTGGGCCATATACCCATGTTTGGAAGCAAGGTTTGTATCACCTGATGGGTATCTGAGGATATGCGTGAGTCTGGGCACGGTTCTCCCCAAGGAGAAGATGCTGAGCGAAAGCAAGTAGCTGATGTCTTCCAATGGAGCTACTTGTTAAGTTCTTTTTATCAACAGACATACTGATCATAAAATACTGGAGATATAGAGGGTAACCCCACACTGAATTCCACTTCTTAGGCTCAGGCCAGTGCAGCTTGTCCTGGATAACTCAGTTTCTATTAAACTGAACTGTGGTTTCCATTTGTAAGAAAATCCCATAGCAGAAATGACGATTTTTTTTTTTTTTTTTTAGATCAAGTTAAGATAAAATGTTAGGAAGCTTTTAAAGGCCTTTGAGAGAATTTTAACACTTTTAGTTACTGAAGGAAAAAAATAATAATACGGCAGCAATTCAGGAAAGGCATGCTTAAAATTCAGTGAAATGTAGACTCAGTAGAAATTCAAGTTGAAACATTTTTTGTAGGTTTCAGTTGTTTTTAAAGATGACAAGGACAACTATTGATTCTATTTGTCACTGGTGATGATTCAAGAATGGAATATTCTAAACACAACATTTGTTCAAAATATAAGCATAAAAATGATTTTAAATATTTTGAGGTGGGATGCAGGAAAGAGCAGCCAGGGAAGAGACTGTCATAAAGTGGTGCAATAACAAAATAATGTTTGGATCCAGCTTTTCACAGTGACTCAGTAGGCATTAGACTCAGTAATACAGTATGCTTTAGAGACCAAACAATCATATAATTCAGGCGATGATCATAAAATCATTGTTTTTTTATTTTTATTTTTTGTTAGTTTCAGGTGTACGAAACAATGTAATAGTTAGACATTTATACCCCTCACAAAGTGATAAGCCCCTCCCCCAATCTACTACCCCTCTGACATTGTATATAGCTGTTACAATTCCACTAACTCTATTACATACGCTGTACTCCATATCCTGTGACTGTATATATATTACATTATAGTTGACATTCATTATTCTTCAGCTTCAGATTCAGGTGTACAGTGCAGTGGTCAGGCATCTACACCGTCCATGAAGTTTCAAACCCTAATGTATATTGTTGCCTTTAATCCTCAAAATGAACCTTTAATTTAGGCTCAGTATCATCTCCATTTTGGAGATGAGGAAGCACGGCACGGAGAGGTTGAGTAGCATGGCCAAAGTTAGGGAACTGGTATTAGACCCAGGAACTTGACTCACATGGACTGATACTGGAGTCCAACCTTGGATAATAATAGCTAATATTTAGCATTTACTATGAGCCTGGGATTACACTCGCTTCACCTATTCTTCACAGATGTCCTATGAATAGGTATTTTTAAAACCATTTTACAGCTGAAGAATGACTTGAGGTGCTGAGAAAATTGCCCAAGTAAATTCAATGTGCCCAAACTTAGACTTAAAAATAGGTCTTTTGGATTTTATATACTATGTTTCAATCAAGACTCTATATGATCTCTTTCCTGTACTAGATACAATCATCATCATGAACAGGGAGAATCCAGTTTTTTATTATGTTTTATGATCCATGGCCAATGTCCATTTAATTACAAGATGCTACTCTGCTGAGACTTTAATAGTAAAGAATTACTATGCTAGTCACAAAAATAGTTGATTTTAAAGCAATCTATGCCTATTGAGAACTATGTACAGTAGTTTAGGATTTACATTTATTTATGAAAAACTGCATTAAAATATGTCCCATATACTGATTGTTGGTACCTCTCTGACTTTTTCTTATTTTCAAAATACCTCTTTGCATTGTGATACTGATTTCTGATTAAAACTATTACATTTCTGTTTAAATATACCGAGTAACACTTAAGAGGTTAAAACTTTTACTACAGACTTTTGTTTTAATATGGTAGGTTGAGCATATGCTGACATCTCCTACTGTGTTCCCAAACTCGTAATAGGAATAAACATGTAGAAATAGGAAGTGGAGGGAGGGTCAACGGTGTGTGAAAGATTCTATCCAATCTAATGGGAGGTAGAGAGTTGATGAAAATGCAGTAGAGACTAGTTCAAAAGGATGGAGGAAACCACAGCTTAGAAAATGCCCAAAGCGGGGTGCATATCAGAGCCTTTGTAAAATAAGAGGCTTACGTTACAAATCCTGGGAGGTCATCTGTGACTTGGAGTCCTCAGATTACAATAGCCAAAAGCAAGGGGGTGTAGGTTAATGGAAAGCATATAGCTGGATAATGTTCACTTCCCATACATCTTACTTTCAAGTACAAAAATCAAACTGAAAAAACTGCTTCCAAACAAAAACTAAAAATTAGATAAAAGTGAACACAGAAAGTAGTGAGTGCTTAACAGGGGTTTGAGAGATGGGGAAATGGAAGTTATTGTTTAATGGGTTATAGTTACAGTATGATGAAAAAGTTTTGGAGGTGGATAGTGGTAATGATTGCACAAAATGTGAGTGTACTTAATGCCACTGTGCTATGGACTTAAAAATGGTTAAAAGGGTAAATTTTGTGTTGTATAGTTGTATATATTTACCACAATGAAAGAAAGAAAGAAAGAAAGGAAGGAAGCTTCTTATTTACATGAATAAAAAGGACGGTCTGGCACAACTAGGACAGTTAATGTGGGGATTGGCAACCTAGAGTGAAGCTTTCAGTATTTCAGCCAATCATAGTGGTTGACTTGCTCCTGACTCAACATGAGAGGAAACCTGCAATTGGTAAACTCTTGCCCATCAATACAAAGGCCTCAGCTAGATTTTGTTCCTTAAATTCAAATGGGAAATCAAGGATGATCAGATAAATGAGGAATGTCAAAGAGAAAGATCAAGATTAGTAATTAGCAACAATATCCAGAGAAATGGAAAAGATCTTTAAAATTGTCTCTCTATCTACTATCTTAAGAGATATTTTAAAGAGACATTGCATTTATTAATTAATAACTATATGCTGTAAAAAAGGGAACACATAAAAATTAAATCGATGGAGAAATCAGTAGAAGAATAAAGACAAAAACAATCTCCTAGAAATACTAGGTTGGTAAAAAGTAATTGCTGTTTTTGCAATTATTTTTAACCTTTTAAACTGCAGTTACTTTTGCACCAACCTAATAGAATAAAAAGAACAAAAAGCGAGAAAAGAAAGCATGAGAATAAAGATTAAAGATATAAGGATCCATCCAAGGTTTGCTACCTAAATAATGGAAGTTCCAGAAAGAGAAAACAGCAGGCAGTAAATCATCAAAGAAACGATGAAAGGAAACCCTGAGCTAAAGTATGAGTCTTCGTGTTGGAATGGTCTACCAAGTGCTCAACAAAGTGAAGCAAAAGACATTCGCCTAGACATGTTGTTATGAATATTCAGAATACCAGAGATAAAGAGAAGATGCTAAAGTTTCTGGAAAGAAAACAAAGTTGAAAATCAGGACCCCTTACAACTCAACAATAAAAAGGCAAATAACCCAATTGAAAAATGGACAAAATAGCTGAACAAAGAATTCTCCCAATAAGATAAACAAATGACCAGTAATCACATGGAAAGATGTCATCAGGGAAATATAAATCAAAACTACAATGGGATGGCATTTGAAACCCACTAGGATGTCTGTGATCCAGAAGACATATAATAACTAGTGTTGGCAAGGATGTGGATAAATTGGAATCCTCAGGTATTGCTGATGGGAATGTGGAATGGTTTATCACTTTGGAAAACAGTCTGATAGTTTTGCAAAAGGTTAAACATGAAGTTACCATATATATGACCCAACAGTTCCACTCCCAGGTATATTAGCCAAGATAAATGAAAACAATGATCCACAAAAAAGTTGTATATAAATGTTCATAGTGGTATTATTCATAATAGCTCTCAAAGTGGAAACAACCCAACTGAGGAGTGGATAAACAAAATGTAGTATATCCATACAATGGAATATTATCTGACCATGAAAAGGAATGAAATACTCATCCATGCTACAACATGGATGGGCCTTGGAAATATGCTAAATGAAAGAAGTCACTACAAAAGACCATATATTTAAGATTCCCTTTATGTGATATGTCCAGAATAGGCAAATCTATACAGACAGAAACTACATTAGCAGGAGCCAGGGATGTGGAGGTTGGGGGAAAAATGGAGTGTTTAATGGGTACAGGTTTGTTTTAGGGAGATGAAAACATTCTGAAATTTTTGTGGAGATGGTTGTGCTGCTCTGTGACTATACTAAAAGCTGTTTAATAGTACACTTTAAATGTCTGAACTGTATGGTTTGTGTGAACTATATCCCAAAAAAGCTATTGTTATTTTTTTTAAGTCAGACTGTTATCAGGCTTCTTAGCGGCTTTACATTCTAGAAGTCTTTATATAATTTGGAAATAAAGACCACCTGGATTACATAATCAAAAGCTGTTTATTCATAGCTTTCTATAATAAGGCAGTCAGCCACCATCACATGGTTTTGGCAAAAAACATCACTTAGGTTGGCAAGAAACTCAGAAACTCCAAGGCAAACAGAGGAGTGGGGTAGCTTTATAGTGGGACACAGGGAAGGCTTCAGGTTTGCTCTGATTGGCGGCTGTTGGCCTGGGGAAGCTTTAGGCAAGCTAACTGGAAGCCGGACATCCTATGTGATTAGTTTGGGTTGAGCATTTGGCTTTCTTTCTTTGGTACTAAATTGAAAGTGGAAACAAAAATTAGAGAAGCTTCCAGTTATTAGTCAAGTTCTGGCCATTTTGGGCCAACTTTTTCAGGGTTTATTGTTTGATCTTCCCGGATTGTTTGCTGGAGATACTGATGTGACTTCCTACATGTCTGACTTATAGATAGTAGGCTGGCTTCCTGGGCTGGTTACTGTAGGTAATGGGTTGGTGTCACAGGCTGGTTGCTGCAGGTTGTTGGTCAGAATTCTGTTTTTATATATGGTCTGGACACTGTATATTCAGTCTCTCAATAGAAATGCTTTCAAGATTATGAAAGAATGAAAAATATATGTAAAAATACCCAAAGAATAAATGAAATAAGAGAGCTGAATAAAAACGCATCCTACATTCAAGGATTTATAAACTCTACTTCCTAAGCACCTTTCCTTAGGAAGTTAATTGAGGACATATTCGAAAAAAATAAGCAAGAAAGGGAAAGACGTGACATCCAGAAAGAGGTGATCCAATCAAGAAGAGCAGGGACCAGAAGTTCCAGGAGATGGTTTGGCAGTCTGGGGAGCAGCCATCCAGGGTGAAGTGCAGGGATGGAAGATGAAAGCAGGGAATTCTGTGTGGGGGGAGAAGGGAGGAGTTTATAACAGAGTTGATGTAAAGGAATGTTTCCAGAGAAACTAAGGATATGATAAGGGTGCAAGGAAAAACAAAGGCAATTTAAAAAGCCATTAGACATTGCAGGAAAAACAGTAATATAGTGTTTGCAGTTTTATGATTTTGAATTATTGTTCACAGCAGAGCCTGTAATTACAAAGGCATAATAATATAAGCACTGTTGTTTTTCAATAAAGACAAAATGTGAAATAATTGGTTGTAGTTACAAAACAGGACATAAATATCATTATCCTTGATAAAATAAAAGTACAGGTGACAGAAGTGGAGACGTGGAAAGTGGGGAAAAGGTGAAGGAAAGTCAGAGGTGCAGATATCATCATTGTAAGATAAGAAGCCAAGAGATGCTGCTTATACTTGATGGAACAATAAACAAATGTGTCAGTTTATTACTGAGAGAAATACTGGTATTCATGTGCATTCATAGACCAGTGTAGGTATACAAATTTTAACCTGAAATTTTCTTTAACTATATGTTATAGACATCTCTTTGTAGTAATAAGTAAATTATTAAATGTGGTATAAAATTTATTATACCATACTTTTATTGCTTTTTTGGGGGGATGTTTCCTAATTATTCACTATTGTAAACTGTGCTAAAAATGTCCTACTTGGTATATCTTCATGCAGTTTGCCTATTATGTTATTATAACAATTTCCTAAAAATATAGTTCTACACCTAAGGTTATCAATATTTGGAAATTTAAACCTGTGTTCAGATTTGTCTTCAGAAATATTTATTGACTTATACTTTCAACAATAATATGTGATATTTCCTGTTTCTAGACATCTTTACCAACACCCACTACTATCAAATTTTTGACATTCGTCATCTGATTTCATTGTCATTTAAATGAGCATTGTTTGATTATTAGTAAAGTTGCATATATTTTTATGTTTATTGCTTTTCGGGTTTTAGCCTTTTCTTACCCTTTGCACACATTGGAATGTTTGTCTTTTATTGATTCATAATAATGATTTATATATAGGAAATATTGAAAATTGATGTAAAGCATTTGTTACAATTTTTTTATTTTAACTTTGTTCATGCTGTTTAAAAATATTTTAATTAAAGTTATTGGGATAACATTGGTTAATAATGTTATATAATTTCGGGTATACAACTTTCTAAAATGACATCTATATATTCTGTTGTATGCTCACCACCTGAAGTCTAGTCTTCCATCACCATGTATTTGATTCCCTTTACCCTCTTCATTTCTCCCCCGACCCCGTTCTCCTCTGGTAACCACCATTCTATTTTCTGTATCTGCATGTTTGTTTGTTTGCTTGTATGTTTGTGTTCTTTTTCATTTGTTGCTTTTTCTTTTATATCCACGTATTAGTGAAACCATACAGTTCTTGTCCTTTTTCCTCTGACTTATTTTACTTAGCATAATACACTCAAGATCCATCCATGTTGTAGCAAATAGCAATATCTCATCTTTTTTATGGCTGAGTAGTTTTCCACTGTATGTATGTACCACATCTTTATCCAATCATCTGTCGAAGGACACTTGGGTTGTTTTCTTGTCTTAACTATTGTGATTAATACTGCAGTGAGCATATGGATACATATATCTTTATGAATAAGTGTTTTCTAATTTTTCAGGTAGATATCCGGAAGAGGGGTTGCTGGGTCATATGATAGTTCTATTCTTAATTTTTTGAGGAGTCTACATACTGTTTTCCGTAGTGGCTGCACCAATTTACATTCCCTTCAACGGAGTGTGAGATTTCCCTTCTTTTCACATCCTCTTCAAAACTTGTTTCTTGTCTTATTGATAATAACCATTATAACATGTGTGAGGTGGTATCTCATTGTGGTTTTGATTTACATTTCCCTTATAACTAGTGATGTTCAGCATCTTTCCATATATCTGTGTATCTTCTTTGGAAAAGTGTCTATTCAGGTCCTCTCCCCATTCATTGATCGGATTGTTTGTTTTGTTGTTGTTGAGTTGTATAAATTCTTTATTGTATTTTGGATGTTACAATCATTTGCAAATATCTTCTCCCATTCAGTTCTTTCCTTTTTGTCTTGTTGATAGTTTCTTTTCCCATGCAGAAGCTGATTGATGTAGTCCAAATCATATATTTGTTTTTGCATCCTTTGCCTTTGGATTCATTTTCACTAAAAACCCTCTTGAGATGAAGGTTGATAAGTTTAGTGCCTCCATTTTCTTCTATACGTTTTATTGTTTCAGGTCTTATATACATTTTGGATTAAACGGACTTGGTGTCAGCAGTCTAGTTTCATTCTTTTACATATGGCTTTACAGTTTTCTCAACACTGTTTATTAAAGAGTTTATTAAAGAGACTTTCCTTTCTCTATTGTTTTTTGTTTTGTTTTGGCTGCTTTGTTGAAAATTAGTTGCCCATGTATGTGTGTGTTTATTTCAGAACTCTCAGTTTTGCTCCATTAGTCTGTGTGTCTGTTTTTCTGCCAATACCATACTTTTGATTATTGTAGCTTTGTAGTATAGTTTGAAGTCAGAAAATGTGGCACCCCTGCTTTTGTTCTATTTTTTCTTGGGATTGCTTTGGCTATTTAGGGTCTCTTTGGTTCCATACAAATTCGAGGCTTTTGTTGTTCCATTTCTTTGAAAAATGCCACTGGGATTTTAATGGGGATTGCTTTAGATGTGTACATTGTTTCAGGTAACTTGGCCAGTTTAACATTGTTAATAATTCCAACCCATGAGTATGGAATATCTTCCAATTTTTTTGTGTATCTTCTTCAATTTTTCTCAACAATGTATTTTAGTTTTCAGTGTGCAGGTCCTTCACCTCCTTTAAGTTTACTCTTAGGTATTTTATCCTTTTTGTTTTGGTAGGAAATGGGGTTATTTTCTTCATTCCTCTTTCTGATATTTCATTGTTAGTATATAGGAACACAGTGGATTTTTGTTTATTGATTTTGCATCTTGCAACTTTAGTATTTTTTTAGTGTTTCTAATAGTTGTTCAGTAGAGTCTTTAGAATTTTCTGTGTATAGGATTATGTCATCTGTGACAATTTTACTTCTTCATCTCCAATTTGGATGCTTTTTATTCCTTAATCTTGTCTAATTTCTCTGACTATGACTTTTATTTATTATGTTGAATAACATTTGCAATAGTGAGCATCCTTGTCTTGTTTTTGATATTAAAGGAAAAACTTTTAGTTCTTCATCATTGAGTATGGTAATCATTAGCTGAGGGTTTGGTCATATATGGCCTGTACTATGTTGAGGCACTTTTCTTCTATACCCATTTAATTGAGTGTTTACATTATAAATGAATGTTACATCTTGTCAAATGCTTTTTCTACATTTATTGGTATGATCATGTGATTTTTATCCTTTATTTTGTTGATGTGGTGTGTCACATTGATTGATATGTGGCTGTTGAACCGTTCTTGCATCCTTGGAATAAACCAAACTTGATCGTGATGTGTGATCCTTTTAATGTATTGTTGTATTTGATTTGCTAGTATTTTGTTTAGGATTTTTCATCTATGTTCATCAGAGATACTGGCCTATAATTTTCTTTTATGTGTGTGTTACCAAAACCAAAACCAGAAAAAGGCAATTTTGGACTTGTGAAATCAGTTAGGACGTATTCCCTCCTCTTCAAGTTTTGGAAGAGTTTGAGAAGTATTGGTATTAAGTCTTCTTTGAATGTTTCTTAGAATTCACAGTGAGGCCATCTGGTCCTGGACTTTTCTTGGTGGGGAAGGAGAGTTTTTGATAAATGTTTTAATTTCCTTACTATTGATGGTTCCATTTAGTTTTTCTAATTCTTCATGGTTTAGTCTGGGGAGGTTATATATTTTTAAGAATTGGTCAGTTTCTTCCAGGTTATTAAATTTGGTGATATGGTGCCTTTCATAGTATCCTTGTATAATGCTTTGTATTTCTGTGGTGTCTGTTGTAATTTCTCCTCTTTCATTTCTAATTTTATGTGAGTCTTTTCTCTTTCTTCCTAGTGAGTCTAGCCAGAGGTTGGTTAATTTTTTTTTTTTTTAACTTTTCAATCCTTCATTATTTTTTTATATTGCCTTTTTGTTCTCTACTTCATTTATTTCTATCCAAATTTATTAAATAATTAAAAAAATTGTTTTTTCAAGTACAGTTGACATACAACATTATATTCATTTCAGGTAGACAACATAGTGATAAGACATTTATATAATTTATGAAGTGATCATCCCAATAAATCTAGGGCCCAACTGGTACCATACATAGTTACTAAAATATTATTGATAATATTTCTTATGCTATACTTTATATTGCCATGACCGTTTTGTAACTACCAATTTGTACTTCTTAATAGCTTCCCCTTTTTCACCCATCCCCCCCAAACTCCCTTCCATCTGGCAACCATCAAAATGTTCTCTGTATCTATGGGTTTGATTCTGTTTTGTTTGTTTATTTTGTTCTTTAGATTCCACATATAAGTGAAATCATTTAGCATTTGTCTTTCTCTGTCTGACTTACTCCACTCAGGATAATACCCTCTAGGTTTATCCCTGTTGTTGCAGGTGGCAAGGTTGCATTCCTTTTTTATGGCTGACTAATACTCCATTGCATATATGTAACACCTCTTCTTTATCCATTCATTCATTGATGGACACTCAGGTTGCCTCCATATCTTGGCTATTGTAAATAATGCCACACTGAACATATGTATGCACATGTCCCTTTGAAGTACTGTTTTGGGTTTCTTTGGATAAATACCCAGAAATGGGATTACTGGGTCCTTCTTTGTCTCTTGTTAGAGCCCGTATTTTAAAGTCTATTTTTGTTGCTATAAGTTTCTCTACCTAGCTTTTTTTATCTTTCTATTTTCGGGAAATATCTTTTACCATCTTTTTACTTTTGGTCTGTGTTTGTCTTTCAATCTGAAGTGAGTCTCTTATAGGCAGCATATGTAAGGGTCTTGTTTGCTTATCCATTCAGCCACCCTATGTTTTTTGATAGGACCATTTAACGCCTTTATATCTAAAAGTTGTTGATAGATATGTACTTATTGCCATTTTATTATTCATATTTTTATCTTATTATTATTATTTTTTTTGTCTTAAAGAAGTCCCTCTACGATTCCTTGTAATACTGGTTTGGTGATGATGAACTCCTTCAGGTTTTTCTTGTCTGGGAGGCTCTTTATCTGTCCTCCGATTCTAAATGATGGCTTTGCTGGGTAGAATAATCATGGTTATAAGTCCTTGCTTTCATCACTTTGAATATTTCATGCCAATCCATTCTGGCATGCAAAGTTTTTGTTGAGAAATCAGCAGACAACCTTATGGACGCTCCCTTGTAGGTAACTAACTGCTTTTCTCTTGCTGCTTTTAAGAGTCTCTCTTTATCTTTAACCTTTGGCATTTTAATTATGGTGTGTCTTGGTGTGGGACTCTTTGGGTTCATCTTTGGGACTCTTTGTGCTTCATGTCTGGTAGGTCTATTTTGTTCAAAAGATTAGTGTAGTTTTCAGTAATTATTTCTTCAAATAGGTTTTCAATTCCTTGTTCTTGTTCCTCTCTTTCTGGTAACCCTTCGATGTGAATGTTGGTATGCCTGATGTTGTCCCAGAGGTCCCTAAACTCTCCTCATTTTTTTGAATTTTTTTTTCTTTTTGCTGTTCTTATTGGACGTTTCTGGTACCTTATCATCCAAATTGCTGATTCGATTCTTTGCTTCATTAATCTGTTGATTCTCTCTAAAATATTACTCATTTCAGTTATGGTATTCTTTATTTCTCATTTTTTTTGGGTTTGTTTGTTTTCTATCTCTATTTTTATATTTCCTAGCTGTTTGTTGAAGTTCTCCAAGATCATTAAGCATCCTTATAACCAGTGATTTGAACTCTACGTCAGGTAGATTGCTTGTCTCCATTTTTTTTTTTTTTTTCTTTCTGGAGCTTCATTTTGTTTTCATTTGGGACATGTTTATTTGCTCCCCATTTTGGTTGCCTCCCTGTGTTTGTTTCATTATATAATGTAGAGCTGCCATGTCTTCTGGTCTTAGTAGTGTGGCCTTATATAATAGGTATCCTATGGGGCCCAGTGGCCAGATGCTCCAGGTGTGTCCCTTGTGTGGGTTGTGTGTGACCTACTGTTGTAGTTGAGCCTTGGTTACTATTTGCATGCCAGTAGGAGGGATTGACCTTAAGGCTGATTGATTGTAAAGACTGGCCATGACTACAGTGGAGGGGCTGCTATGCAGAGACTGACCCTATGGAGCAGCATTCACTTTACCAGGGCTCTGGTGCTGCCCAGTCAGTCTGTCCTTTGGGTGTATTATCTGCATAATAGCTGGGTGATGCTCCGGCTTGGTCCCAAGCACATCAGTGGGCATGTAGTCTGTAGGGCTTCCTGCAATGGGTCCTTCCATAGGCCAATTTCAGCCACAGTCTGTGCCCTATCCCAGGCCTCTTGGAATGATCCACAAAGTAATCCACAGATGGCTGTCACCAGTGCTGCGCTTGGAGATGCTTGGGACAGGCTAAGCTGCAAACTGAGGCTAGCTACTGCTAGTGCTGGGTGTGGGGCTGCTTAGTAAGTGGTATGGGGCACGCCAAGGCCAGATGCTGTTTCTTTAGGGTTTGTGAACTTTTGAGAGGTTTTAGGAAAGTTTGCTGCATGAGCTGAGACAGGCCATGTGTATGGATGGAAAAGCCACTGGCAGGGTCTTGGGTGAGACCACAAGTTGGATGGGGTGAAGTCTCAGGGCATCAGAAAAGCTGGGTGAATGATGTTACTCAGGTTGATAGAGACTGAGAAACAGCACCTATCTATGTCTGCATGTCTGGTGGAGGAAGGGCTCAACAAAGGAACAATGGCTTCTGCCAGCACAGTGGCTTCTGTCTGAGAGAAAGCTTTCCCTACAGCCCTCACCCTAAAGCCAGACAATTTAGGTCCTCCCTATATAACCTTGGAACCTTTCAAACTGCTTCCCCAGCACCGGAACTCAAAGTCAGTGAGTAAGTCCATGTGCAGGCCCTATAAGAGGAGCACCTGGGACTCCATACGCCCTCTGTCTCACAGCCACAAACTCCACTGGTTTTCACAGCCAGAAGTTGTGGGGACTTTTCTCTTCAGCACTGGAACCCTGGACAGGGGAGCCTAGTGTGGGCTGGGACACCTTGTTCCAGAGGGGGGCCTCCACAGGTGAAATATCCCTCCCAATTTTTAACTGCCACACGTGGGTGTGTGACCAGCTACTTTGTGTCTCCACCCGTCCTGCCTGTCTCCACGTGTTTTCTTCTGTATATCCTTAGTGATGGGAGTTCTATTCAGCTAGACTTCAGGTGATGCTCAATGTTGGTCTGTAATTTAGTTGTCATTTTGACATGGTCACGAGAGGATGCAAGACAGTGTTTTCCTAATCCTCCATCTTGACCAGAAATCTATTTCTGCTCAAATTTTTATTATTTCCTTCCTTTTATTGACTTTGGGTTTTGTTTGTTTTTTTAGGTCTTTAAGCTGTAATGTTAGATTGTTTATTTGTGATTTTTCTTGTTTATTTAGATAGGGCTGTAATGGTATAAACTTCCTCTTATTACCACTTTTACTGCATCACAAAATTTTTGATGTGTTGTATTGTCACTTTCATTTGACTACGTATCTTAATTTCTTCTTTAATTTCATAGTTGGTCAGTAGCATGTTTAAGTGCCATATTTTTGTGTTTTTTCCATTTTCCTTCTTGTAGTTAATTTCTAGTTTCATACCATTGTGATTAGAAAATATTTTAGTGTATGATTTCAGTCTTCTTACATTTATTGAGAGTAATTTTTTTGTGCCATTATATGGTCTATCTTTGAGAATGTGCCACGTGTACTTGAGGAGAAAGTATATTTAGGTATGGAATGTTTTAAAAAAATCAATTAAGTCCACTTGGTCTAATGTGTCGTTTAAGGCCAATATTTACTTACTGACTTTCTGTTTGGATGATCTTTCAATGCTGTTAATGTGGTGTTTAGGACCCCTACTGTAATTATGTTTTTGTCAGTGTTTTTTGTTTTTTTTTGGTCTGTTAGTAATTGCTTTATATATTTTGGTATTCCCAGGTTGGGTTCATATATATGTTATGGCTTCTTGATGACTTGTCTGCTTTATCATTATAAAATGGTCATCTCTGTCTCTTACATTTATTTTATCTGAAAATCTATTTTGTCTGATATAAAAACAGCTACACCTGCTTTTCTCTGAATGCCATTTGCTTGAAGTATTATCTTCTATCCCTTCACTTTGAGCTTGTGTTCATTTTTGCAGCTGAGACGAGTCTCCTGCATGCAATATATAGTTGGGTCTTGTGTTTTAATCCATCCCACTACTCTCTGCCTTTCATTTGGTGAGTTGAGTCCATTGATTTAGGATGATTATTGATATATGAGGACTTACTACAGTGATTTTATCTGTTGCTTTTGTATCTCCATTGTTTCTTTTTTCTTATGATTCTGTCTCCTATTTTAGTTTGGGCGTTTTGCTTTTTTCTTCTTGTTGCTTTTTTTTTTTTTTTTTTTTTTCTTCTTTTTTTTCTTCTCTCCATTTACTCTTATTCATGTTTTGTGTCTCTGCTCTGGATTTTTATTTTTTGGTTACTATTAGGTTTGTGTAAAATATCTCAGACATACAATAGTTCTTTTTCTTCTGAATGCCTCTTATCTTTATTCAATTGTACCTGTTCAGTCCTTTCCCTCTTCCCCTCTTATGATTTTGTTGCTACAAATTTTCCCTTCTAATGTTATGCATTCATTACCAAATTGCTGTAGTTGTAGTTATTTTTAGTACCATTTTATTTTTAAAGCTTTGGTTCTAATTAAGTGTTTAATAACCTATTCTGAAGTAGACATGCAGTTTTCTACTTCTGTCTGTTTGTTAATTATCCTTAAAGTTTGTATACTTTTGTCTTTTTGTTTCTGGCAGAAGAGCCCCTTTCAGCATTTCTTGTAATGCAAATCTTGTGGTGGCATATTCTCTCAGCTTTTCTTTGTATGGGAAAGCGTTTATTTCTCCACATCTGAAGGATAACTTTTCTGGACATATTTTCCTTGGCTGATGACTCCTTTCTTTCAGTATTTTGAGTATTTTCTTTCTTTCTTTCTTTCTTTCTTTCTTTCTTTCTTTCTTTCTTTCTTTCTTTCTTTCTTTCTTTCTTTCTTTCTTTTTTTTTTTTTTTTTTTTAAGGGGACGCAGCTCACAGTGGCCCATACAGGGATTGAAACAGAAACCCTGGTGCTATCAGCACCATGCTCCAACCAGATGAGCTAAGTGGCCAACCCTGAATATTTTCTTTTACTCTCTCCTGTCTTGTAATGTTTCTACTAAGAAATGTGATGATAGACTTGTGGAGCTTTCTTTGTAGATTACTGTCATTTTTTTCCCTGAGTGCCTTGAGAATACGTTCTTTGTCATTAGTTTTTGACAGTTTGAATAAAACGTGTCTTGGGGAAAGTCTTTTTTGTTGATATAATTAGGTGTTCTGTTAGCTTCCTCTATTCTAAAGTCCATTTCTTTCCATAGGCCTGGGAAGTTCTCATCCATTCTCACTTTGAGTAGGCTCTTTGTTTCCTTCTTTCTCTATTCTTCTCGTTTACCTATTCTTGTTATGTTGCTCTTTCTAATGTAGTCAGGTAGTTCTTGTAGAGTTTGTTATTGTTTTTAAAACTCTTAGTTCTCTCTCTTCTTTCTTCTGGGCCATTTGTAGGTTTCTGTCTTCAAGTTCATTACTTCTGTTTTCCATCTGTACTGCTCTATTTCCAATCCTCTCTAATGCATTCCTCATCTCATTTACTGAGCTCTTCAGCTCCAACATTTCTGTTTGGTTCTTTTTCATAGTTTCAGTCTTTTTGGTAAAATACTTCTGTTGTTCATTAATTTTATTCCTGATTTCAGTGAACTGTCTTTCTGAGTTTTCTTGTATATTATTGAGTTTCTTCATCACTGCAATCTTGAATTATCTTGTTATTTAAATCCTAGTCTTCTATGAATTTGCGTTTGGATTCTGGAAACTTTTCTTTTTTTTTTTTTCTGTGCTCCCAAGTTAGCTTTATGGTTTGTGTTATTTGGTAGATTGTGTCTCTATCTGCACATTTGAGGTAGTGATCTCTTTTTTTGTGTAGATACTCTTTGCTTTCAACAATACAGCAGGTTGATAGGTAGAGTACTTTTTTTTGTTTTTTAGTAGATGGTGTTCCAGAGTTTTTGTTTTCTCTTACATGCATTATTTGTGCCTCTGGGATCACAGTGGAGCAGCCTCACTTCAGCCAAGGAAAGTGCCCGTACCTACTAGGATGGTGGGAGTCCTCCCTATGACCAGCTCAGCTCAGCTGTGGGGCACTATCGCTGTGGTGGGAGAATCCAGTGGGCACTGGAGAACCAATTTTGTGAGCTCCTAGAGCTACTTCCTTTTTTCATTGTGTTCCTGGCTCTCTTGGGCTCTGTGGGGTGAATGTCGGGGAGAGGAGCAGGTCTGCAAACTTTTTTTCTGTGGGCTCTGCTGTTTTTTTTTAAAAAAACTTTCCAGTTACCTCTGCCTGGTCTACCATGATGGGGATAGGGGAAGGGAGATGCCTTTTCCAGGAGGAAAACTGCTCGGGCCCTCTTACGCTCCATTCTATCTTGTGGTGGCTGCAGCCTGACTCTTCTCCCACTATTGGGCTTGCTGGAGCCACAGTTGGTGTCTAACTGCATCTGTGGACACCGTCTCTGTCATTCACCTCTCCCACCTCCCCTACTCATTCCAGTATGCCACCTTCAGATGTCCTGATATGTGAATCTTTTAGGTGTGTCTGTGTATTGAGCAGAGAGGGTATCCTCTGCTGAGCTATAGTTGTCCAACTTGTAAATTCAAGGGGAGAAGCAGTAGAATCTTCTCACTCTGCCATGATGCTGACATCACCCTATTTACAATTTTGAAGTAAGCAACTGTATAAACTTTTTTTATTTAGGGTGTTTAAATTTAGGTTCCTACTCAGCAAGTCCTCCCTACTTCAAAATTATAAAAACATGTACTTAGGTATGATTATAGTATTGCTTTTCTTTTTTTACATTTGATTTTTTGTTCAGATGTTATTTATTCTGATGTCAAACAATACAATGTTTTCCAATCAACATTTCTCCTGAACTGACTCTGGGTGGTGAACACACAATGGGATTTATAGATGATGTAATACAGAATTGTACACCTGAAATCTATGTAATTTTACTAATAATTGTCACCCCAATAAATTTAAAAAAATAAATTTAAAAAAAACAAACAAAAAAACATTTCTCCTAAACAGTTTGTTAGTTCTCACAACATGGTTTATATTTTTCACTGGTTGAACATCACTGAATTCTACTACATGTATGTATTTTTCTGGTATCTGTTTTATTTTCTTTGATCTGTATTCACTAGTACAATAGGATGTTAATTCCTAGAATTTTATTGTGCCATTCTTTATCTATTGTGAAAATCTTTTTCATATTATTTATGCCTGTTATTACATAATGATCATTCCAGATAAAATTGAATATTATTTAGTCAGAATTTTAAAATGTCTTCTTAGAGTCTTGATTAAAATTGTATAAAATTTAAGGACAAATAATGACTTTATAGCATTGATTTTTTTCATTTAACAAGAATAGAAAGCTCTTTATCAAATCTTTAGTTTTGTATGACTCAGTAGTGATCTATGGTTTTACTCATATAAATCTTGCATGTTTATTGGGTTTGCATTATATGTATGCATATATATGTGCATATGTATATATGGCTAGTTACTGAAACAGTAGTTCCTTCTCTTCCTATACTTTTCTCTCCTTCCAAGGGTCAATGACCTTCAAACCATTTAGCTAATCCTTTTGGTAGTTTCCTCCATATCTCTAAATGTCTTGTTTAAAATCCTGTCAGTTCCAGTATCTGTGGTCTTCTGCTTTGTGCATGCATCACAATGTCCTTCCAAATGAGTGATTTGGGGTTAGTTGTTCATTATTCAAAAGGTAAATGTAGCTGTCATTTGGCAGTACACCTTCAGCTTCTTCCTGTATTCTTCCAATTTCTTTCTCTATTTCTACCCTCTGCTTTTTATATCCCATGGCTTGCTTTCTCTTGTGTTAATTCTCACTTTGGTAAAGGACAGTGCTAGGTCCTTAGAATGTTTTAATTCCATTTACCATGTATGGTCTTTTATGTTATCTGTGGCTTATGTTTTATTTCTCTGTGTATATTAAATTCAAGAAAACATGATGATTATTTTGTATGTTCATATTATATAATTAAATATTGTATAAATGTAATCTAATTAATACTTATGTTAGATTTATTCATGTTGCTTTTGATTCCTTTATACAACTCTGTTTTTGTCTGGGATCACATTCTTTCTGACCAAAGAACTTGTAGAATACTTTTAGAGCAAGGCTGTTGCCAATGAATTCTCTTAGTTTCTGTTTATTGGGAAATAGTTTTATTTCATGTTAAGTTTTGAAGAATGTTTTTGTGGTGTACAGAATTCTAGATTTCAGCACTTTAAAAGATGTAATTCCGTTTTTTATTATTTCTATTGAGAAGTCAGCTGTGAGTAATATTGTTGCTTTATTAAAGGCAATACTTTTTAATGAGAGTTTTAAATATTTTTTCTTACCTTTTCTTCTCTGCAGTTGTATTATGATGTCTCTAGGTATGGTTTTTGCTGTATATGTCTTGATTTTCATTTTCTGAATTTCTAGAATCTGTTAGTTAATGTCTTACATCGGTATGGAAAATAATCATCTACCATTTTCATTTTTTTTTTCTTATTATATTTTCCTCCTCTTTTGGGGTTCTAGTTTACACATAGGTTAGACTTTTTATATTAGAATTTTCTTTTGTCCCTAAATTGCATTTCAATAATCCCCTCTTCTGCTATGTCTGATATTCAATTGAGGCAGTTTATTATTGAGTTCGAAATTAAAGTTATTGCATAGTTTAGTTCTATAATTTTGATTAGGTTTCTGAATATATTTCAGTTATTTGATGAAATTCTTTATATTCTTATTTAACTTCTTGCCTTAGAACATGTATCTTGAACATATTCATCACAGTATTTTAAAGACTGTCTGATAACTACAAAATTTAGATCATCTTAGAATCCCTTTCATGGATAATTCTGAACTCCAAATTTAATTCCCCGGTACTATGAGAAAGCCAAAATCTTTGCTGTGGTTTGCAGGGCTTTCTACTTACCTTCTTAGCCTGTATTTTGTGCACTTCAGTGATTGGAAAAAGGAATTGAGGAGGAAAGTTGCTGCATAATAGATTAATTTCTCTTCACCTCTGTCCTCTCTACAATCTTGGCACTTGAAATCTTGGATGCCTTGGAATCCACAGATTTTAGTTTTTGTCTGTACAACCCCTGAGGCTTCTTTGGGCTCTACTGGCTTTTATAACTCTTAAAGCCCTTTAGCCTCCAACCCACTCACAAAAATTGGCAATTATCCAGAGGGAAAAACCTGCTCATGGTATGCGATCTAAACTTTCTGTTTATGCTTTATTTTCTTTTTTAAAAACTGATCTTGACTCTGTCAGTCCTGGCTGTGTAGGGCAACTTCCCAATGCTTTAAATAGATTTTGTTTCTTCTTAATCATTATTTCCCCATAATTATTATCAGTGGGAGCATTCTTGGTCTACCAAAAATTACTCCAAAATAGGCAGATGTGAAAATTCTTCAACAGTTTTTGGGTGAGGGAGTGTGGGGGCTAAATATCAATATTAAACTAATGTATGGGTATAAAAATCTACATGGCTCAACTTGACATACGACTGATAGTTTGGTTGGATTTAGAATTCCAGATTGCACATAATTTTCCTTCAGAATTTTAAGGGCTCCATCATTGTTTATTTTTTATGGTTGTTGCTGAGACATCTGAAGTGAATCTGGCTCCTGAACTTGTGTACATACCTGTTTGTTCTCCCCAGGGGTTTCTATAATATTTTTCTTCCTCTCAGTGTTCTAAAATTTTATAACGAAGTGACTTTATGCAAATCTATTCTCATTCATTTTGAATTACGTCACTGATCTTTACCCATTTGTTTTTCACTTTTCTCTTTGGGGAAGTTCCAGTTATTTGGAGCTTATATTCTAGAAAAAACAATGCTAAGTCTATTCGTTCAGTCTGTCATCTTTACCAGGTATTCTTGAATATTTATTAAAGTTTCTTCCTACCTGTGTTTTTGTGATTATTTATAGATATTTTTAGCATAGTTTATAGCTATTTTTATATAAGAAAGCTAATTAGGCCTATGTTATTTTATTTCTACGTTTTTATATTTTTTTACTCTATGTGTACCATTTCTTCAGTTGATTTTCTTGAATTTTTCATGCACATAGTTTTTGAATCCTTACCATTATTTATATTTGTTATTGGTGACTTGTATTTATTACATTTTGAGTACCAGGTTAAATTCTAGTATGATAGTAGGAATTTTTGTCATATTCCTATCAGTGGAAATAATTCAGCGGTTTTGTTATTAAACATGATTAATTACATTTTCCAAGGAGCTTATTTTCAAGAATGAGTATTATATAAGTCCATTTTAATATTTATGGAAATTGTCTGTTTTTCTTTTAACCATCATTATGAAAGATTATAAAATATATTTTCTAGTATTGTAATATCCTGGAATTAACCATTTTTGGTTATAGTGCATTATTTATTTGAAATAGTCTTTATTTGGTTGAGGAATGCTTTTACAGTTTTACGTGTGCAATTTTAAGTGATTTGGTGTGTAGTGTTTATCTTTGGGGACGATCTATGCCAGGTTTGGGTATTTGGATAGTATTTTCTTACAAATGATTGATAAGTTTTCTTTGTCTTTACTTTTGAAAAGTAGATCTTTATTTCTTGATTAGTCAGTTTAAGAAACTGGTTCACTAGGTAAGATGAAGAATTTTTAGGTTTTATTTGTCTTCATCTTTTCTCCCTCCCCTCCTTCTCTCAACTTCTGGCATCTGTATTTATATTGGGAAGGTAATATTTACATTCTACTCTGTTAAAAAAAAAAGAAAAAAAAAAGGAGGAGGGATTCTACAGAAAGTAACTTCGCAGGGTGATCTGATTATAAATTCCTACCTGGGCAGATCATGGTGGGTAGTCATGCCCTGGGCATATAACTTCTTTAGTAAAAGGTTTATCTTTGCCTTAAGCAAGCCCTGTCCAGTGTCCTTGTGCATCTAGGTTAACACACCTTTGAAATAAGCATAAGGAATCTCAAGAAGGCACACAATCTTGTTAACTACCTTTTATTTTTTAATTAAAGTTTATTGGGGTGACAGTATCTTATAATCCAGTGCCTGCCTTGCTTCCTCCCACCTTTGTGTAATCTTCCTTACATTCTCTTTTTAATTTCAAATGCATAAAAGAAACTGAAACTCATTCTCGGGAGGATTTGAGATTTTGCTTCCTGGCAATGTCATCAGTTTGAGTTCAAATCATCTCTTATAAAAATTCTGTACAGGTTTGGACATTTCTTATATTGACAGTATATTCTTCATTTTTCTTTTGTGTCAATTTTTTGTTGTTTTTTTTTTTTTTTTTTAATTGGTTTAGTATTTTCTTTTGATTTTTAAAAATTTTAATAGTGTGTGTGGAGTTGTTTTCATTTAATTGGCCTGGAGTGGGGGTTGGGGTTGGGGAATGGGGGACTTGCCCATAATGAAACAGAAGGATATCCTTTCAATCATTTACTAGTTTACCTCAACACTATTCAGTGTTTCATGGAGATAAAGAATGGAGATTTATATTTGTATTTAGGCAGGACCACTGCATATGGTTGAACAGCTCATGCATTGCACAAAAATACCCAGCTGAGCGCATGAATGGGCATGGAAATGCAGGCTACGTTCCTCTCAACAAGTTCTGTGCCTCAATGCAGAGTGGGGTCTTCCTAGAGGGAGAGGCTCCCTTTTCTTCTCACAAAGACATAGTCCACCCACCCAGTTGTGTGTCTGAAGAGCAGTCTGCCTCCTAGGAAATATAAGTAATCAGAAGAGGCCTTCCTTATTCTCCCACAAACATAAATCTCTACCTGTCTTCATATCTGTACATATTTCTGTCTTCTCTCTGAGCTACTCGTGTGGGGCTCCTGAGACCAGCTCTTCCAATACATCCAGTAATTTCCCCGTCTCCTGCATCTTAAATTGTCCCCTCACTGCTGGAACAATCCTATCAGCATTCAAACATGTTGGCATTTCTTCCATATAATAAAAGGCTCTCTCGTCCCTAAATGCTGCTCCATCTACTGGCCCGTATCTCTGCTCCCCAGTCAGAGCAAAACTTCTCAGCAGATCAGAACATTCTTTTGTCTGAGGGAGCTTGAAGGGCTCCCTCATGTTCTTTAGACCTCTGTTCAAATTTACTTTCTCAGTGAGGCCTTCCCTAACTACCTTCTTTTAAATTGCTGTCCCCTCCTTGGCACTCTTATCTCTCTTCCCTAAATTAATTTTCCCCTTAGCAATATCCCTATCTGATATATTGTAAATATTGTTCAGCTTCAACTTTCTAAGGTGTGGAGCTAGATAAAATTCTATATATTGGCATTTTCTGGAGCATTCTCCCCAAACCATTATTTCAGCCAGATCAAAAGGGTTACCTTGTCACAGAGTTAAGTTTACTACTAAGGTGATGAAGCATAAGCCTCAGGGCTCTCACTTGTACAGACCAGTGAGAATATTGTGAGTTGCTGAGAGTTGTAGAGTGTTTCTAATTACATGGGCAAGAAAGGTTACCACTAGGAATATTTCTGAGGAAGCTTTTGTGGTATATTGCCACAGAGAGCTCAGAAGAAAAGAGATACAAATCTCTAAGAACTTCAAAGTGACTTGTAAATAAATATATACTATGTCCCTAACTTTATTTCATTTCTTTTCTTTCCTTATTTGTTTGTTTGTTTGTTTGTTTATTTAATAAAGAGAGCTTCCAAACTGTAAGTTTCAGGTTCCACAAAACCTGGATTCAAGCACTGCATGGTTTGGTAAACAGAACTAAACAAAACGAAACAGGTTTCCTTGATGCAGAATTCCACTGCCCACTGGGAACTGGCACTTAATTTGCAAATCTGCAATGTAAATCTCTTAGATAAAGTTGGAGTATGCAGTATTTTCCTAATGTGCACATTTGTTTTTTCATAAAGCATCTTAAGCAATTAGTATCCTGTAGAAAATACTTTGGGAAGCTCTGCTCTGGAAACTTATCTACCCTGTCTGCTTCCTATCTCATTTCTATCCAAAAGGGTGAGCACTTCTTTAACAACTTCAGTAAACCATTTCAAGTGGTTGGAATGTCACTGTATAATGAATTTTATATTTGAAGGAAATATGAAGTAGATTCCTTCTGAGATTGATTGAATTCCCCCCGCCCCCATGTTTAGCATGACTCTGGATGAAATAAGAAAAATTAAAACCTTGCATACAGTATAGTATGCCCCAAATAGTCACCATTTTAACCCTTATCTAGCTCTCACTCATGAGGATGATTAGAGTTACTTTCCTGATTAGAGTTATAACCTGTGCCGTTATATTTTTAAATGTAATCTGCATTTTCAAGTTCCACTGTCCACTGGGAGCTGACAATAAACTAAAATAGTAACCTGAATGACAGCTGAAACACATTTCAGTGCAATTGCCAGATGGAAGCAATCCTAACCCTCCAAGAATAGTTTTTAAATAGTTTCAAAATGTTTTAAGTCACTAAATATAAAAAAGAACTATGGTTTTTCATAACAAAATTAAACTAGATGAGACTCACCCTAAGTTGTAGAAAATAGATTAACATAAGCAGTTCAGAAATCTATGTTAGAAGAAAAGGTGTTTCAGATGGTGGAAGTTAAACTGTACCTTACCTACACCAGGCGGCATTTTAAATACTTTCCATGGGAAACTCCGTGATGAGTGTGTGTGTGCTTGTGTATGTTTGTGTGTGTTTATTGGCGAGAATCACATCTGTGTAGAGTGTATTTGGCTTTTTTCTGATGTACCATCCATTTTTCCTAAATTTTCGTTTGGTTCTATCACATTTATAACATCTGCATTCACAAGATTACTCACTTTCCTAGCTCAGATTTCATGGCATTTAGCAACTATAATTTTACTTTTCAAATGCTGTACCAATCTTTAGTATTACATTCACTGGCAGGGGTACTAGCTTTCAAAAATGCTGCAAAGCATGTAGAAGTTTCATTTGTAGCTGGGATGTACTTAATTTTTATGTCAGTAATCTTGTTCATAACCGCACTAAAAAGATCAATTGCGTTAAAAGTGTATTGGCAAGTACAAAAAAATAAGTGTATTGGAAAGTCTAAATATAACAGACTAAATCCTATCATCAAATTTCTAGAAATGGTCTTAGATATGAGTTACCTAGAGTTTAAAGAGGAGAGGTGATAAAAAAAAATATATATATATATATATATATTTTCTTTCTGAGTAAATATTGTTCAAGATTCAAAGATAGGGTGAAGGTTCGTCTTGGTTTGCCCAGCACAGTCCCAGTTTATGTCCGTTGTTTTATTTTAATTATTATTATACTATCATCCCCCTTACTCTAAAAAGTTTCTTGATATGGGTGATAAATTATAAAGTCATCCTATTTATGGATTATCTACGAAATCTGGGAAGATTTGATCCTATTCAATTCTTTCTTTCTACCACTTTCCTCCATTACCTACTATGCTACAAAGCTTGGATGGATTTGTAAAATAGTTAAGTGATAAAAGTATAGTTGTTTACTAAGCACCATTGAAAATTAAATCATGTAACTATTCAGTTTTTGTTGTTGTTGTTGTTAAATTTAACCTAATGATAATGTCTCAGCACTAACAGACCTAGTGTGATCAAGACCAGTAAGTAGTTTATACTTAGTTTATAGTTTTCCTCCTTGTAAAATAACTTCCTTGATTAATGGTAGAATTCTTAGGAAAAGTTGTCATGGTTTATTTTTCCGTTTTATTATGTATTTTTACACATAGAAATGTAAAACATATTCCTTTATTTATTTACTGTTATTTTTAAATCTTTTTTATTAGTTTCAGGTGTACAAAACAATGTAATAGTTAAACATTTATCATTTATATCCCTTACACAGTGAAACCCCCCCCATCTGCTACACCTCCGACATCGCATACAGCCATTACATTTCCACTGCCTCTATTCCTAAAGCTGTACTCCACTTCTTGTAACTATACATATATATATATATATATATATATATATATATATATATACACACACACATATGTATGTATATATGTGTATATATATATATATACACACACACACACATATATATGTGTATGTATATATGTGTATATATACATACATATAATGTAGTTTACATTCATTATTGTTCAGCTTCAGCTTCAGGTGTACAGTGCAGTGATCAGGTGTACATCATCCCTAAAGTGGTCTCCCTAATAAGACAAGTGTCCATCGGATATGCTACAAAATCTTCACAACATTATTGATTACATTCCCCAAATTGACTTTCGTATCCCAATGGCAATCTCGTGGTTACTGCTTGTGCTTCTAATCCCCTCACCTTCCCCCTTATCCCCACGTCCCCTCCCATCTAGCAACTCATAATTTTTCCTCTATGTCTTTGAGACTGTTTCTGATTAGTTCATTCATTTGTTCTTTTCTTTAGATTCCCCATTAAGTAAGATCATATGGTATTTTTCTTTCTATGTCTGGCTTATTTCACTTAACATAATGTACTCTAGGTCCATCCATATTGCAAATGGTAAGATTTCATTCTTCTTTATGGCTGCGTAATACTCCACTGTAACTGTATAAATGCACCACAGGTTCTTAATCCAGTCGTCTACCAATGGGTATTTTAGTTGTTTCCATATCTTGGCTATTGCTATCATCAGTAAATCAACAAACAACAAGTGCTGGCAAGGATGTGGAGAAAAGGGAACCCTTGTGCACTGTTGGTGGGATTGCAGATTGGTGCAGCCACTATAGAAAACAGTATGGAGGTACCTCAAAAATCTGAAAATGCAACTACCTTATGACACAGCAATTCCACTCCGAGGTATCTATCCAGAGAAATCCAAAACTCTAATTCGAAAAAATTTATGCACCCCTATGTTTATTACAGCACTATACATAAAACTTAATATTTAAATGGTTCATATTCCCACCACCTATGTAATACCCATTAATATTTAAATACATTCACCCCCCCGTTCCACAACCCCCACCACACACACACATAAAATTTCATTTTCATGCATGGTGTATTTACCTATTATTGTATAACAGATTACCTCTTGAAGTGAGGAGTGTCAAAGAATTTGTGGACATATTTTAAAAGTACTACACATGGTAAAAATGTAGGAAGCTAGTACAAAGTAGAAATACCGGAAACTATAAATCATTTCTGAGAGAAATTACGTCTAAACAAATGGAAAGATTATACCATATTCAGAGATTGGAGACTCAATACTTTTGATATTAATTCACTCCAAATTGATTTGTATATTCAATGCTAGCACAATAAAACCCAGCAGTTTTTCTTTTAGAAAGTGACAAGCTAAGTCCTTAATTAATATGGATGTGCAAAGTGCAAAGGCCCTACAATAGTAAGACGATCCTGAAGAAAGTTTGAAAACATACACTAACACATTTCAAGTTTTACTATGAAGTTGTAATAATTAAGACAGGAATGTTTTGGGCATGAGGATAGATAAATAATTCAGTGAAATAGAATGTCCAGAAAGAGAAACATATAATGACATTTGATTTTTAGCAGAAGTGCCAAGCAATTTAAAGAACAAGTCTTACACTGGAAACAATCAAATGATCAAATGTCTATAAGAAGGAAAATGGATTAATAAATTGTGGCATATTTGTTCTCTGGAATCTTACTCAGCATTAAAAGCAACAAAATATTGACACATGCAAAAACATGAATAAGTCTATACTACATTTTGCTGAGCAAAAGAAGCCAGATGCAAATGAATGTGTATATATGTTCCCATTTATATGAAGTTAAGAACAGCCAAAATTAGCCTGTGGGAATAGAAATCAGAATAGCTGTTTCCACTGGGGGACAGTATAGATAGGGCAAAGACATCAGGAAACGTTCTGAGATGATGGAAATGTTTTGTATCATGATCTACTTGGTGTTTATATGAGCATATACGTAGGCAAAAATGCATTGAGCTTTACATAACAGTCACACTTTTTTATATATGTAATTTATTTCTTAACTAAAATAAGGTTGAACAGAAAACTTGGAGTTTCCACTAATGTACCAAAATATTATAGAATCTGCATACTAAAAGACGTGCCAGCTCAAAGGGCAGATTTACAAAAAATGTTCAAACTGGGGGGCGGCTGGTTACTTAGTTGGTTAGAGCTCAGTGCTCTTAACAACAAGGTTGCCGGTTCGATCCCCACATGGGCCACTGTGAGCTGCGCCCTCCAAAACTAGATTGAAACAGCTACTTGGCTTTGAGCTGATGGGTCCTGGAAAAACACACTTAAAAAAAAATAAATAAATAAATAAATAAACAACAACTTAAAAAAAGTGTTCAAACTAGTTTACAACTTTTGGACTCCTGAACAAAATCAAGACAAGATGTGTTCTATACTGGAGAAGAAACTACTATCTTCATTTTGGTGGGTCACAGGATGTGAAAATGTTTACCATAAATCAAATATAAAGCATGCAGGGGAGAGAATTGGCTTGCCATATTTTAATCCCCAGCTGGGATGGCAAGAAGACTCCAAAGGTGAGATTATGTTCAGAGAACCAGCAGAAGACTAGAAATTGAGGATGCGGCCCATGTTATGAGAAGTCTGGACAGAATGTAGATGAGAATTCCTGGAGCAGGAAGAGCCAGCTTGAAACGATAGGTTTATCAGTGTACAAATCACACTTTTACTACTCTACATTCTTCAATGGGCAGCTGTTGAGTAGAAGAGGAGTACCAAAGAAAGGAGCAGGAAGGAAGAATAAACATTCACATTCTCTTCTGTACAGCGTGAAGCTCACTATCTATATGCCTTATATCTGAGAAAGGAGAAATTTGTTTTGAATAAAGATTAATGTGTTGCGTAATATCTTGGATATGGCACTGTGAATTGCTGCATTGTGACTCTGGCTTGTGTTTTCAAATGAGTCTAGGACTATTATCTAACTGCAGAAAAGTCACAGAACCAGCTGAATTTTCATTCCACAGAAGGGGAAAGTTTTCTATGCTGAATACCGTTTGCAGGGGAGAGGAAAATAAAAATACAATTGTGTTTTAATTATACACGCTGTGCTTGTTAAACTTCTAGTTACATTAATAGTCCAGGGAATTAAGATGCATATTTTGAAGAATATGGATATATATGTTTCCCACTTTTCAAAAGGTGAATAAAAATCCAGAATCTGGAAGCTATATTGCATTGAGCCTGCTATTTAATTATGTGACCTCCCTTTTAATCAGTAATACGGAGAAAACTAAGAAAGGAATGTTTATCACATTTATAGAGAATAAAATACTCAGAAGAATAGCTTACATAATGTGGCTTTTAATTCTAGCTTAAGACAACAACAACAAAAATCAAAGACAGTGTCAGAAGCGATGATAGAAAGTGCTGTGTTAACTTGTCTTGATTTTCGCTCCAGCTCCTATAGGCATGTCTACGAAATGTTCAATAAATTATGAGTCCAATTCCCACTATCCTTTGTGGTTTCCAAAACCAAACCATGGCACTAGGAATGAACCTTGGTTACGTGACTAGCCTGTGAGTCATAGCATATCAGTTCAGATCACAGGATGTTATAGTATTGATCAGATCACATCTGGATTATACAGTGCTTTCTATTCCAGTGTTTCTGTTCTAGTGTTTGGAAAACGTCCCATTGAGCATGACTAGAATTATGACATATCTGAAAGGGTTGAGTTGAACTTGGGTATTTAGCCTGGAAAAGTCTAAAAAGAGACAAGCTAGTGCTATTATTTTGAAATTAACATGAAATAGACTCTGTCTTTCTCACTTCAGAAGCAAAAGAAGCTTCAAAAAAAGATATTTCAGCTTTCTAACAACTAGAGCAATCTAGCAACAGATTGGTCTTCCCTGTGGGTTGTTGAAAACTATTCACTGACAATATTCAGTGAGCTAATTGCCACTTTTTAGAATGCTTATAAGTGGAATTGAACTTATTGATCAAAATTCATCCGAATTTCCTATAATGCTAAGATTATATGACTCCATGAGTTTATAAATTTTCTTCACGGATTTCCAACAGCAAAGTTATGCAAAGTTTAGAAAATGTGAAAAATAGGAAGAAGATAATTAAAAAAATATATATTCCTACCACTCAAAAAAGTCACTTCCAGGAATTTATCTATATATAAATTTCCTGTTACGTAGTTTTAGTCATATTTCTATATCCCAATGTTTATGTTTTTTTTCCTGGATTTTAACTATCATTTTAAGTATTTTCCATGCTATTACTAGTTATTTGAACATATTTTTATTGATGGTGTATTTTCATGTAGGTGCTCTAAAATTTGTCAGAATTTTTTCTACCTGAAATTTAGATCATTTCCAGTTATCTGCTATTACAAATAATACTGTGGTAAGCAACTTTGTTTATAAATCTTGCGTGTGTTTCTGTGCACATGTGTATGCATTTTTTCTCCTATTTATTATTTTGCCTTGTGAATCCATTTAACCCAAATAACTATTGGGTTAAAGAGATTTAGTTTTGTGAGACTTAAAACACCGAAAAATTGCTTTATAGATTTTTCTAATTTTCACTGCTACCAGCAATGTAAGAGTGAGTTTCTCCTGTAATCCCTTTATCCGTTATCATGCATATTTGCATGTTTGTTTTACCTATGCTTGAGCATTTCTTCCTATATCAGTTACCTAGCTAGTTTTTAAATTATGTATTCATGACTTTTGATCATTTATTTGAGGTCTCAGGACTTCAAAAATACATATGCTTATGTGCTATAAAGACCAGGTTATTGTCATGATCTCTGGCCACATCCTTATGAAACCAGATTAAAGGACCCCAAAGGTGACCTCAAGACCTTAAACCATGATTTATTGTCCTTACTTCGCTGTTGACCAATCTACAAGACCCACCACCCAAGCCCCTTACTCATGATGATTTTTGCTCTATAAAGCCTGCAGTCTGTAAGCCACTGGGGAGTTGGGTTTTTTTGGAGCATGAGCTCACCACTTCTCTGGATTGGCGCCGATCTTGATAAACTAATTTTTTTCCCCGCTGCATAAAAAGACCAAGTTATTGTGAATACAGTCCATGAACCTTTAGCAACTCCACTTTCACTATGGTATGATCAGTGATATTATGGCCATTTTTAAAATATAAGCATTTTGTTTTATTTTGTTTTTTAGTTCAGGGACAATAGTAGCTTTCAACCAACTCAAAACAGCTTGCAAAATGAAAGTTAAGAACCATTAATACAGAAATATTACTTGGTTGTGTGGTTTTCTGAAAATATATTGTGAAATAGTTTTCCTTTTTTTTTTGTTTGCTTTTTAATTTCTATTGTGCTTATTTTGTTGGATTGTTTAAATGTAGTCATGTCTTTTTATTTTTTCATGACTTCTATTGCTTCAAAAATAAGAATGCTCTTGTTTCACCAGCTAGTTCATAAATATTTAATTCTGTATTCTTCCAATTAAAAAATTCACTATGAAAATTATATCAATAAGTTTTGTTTCTAGTTTTCTATTTAATGTTTGTGGAATAATTCATTAAATGGTTCATTTTCTAAAAGTGCTTAACCTCACTTTACAGAGAAGGGAACACTGAAACTCAGAAAGATTAAATGACTTGGCTAAGATTAAAAGAATGGGTCATCTTGGGTGTGAGATAGAAACCAATTGTTTTGATCATATTCCGGGAGTTTCTTTCCATGTGACTATGCCATCTGTTTTTGGCTGATTCAATTCTGCTTTTCTTCTTCATATTCTTGAGAAGGAGTGTGTCACTGATCAGTTTTCAGTGACAAGAATGCCATTTGTTTTTACTTCCAATGCTCTCTTTTATTTCAGTACATCTTTAGATGTTTTGTATGTTTGTTTTATTTTGGCTACTGAGTCAATTTTGTTTTTTACACTGCAGTCAAAATTTTTTGTAAGCATTCTACTCTTAATAGCCTTTTTATTTTGTTTTTTAATATTTACTTGGCTGTATAATTGAATCATGTTTTATCTTTATTTACCCTATGAAATTTGATTCTTCTTTCAAAATGCCTTTTATATTTATCTGTCTTGCCCTTTCCATTCTCATTAGTGCTTAAATCACTACGTCCTCATCAATTTCAGTCCATCCTGCATACCACCAGGCTAATCTTTTGAAACACATTTCATCATTGTAGTCTTCTGCTCAAAGCCTACATTTCATAATGATGAGTGCTAAAAGATGAGCAGAGATGTAAAATATTTTTAAACCCAGATCTGGCAACATTTATGGAAGAAACATTGAATAATTAAAAGGCTAAGGAGCCTCCCACACAGAAATTAAAATCTCTGGCATGGAATATGGTCCAGGTGGGTGATGGGAGATAACAGGACCAAGAGGAAGCAGCAGACAGAATATGGAAACAACTCCACATGGCTCCAACGATCCGTCCCAAGACAAACATGAGGCAGGAGAATTCTGGTTCCAAAATGCCCAGCAGATCTTGATAAGTCCTCTTTAATGTCCCATAATACCTCTTGAATGACATAGAATGAAGTGCTGCTTCTCCACCAATACTCCTAATACATGCATTAAGAAACTAAATCCTAAAAGAACCACGTAGGGATGAAGAAAACGAGAGCCCTGGGTGTGGAGCACTGCAAGATGGTGCGGGGACAGTTGGTAATGCACTGAGATATGTCTTCTTAGCATATTAGAGAGCAAGGCACTGGGATTAGGATGGAATCCTTCACTTCATAAAATGTTACACTGAAAGAAAGCCTACCAGTCACTGGAATTTGGGCTAACAGCTGAAAACAGCATCTTGTATGTAGCTGTCAATTTGAGAAGAGGTTTCAGTAAGCACTCTACATGAACATAAGTTAATGCGAAAATTAGAGGTTTGGGAAATACAAACTGAAGAGAGCTCTTTCCCTCTATGAGAAAGAATAAACAGAAAATAGTCAAAGAGGAGACTCTGGAAAAAGTACTGTAAGACTCAGGAAAGGAAACATAATCTTGAAGACACAGAGGAAGAGTGAATCTCAGCCAAGGATTTATTTCAGAATCCAAAGCAACCTTGATGAAAGTGTTTGCCATTCTCTATAAGATACAAGAAGAATGTTTTCTATGAAACAAGAACATGCTGAGAAAGAAGACACTAGGACGAGATGAAAATGTAGACTGATAAGGTAAGAAATGATTTCAAGAAACTGAAAATGCAGTAACAGTGAAGTAATAAAAGGCAGAGATGACCCCGTGGAAAATTAAATCAATTATAGATTTGAAGGATGAACTTGACAGGATCTCCCAAAGAAAGAGAATAATATTGACAAACACAAAAATAAAGGAAGAGGGGCAACCAGTTAGCTTAGTTGTTTAGAGTGCGGTGCTCTTAACAACAAGGTTGCTGGTTCGATCTCCACATGGGCCACTGTGAGCTGTGCCCTCCACAACTCGATTGAAACAACTACTTGATTTGGAGCTGGTGTGTCCTGGAAAAACACACTTAAAATCAATAAAAGTTAAAAAAATATATATAAAAAAATGAAGAGAAGGTAAATAGGATGAGGAGATGATACTAAGGATGATTTTCCGTATTTCCAAAAAACTAATAAGTATAATAAAGAACAATAAATGTGAAATTATATAGACGTTACTGACATTAACTATACATCTGAAAAAGCAAATACAAAAAAAAAAGAAATCTGATTTTCAGGAGAAATCAATTAAAGGAGAAATATGCTGAGAAGATCTTGTCAATTTTTTGAGATGCCAGAAATATTCCTACTAACATCCAGCAAATTACCTGAAGAGGTAGAAACATCAGATTGCTCCTCTGTGATACCATCAAAAGATAATAAAATGACTCCTATAGAAGTTACCAGAGGTATCACTGAGGACTTAGAAGTGATAGACACTGTTCGGCACTTCAGAGGCATTATTTTGTTTCCTCCTCAGGACAATGAGCGTCCTCAGAGTGGAGGATACCTTACCAAGAAGGTCCACAGCTCTAGGTGGCCAGATACTTGTTGTTCACAGGTGAGGGTATTATGTACAATGACTTTGGCATTGTCCTTCTCTCCTTCTCTGGAGCCCCGCATCTAATCCCTCAGCAAATTATTTGCCTCTACCTTCGAAATGTGTCTAGAATCTCTTTCTGACCGCATCTCCTGCTACCAGCCTGGCCCAAACTACCATTATTTTTGTTTAGTTTACCAAAACAGTCTCTAACTAAAATGGCCTTAACATTCCCCTCAGCTTGACTAAACTTTAGATGAGATTCTTCTTTATTTCAGAAATAATAACATTTCCAGCCTCCCGTTTCTTAGAGCACTTCATTTAGAAAACTTCTAATTGTAAATTCTTTCTCTGCCTCTTTGAGATGTAAGTCATTTTAAGAGCCTCTTGCCAGTTTTAACAACCCAGCAATGCCTTTCTCAAGGGCCTCCAAGCTCTCTCTTCAGGATATAACCATCAAGGGAGATAACACCTCCAACTTACAGCCTGTGTGGGAGGGGGGAGCTAACTTCTTCAGTGGGCACCTTGCTCCAAGTTGTAAAGCCACCTCCCATTTTGAAGATATGTGTAAGTTTACTATTTCTTTGGGAAAAGTCAATTAGCAAACCCGAATGGCCTTTAAAAGTTCTTAAAAACCCTTCTTGTTTCAGCAGAATTTGGCTCAGTTTGTTTTCTGACAATTCTTACCTACTGCAGTAATCTTGAAAGAAATGTTCCCTGCCTGTTTAACTTTGTCTGCAACAGTTTTTGTTTTGTTTCGGTGCTTCTGTCCTCTTTGCCTTATTGGATTCTATTCCCAGTTCAGCAGTCAGAGTGGTAGATCATGTGACTCCTCTAATCAAAACTATCTAATGGCTCCCAGTTTCAAAGAGAAAAACCAAGGTCTTGTAAAAATTATAGGGCGTGACTCAAAATTGCCTTTTGTTACCTTTCTGATGTCGTGTCCTACATGTCTCACACTCACTCCGCTTCAGCCACATGGGTCTGTGTGCATTCCTGGAACACAGTACATGTTCCTACTGCAGGGCCTTCACTGGATCTGCCTTTCTGCCTAAAGACCCACTTGATTAACACCATCTCTTCCTTCAAATTCTGGTTTTGTTACTACTTCCTCAATGAAGCTTACTCTGACAGCTTTATTTCATGGATGTGGTAAACTGAATAATAACCTCCCCCACCCCAAGATGTCCATATTCTAATCCCTGGAAGCTATGCATATGTTACCTTGTTACCTTCCAAGGCAAAAGGGATTTTTTTTTAGTTGTGATTAAATTGTGGGTCTTGAGATGGGGAGATTATCCTGGATTACCTGAATGGGTCCAGTATAAGAAGGGTCTTTACAAGAGGGAGGAGTAGGGTCAGAGTGAGAAAAAACTGAGACAGAGGTATGAGTTATCCAACCATGAAGGCAGCCTCTAGAAGCTGAAAGAAGAAACACATTTTCACTAAGTTTGTGGTAATTTATACGGCAGCAGTAGGAAACCAAACAATGTGTAACCTGCAACCCTTCAGCACTCTCTGACTTTATTCTGCTCTGCTTTTTTTTCCCTCTATAGTAATTGTCACCTTTAACATGTTGAGTCATTCTGCCACTTGCAACAACATGGATGGACCTTGAGAGCATTATGCTGTGTGAAATACCAGACAGAGAAAGACAAATACTGTATGATCTCACTTATATTTGGAATCTAAAAACACACAAACAAATAACACAACAACAACAAGCTCAAAAACCTCACCAAACTCCTAGAAAAAGAGACTATGTTATTTGTGGTTACCAGAGGACTAGCATAGGGTTGGGGGATTTGGATGAAGGTGATCAAAAGGTACCAACTTCCAGTTATAAAATAAATAAGTACTAGGGATGTAACATACAACCTGATGACTGTAGTTCACTCTGCTGTAGGGCATATTTGAAAGCTGCTAAGATAGTAGTAAATCCTAAAAGTTCTCATCACGAAAAAAAACACATTTTTCTTTTTTCATATCTGTACGAGGTGATGGATGTTAACTAAACTTATTGTGTTCATTATTTCGTAATGTCTGTAAACCAAATCATTGTGCTTTACATTTTAAACGTATACAGTGTTGTGTAACAATTATATCTCAGTAAACCTGAAGAAAAAACACAAATAAAACCTGTTAAAAATATATATTAAGCCATTTTATTATTTTTTAATTCTTTATTTTATTCTTCTCCCACAAGTGTCTTCATGTTTAGAGATCTCTTTTTGTTTTTACACACTTAGCACTTAGAACAATGCATGTATGTCCTAATGTAAGCACTTAAAAATATTTATTGAATTAAGAGAAGAGAAAATCTGAGCTATGTAAGGACCGATACAATGAATTACCTTTGATCCATCTTGCATATTTTGCGTTAGGCACATCGAAGCTTATAAGGGATGACTCAAAATAACGACGCATACTGTGCAAAAGGCCTTGCAGCTCATCTCTTACTTGGTTTGGTTCCTGTGGTAGAGGTGATTAGTGTGCAGTGGGTATTCCGTGAGCTCTGCTGCTTCCTTTCCCTTCCTGTCTCGTAGTCTTTGTCAGTGGACTGTGAGTGCCAGTGATATGTGTTACTTCCAGGATGAGAAATTTAAGAGCCGAGGTGCTACCTCCATCTTCTTCTCCCATGTTATGATCACGAGGTCACATGTTCCACATGGCAGAGCTAAATATGGAGGAGGGCTGTCTGAACTGCACCATGTTTTATAATAATGAGAAGTAAACCTTAATTGTGTTAAGCAACTAAGATTCTAAAGTCTTAGAACATTGCCGCAGTTAGCCTTAAATGGGAGCAAATAGAAGCAAATTCTTGAATACAGTTGGATTATAAGATTTTTTAGCTTCTACAAGCTGGAAGTGAAAATTGTGCTTTGCATACCTTTTTTTTTTTTAAGAAAACTATTATACATTTGATTCTATTTCAGTACCAAACCAGATGTTTCTTAAGATGAATCTTTCAATGAAAGATTCAGAAAAGATGAAAATTCAGAAAAATTTTTGGTCTACATTGTTGACCATTTGAAACAATAGTATTGTTCTTCTATTACTGCACTTGTTAACTATGGATAATGAGTTACCCTACCTGGGAGATTTCTAGGAGAAATATTAGTCTTTTTATTCAGCTTTTTTCTTTCTGCAAAATTTGAATTGCATAGAGCACCATAATGCCTGTTTCTATTGCCAAAGAACTTTAGTAATGATTTTATGTAACTTAGAAAATAACAAAAATAACACTGAATCAACAACAAGTTTTTAATTGAAAGATTAATAAACTATCTGATGACAGATATTTTTGTTATCAAGTTCAGTACTTACCAATGTTTATCAATTTTTTATGTGCTCTAACCTTTTAATGCAGAGACCAGTAATATTTTTCTATAAAGGGCTAAATATTAAATATTTTCAGCCTTTTTGGGCCACATGGTCACTCTTACAGGTACTCAGTGCTGCCATTGTAGAATGGAAGCAGCTGCAGACAGTACGTAAGTGAATGGGTGAGTCTGTGTTCCAATAAAACTTTATTTATAAAAACAAACTGGCTGTAATTTGTTAACCCCTGTTCTAGAGGAACACAGGGTACTCCTCTTTGTTACAGTGTCTCACTCTTGATAGTAATTTTCAACCAAGTGCCCAGAATTTCCCAGAAGGATGGTGAGTGTGTTAGGATTCTGTAACAGAAACAGAACCAGTAGGATTTTATGTACACACACACAGTTGATTCTTGCTATTTCTTATACTTAAGTGCGATAGAGTCTACAATGAATCAGTGAATAATGAACCATTACTCCAAGGGGAAATTCAGTGTAGTTCCTGCAAGCCTGTAGTCACAATGTTTTTGTCAACCAATTAATCCTTGTTTTATACATGTTTGTGTTAAAGACGTCTTATTTAATATATATCGTCGGTTCATTAATATCGAACGGTCAGCGGCACTAAAGCTTATGCCTGGATGAAGCTTGTCTGACACACATATTTTCTCTGTAAGGCACATCACAGACTTCTTACGATTAGGAATGCTAGAGAACAATTCAGCACTAAAGGCCATTTTTAACAGTGAAATCACCAACCACATGCACAAAAATGAAAAAGAAAAAAAAAAAAAAACTGGCCCTAAGTAAACTGTGCAAAGAATACTTGTTTAGAGTTTGAGAGCTGAAACAGGAAGACAGAGCATGGCCTTACTCATTTTCAACTGGGAACCTATGCAGCTGGTGACTTAATTTTTTTTTATTTTTTTTTACCATTTATGTGTCCAGGAATCACCATGAATGTGCCATGAGTATTGATTTGCAGTTTACAAGTAAATTTTAGCAGGTAAGTAATTTCAAACATAGAATTTGTGAACAATGAGGACCTACTACACACACAAATACCCACATACAATTTCTTTTAAGGAATTCGTGTGCCATGATTGCGGGATCTGGCAAGTCTGGAATATGTATGGCAGGATGGAAACTAGGACAGACGCTGCTTATTGCAATCTTGAGGCAGAATTTCCTCCTCAGAGAAACTAGTGCATAGTTCTTGGGGACCACTGTTTTGTGTCAACAATTTGAAGATATTATTATACCACATATTTGGCTTTCAGTCTTGCTGTGGAGAAATTAGCCCTCATTCTGATCATTGTTTGAGTTGTCAGTCTTTTTACTTTGGGTGCTTTTATGGGCTTATTTTTCCGTAACTTAATCAAAATGTTTGTTAATTTTTATTTTCATTATGGGAATTATCAAGCATACACTAAATAAAAGAGAAGACTACAATTAACCCATCACTGCCCCCAGTCCTCCCCCTAGCTTAACAATTAGCCTTTTGTCATTCTCTTTGTCTCTTTATTTGTATTTATACAATTTGAGATTTTTGGCATTTCCTGAATCTGTGAATCTATTTCTTTTATCTCTCTCTTTGAATAGTGTTTTTCTTTCACTTTCTTTATTTTGTTCTGCTGACATGGCTACTAGACAATTAAATCTTATCTTTTCTTCCAGTCTCTTAAACTTTGGGTTCTATTTCCTTATCTTTCTTTAATGTAATCTGATTAATGATTTTAACTCTGTTTTGTAGATATAATTCTCTCTTCAGCTGTGTCTAATCTGCAGTTTAACTGAGTTTGAGATTTTAATTTCAGGTATTATACTTCCAGCCTAGCAGTTCTATTTTTTTTTTTTTTTTCATTTTTAAAATAGGCCAGTTAATTATTGACATATTTTAATCTTTGCTTACAGTATAATTATTGGGAGCTCAGATTATGATGCGAAATTCCTTGAATTTGGATTCTAGCACCATAATTAACACAGTGTACATTTAGGCAAGTTTCTTCTCTAAGCTTTAGTTTTCTCATTCATAAAACTAATAGCACCCACTTTATAGAGTTGTTGAGGATTCAGTGAGTAAATATATAGATAACATAATCAAACAGTGCCTGCTCTAAAATAAAGATTATGAAAATTTTTGTTAAATAAGACATTTTGTTGGGTTAAAGACTTAAATGTAAGACCCGAAACCATAAATCTCCTAGAGGAAAATATTGGAAGTAAATTCTCAGATATTACCTGTAGTAATATTTTTACGGAGATATCTCCTCAGGCAAGGGAAACAAAAGAAAAAATAAACACATGGAACTACATCAAACTAAAAAAAATTTTCACAGCAAAGGAAACCATCAATAAACCAAAAAGGCATCCTATCAAGTGGGAGAAGATATTTGCCAACGGTACATCTGATAAGTAGTTAATATTCAAAATTTATAATTTATAAATTTATAAAATTTATAAAAAAACAAACAATGCTATTAAAAAATGGGTAGAAGACATGAAGAGACATTTCTCTAACGAGGGCATACAGATGGCAAACAGACATAAGAAAAATGCTCAACCTCACTAATCATTAGAGAAATGCAAATAAAAACCACAATGAGATACTACCTCACTCTGGTCAGAATGGCTATCATCAATAAATGAGCAAGTAAGTGTTGGTGAGGATGTGGAAAGAAGGGAACCCTTGTGCACTGTTGGTGCGATTGCAGATTGGTATAGCCACACTAGAAAACAGATGAAAGTACCTCAACAAATTGAAAATGGAACTACCTTATGACCCAGCAATTCCACTCCTAGGTATTTATCCAAAGAAATCCAAAACACTAATTTGAAAAAAAAAATATATGCACCCCAATGTTTATTGCTGTGCTATTCACAATAGCCAAGATATGGAAACAATCAAAATGCCTATCGATAGATGACTGGATAAAGAAACTGTAGTATTCGGCTATAAAAAATGAAATCTTACCACTTGCAACAACATGGATGGACCTTGAGAATATTATACTAAGTGTAATAAGTCAGACTGAGAAAGACAAATACTGTATCACTTATATGTGGAATCTAAAGAACAGAATAAATGAGCAAACAAAACAGAAATAGACTGAGAGATATAGAAAAATAATTATTGGTTGCTAGATGGGAGCAGGGAAGGGATGAGGGAGAAGGTGAAAGGATTAGAAAGAGCAAATTAGTAGATACAATATAGTCACGGGCATATGAAATAAAGAATGGGGAATATAATCAACAGTGTTGTAAAGATTATGTAAGGTGCCCCATGGGCATTGGACTTATGAGGGGATCACTTTATAGCTTGTGTAGATACATGACTAATAAGCTGTACAATTGAAGCTGAAGTAGAATAATATTGTCTGTCAACTATAAGAAAAAGTATAATTACAGGGTGTGGAGTACAGCATAAGGAAGATAGTCAGTGGTATTGTAACAGCTGTACAAGGTGTCAGAGGGGTAGTAGTTTGGGGGAGAGGAGTTACCACTTTGTGAGGGGTGTAAATGTCTATTATGTTGCTTTATACACCTGAACCTAAAGAAAAGAAAATATTTTGTTCTTTTATTTTTTAAAATATTTTAAAAAGTTATTTTTGCATTCTGATTGGATAATTTCAATAGCTGAAATCTTTGTGATGATAATTCTAGTAATTTTATTTATACTGACTTTCATTGATGTCACCTTGCTCCACCATATAAAACATATGGAAACTTACTTTTTGTACTTGTTTCTGACTAATGTTAGTCTCTGAGAACACTGAAGTTCTGATGTGAAGGTATATTCCTACATTCGTTTTGTATCTACTGTGATTCCCAGGGTGCTGTGGTCCCTGTACTGAAGCAGGGCCCCTTTGGCACCCCCATACTAGAGGTCTCTCCTCATCCTGGCTTCATCTTTCCTTGACCTGTAGCTTAAGAATAGATCACCCCATGCAGCTTGAGTTTGGAATGTCCCCTGTCCCACCCAGTTCCCTGTTTTAGAAAATTACTGCGAAACTTATGATTAATACTGTTAGGCTTATTGATCACAATCTCTGTGCTCTAGCAGTCTTTCCAGGCTACTCCCCTCAGTGTTCCTGGGTTGCTGGTGCCACCGACAGGAGAAGCCAGAGGGAAGGCTCCATAAAGACCCCTGGAACCTTCATGTGGTCTCTGGAGGAACACCCAGATTTTCCCTTAAATATCCCAACCTGGTCTGAGAATGTTAAGGCAGTTTCTGAGGTGTTAACCTGCTGCTTTCTCGGATCACTGGTGCTCTGACAATACACATTTATCCTATAGCCCAACTCCTGTGTCAGTCGGTCTATGGGCCAAGTGGCGCAGGCAGCATGAGCCCCCGGATTCAGTGTCACTTTAACTTCCTATTCTTGTTTGGGAACCCTAGAGCAATTCGAGGGCACATCTGTGGTTACGAATCTCTCTGGACATTATTTTCTAAATGTATGGGGCTGAAACAGACATACTTACTCGTACATTTCCTTCGCTGGCAGGCAGCTTTAATGCTAGCTTACTCTTAAAAGAGCTGGCTCAGTAAAGGGGTACAGGAGCCCAGTCTCCCACCTTACATGGGACCATGGCCCCATCATTTGTCCCTGACATGGACATTAGAACCCAGGTTCTAGGTTGCTTGTATCCCGAACTAGCTAAGGCACTCGTGGCTCCAGAGTTACTTTAATTCTGTGGTTTTGGCTCCTTCTTTTGTGGCCACTGAGGTATTCCCTTATTTTCATATGAACTTATTATAATTTAGAGTAATATTTGTCATAATTATTTTTGGCATCTATGAATATTTCATTGTTTTTTTCATAATGTCTGTGCCACTAAATTGTTGGAAATGGAAGTCACCTTTCTTTTTTAAAAACATATTTTCCTAGAATGTCAATATTTTCTTTGGGGTGTGTGTGTGTGTGTGTGTGTGTGTGTGTGTGTGTGATTATGCATGTATCTGTATTTTCCCTAGTTTTATTCTTTACTATCTTGGTCAAACTTGAACATCACCCACTGGTTCCCTCCTATGAAATTTAATAAAACCATAAGCTTGTACTACTTTATCTCTTTCCTTTCTTTCTCTACTTGACATTGTTCATTCTTACAGCCTTTTAAGTGGAATATAAAATTTATTTTTAATTAGCATATTCATAGTTTTAGAAAAAAATAATATCTTAAATTTCTATTTGCTGAGATTTCTTCTTTAGAAAGACAAATTATAGCTCTTTTCTATTTCTCATATTAATTATATTCTCTCTACTTTCTTTTATATCTTTGTTCTTTTCTATTTCATTTTGTGTTTTTTTCTCTAGCCTTATGCCTTATCCTATTTTCAGCAGCATTCAGTCTATTTATTTCAACTTCTAATATTCCCTTCATTTCTGTGTGGTTTATTGTCATCTATTTCTTGCCTTAGTTCTGCCAGGTAACTTTATATCTCTTTTTATTGTTTCTTTATTCTTAATTTAGTGTCTCTTCTATTTGTTCCATTATTATCCTAAATTATTTTTCTCGAGATTTCTTATTTTCCAATTCTATTTTTGATATAAATATTTCATTTGTTTTTGTTATACTTTTCTTGTGGTCCTGGTGGTTAATGTTGCTAGTGTAGGACTTGAACACAAGTGCAATGATGGATCCTTTTAGACTTTGCACCCAGATGCTCACCCTTTGGAGTAGAGGAGAATGTATATAGACTCAGGATGATTGTTCCTCAGCCCATTTTTACCTTAACATCCTGAGACTCCAGCAAAGAACTGCTGATAGGGCCTTCCTGGACAGCTTAACTTACTTCAAGAGAAACCTGTACCTTTTTCAGTAATTTTAGCAACTGTCACAATATTCCCAAATTTGGTACAAGTTTCACTATTATATATTCTTTATAGTTTGTGATTTGGTGTTAACAATATTTCTTGGTCTTATTGAATATAGAGGTTATTTTTCGCTTTATGTAACAAACTAGGATTCAGGGAGATGAGTAAAATCACCTACTTTATCATCTTGAGTTTTATAATAAAAATGACAAATTTTATGTTTTAAACTTTTCTCTACATATTAAAACCATATTCATTAGTTTTCTGTTGCAGCAACAAAAAACTAATGAATATGGTTTTAATAGGTTTCAAAACAACACTAATTTATTATATCACAGTTCTGTAAACCAGATTGTATTTGATTGAGTTCTCTTTTTGGGACTTACAAGGTCAACCTCAAGATGTCAGCCTGTCTGGATTCTCATCTGGAGGCTCTGGGGGAAATCCATTTCCGAGCTCATTTAAGCTGTTGGCAGAAGTCAGTTCCTGTGGTCTTAGAGATGATGCCCCTGTTTCTTTGCTGGTTGTCAGGTGGGAGACTCTGTCAGCTCCTTAAGGCTCACCTACATTTCTCATCACATTGCACTTTCATCTTCAAACCAGCGATGGTGTTCTCAGTCTTTCTCATGCTCTAAATCTCACTGACCTTCTTTCTGCTGTATTTCTTCTGCCTCCGGCCAAGAAAGTTCCCAGCTTTTAATGGCTCATAGGATTACATTGGAGTCACATAGATAATCCAGAATAATCTATTTTAAGGTCTTTAGCTTTAATTAAATTTGTGAAATGTCTTTTGCCATAGAATAAAACATAATCCTATGTTCCAGTGATTAGTATGAAGACATCTTTGGGGGCCATTATTTAGCCTACCATACATATTTAAAGAAGGTAGTAACATTTCCTAACACATTCCCACCCTAAACCTTCATGCTTATCAGATGTAGGTTTTTAGTCTTCTGGAAGAAGATACATGATATTTAGCGTGGTCTCTTTGCTTTTTAGATCCTATTTTAAATAGATTATTTCATTTTCTTAAAATACTGTAGTAGTTTGCTATTGTACTTAGAATAAAATTTAAACTCTTTCTCATGGCTCATGAACTGGACCCTAATTACTCCTCTCTAATCTCAACCTATTGTGCTCTCCCCCCATTATCACGTATGTCTAACAACATTGTTCACCCTTTGGTTTTTCAAATAGTCTAAACTTGATCCTGCGTCAGGTCTTGTGGACTTGCTCTTCCCTCTGCATCAGACATTCTTGCCATGGTCTTGCTATGCCTGCCACTGTCTCGTCCTTTAGGGTCAAATAAAATACCGTCTCCTCAAAGATGCCTTCTCTGACCATCTTATGAGTTGTTGTCTATCCATAACTCTCCTTGGTAATTATCAATTTATGTATTTTCATGGTGCCTATCCTTATATCCTGTCATATGTGGATGATACAGAATGATTTAAAGATTACAATTCAGAGTCATAGCTGGCCTCACCAGTAAATAGAAATACGAATCTGGTAGCTTTATCGCCATGCATCACCTTGAGAAAAGACTAGATTCTTGAATAATTTTCTTTGTGATGTCGGAGAGTTGTCCACACTGAGCTACAAGGGTGAAAATATCACTCAGTACAGTCAGTCATGCTGTACAGGTTCTAATACTGGTTGGGGATGAGAAAGTTGTTTCATCTCTCTCTTGACTTTTCATTTCTTCTCACATAAAGGAAGAGACCTGGAGGATTTAATTTCAGTTTATCTTTTACTTGAAAGATAAATGATTTTAGATCTGAAGTCAGTTTGATATTAAGAAGTCCTAAAAGTTCTTAGATTGTCTAAGCCAGTAGTTTTCAACTGAGGTTAACAGATCTCTGGAGGTCTCTGAGACACTTTCTGAGGGTCTGTGAGATTAAAAGCATATTTTAAAAATATTAATAATTTGATTGTCTTTTTTGCACCATATTGACATTTATACTGATGGTGCAAAAGCAAAAACTAGCAGCACCTTAGCACAAATCAAAGTAATAGCCCCAAAGTGTACAAATAGTTACTGCATTCTTCAAGATATTAAAACATATATTCATATTTAAAAAATATTTTTTTATCTAAGAATGCTCTTAGTGAAGCAGTAACAATTATTAAATGTGTTAACTCTTTACCTTTGAGTATACACCTTGATATTCTGCATATTAAACTGGGAAACAGGTATAAAACACTTCTACTCAATATCAGAGTACCAAAGTATGGTGATGGCTTAGAGGAAAAGAACTTATGTGATTGAGTTGCAAGCTGAACCAGCCACTGTTTTATGGAACACTATTTTTCTACATGAAAGAATGACAGACAAACTATGCTTATTCAGGCTTGGGTATTTGGCAGACATTTTTCAAATTTGAACAAAGTGAACCTGTCAATTCAGAGAACACCACTGTCGATATTTGTTGCTAAAGATAAAATGAGTTTTCAAGTGAAAATTAGAAATTTGTAAAATTTGTATCCACTTCCTAAACACTTAAAGATTTTTTGATGAGATCAGTGCTGATGTTAATGGATGTTTTTTGTTAATATTGAATAACGAAATGGGTCAGCATTTGAAAGAGCTCAGTGATAACTCAGTGAACCAATATTTTCTAAACAAAAAATGCATGCTCTTACCATACAAGGTCAAAAGATCTACTTCAAGGACCATATTGGACCTTAATAATGGACTTAATATTAACAGTATAAAAAGTTCATTAGTATGGTTCATTAGATAACACATTGCAACTTACCTTTAGGAAACTATTACTGGTTTAATTTGAGTGTAGTATCAAAGAACAATATCCAAACTTATCTCAAAGGCCTTTTAAATTCTCCTTCCAACTCTATAACTGCATGAGGCTGGATTTTCTTTATATACTTCAACCAAAATAACATATCCTAACAAATTAAATATAGAAGCAAATATGAAGATGTAACTGTCTTCTATTTAGTTAGATATTAAAAAGATTTAAAAAAAATGAAAAGCAACTCCATTTTTCTCACTGAGTTACTTATCTATTGGAAAATATAGTTAATTTACATAAACTGTGTAATGTTTCCATGTGATGGGTTTATTTTTTAAAATGACTTAATACATATTTTAAATTTTCTAAGTTTTAATTTCTAATATGATAAATGTCAATAGATACAATCCATATAAACAAAAGTTCTTTGGGATCCTCCTTCATTTTTGATTGTAAAGGGTGAGAATTGTTGGTCTAAGCAGAATCAAATGATGTTTTGCTCAGTAGGATTGACTATTTCAAATTTGTTTAAATTGTGGTAACTTATAACATTTACTATCTTAATCATTCTTAACTGTACAGTTTAGTGATATTAAATACGTTTACATTGCTGTACAACCATCACAACCATTAATTTCCAGAACTCTTTCATTTTGTTAGTTGAAACTCTGTACCCATTTAACAGTGAATCCCCATTACTTTCTCTCCCCAGTCATCATTTTTATTAGTCAGGATTCTCCAGAGAAATAGGACCAATAGAAAAGGAGATTTACTAGAAAAGGAGATTTACTATAAGGAATATATTCATATGATTATAGAGGCTGAGAAGTCTCAAGATCTGCATTCAACAAGCTGGAGACTCAGGAGGGCCAATGGTGTAAGTTCCAGTCCAAGTCTGAGTCCAAAGCAGGAGAAAACTGATGCTTCAGCTTGAAGACAGGCAGAGAGCGAATGAGTTCTTCCTCACTCAGGCTTTTTATTCTGTTCAAGCCTTTAATGAATTGGATAAGGCCCACCCACATTGAAGAGGGGAATCTGCTTTACTCAATCTAGGGATACAAATGTTCATCTCATTCAGAAATATTCTCACAGGCATACCCAGAATAATGTTTAATCAAATATCTTGCAGCCCAGTCAAGTTAACACATAAAATTAACCATCACATCATTCTACTTTCTGTCTTTACGAATCTGACTATTCTATAGATTCTTCTTGTAAGTGGAATCATATAGCATTTATCTTTTTGTGACTGGCTTATTTTACTTAGCCTAACGTCCTCAAGATTCATCCATGTTGTAGCATGTGTCAGAATTTTCTTTCTCTTTAAGGCTGAATAATGTTTCATTGTATATAGACCGCATTTTTTTTTTTTTTTTTTTTTTTTTTTTTTATCCACCCATCCACTGATGGACTCTTGGATTGCTTTCACAGTTTGATTAGTGTGAATAATGCTGCTACGAACATGGGTGTAGAAATATCTGTTTGGGATCCTACTTTCATTTCTTTAACACTTTATATTGGCATTCAATATTATTTTATATTAATTTCAGTTGTACAGCATAGTGGTTAGACATTTATATAATTTAAGAAGTGATCAGCCTGACTACTCTAGTACCCACCTGGCACTGTGCACAGTTATTACCATATTACTGACTGTATTCCCTAAGCTTTACTTTACTTCCTCATTGACTATTTCATAACTACCAATTTGTACTTCTTAATCACTTCACCTTTTTTTACTGTGTTCCCCCAAATCCCCCCATCTGTTACCCCAATAAAGCTAGTACCCATCTGACACCATACATAGTCATTACAATATTATTGATTGTATTCCTTATGCTATACCCTACATTCCCATGAGTATTTTGTAACAACCAATTTGTACTTCTTAATCCCTTTTCATTTTTCACTCATTCCCAAGCACCCTCCCATCTGGCAACCATCAAAATGTTCTCTGTATCTATGGGTTTGTTTTTGTGATGTTTGTTTGTTTGTTTTGTTTTTTAGATACCATATATAAGAGAAATCACATTGCATCTGTCTTTCTCTGTCTGACATAGTCCACCTACCATGTTTCTCTGAAAATAAGACCTAGCTGGACAATCAGCTCTAATGCGTCTTTCGGAGCAAAAATTAATATAAAACCTGATCTAATTTTGCTATAATGTAAGATGGGTATAATATAATATAATATAATAGAATAGAATAGAATAGAATACAATACTGAGTCTTATATTAATTTTTGCTCCGAAAGATGCATTAGAGATGATTGTCTGGCCGAGTCTTATTTTCAGAGAAACACAGTAGCACAATACCCTCCAGGTCCATTCATGCCATGGCATATGACAAGAACTCATTCCTTTCCATGGCAGAGCAGTTTTCCATTATATATATGTACCACCTACTCTTTATCCATTAATCCATCCATGGACACTGAGGCTGACTCGACATCTAGGCCATTATAAACAATGCTGCAATTAACATAGGGATGCATTTGTCCCCTCAAAGTAGCGTTTTGGGTTTCTTCAGATAAATACCCAGAAATGGGTCGTTATTTGTTTCTTGTTATAGCCATTGTTTTAAAGTCTATTTTGTCTGGTATAAGTATTGCTACCTTAGCTGTTTTGTTTTTTTCTATTTTCATGAAATACCTTTTTCCCATACCTTTATTTTCAGTTTGTGTGTGCCTTTGATCTGAAGTGAGTCCTTTGTAGACAGCATAGGATCTTGTTTTCTTATCCATTCAGCCACCCTGTCTTTTGATTGGAGGATTCAATACATTTACATTTAAAATAACTGTTGAGAGATACGTAGTTATTGCCATTTTATTACTCATATTTTTTATCTTTTTTTTTTTTTCATCTTAAAGAAGTCCATTTAAGATTCCTTGTAATCCTGGCCCTTTAGTTGTTTTTTTTTCTTTTTTGGGAAGCTCTTTATCTGTCCTTTGATTCTAAATGATAGCTTTGCTGGCTAGAGTAATGTTGGTTGCAGGTCCTTGTTTTTCATCACTTTGAATACTTCCTGCCAATCCCTCTGACCTGCAAAGTTTCTGTTGAGAAATCAGCTGGCAACCTTTTAGGTTCTCCCTTGTAGGTAACTAACTGCTTTTCTCTTACTGCTTTTAAGATTCTTTGCCTTTAATCTTTGGCATTTTAATTATGGTGTGTCTTGGTGTGGGCCTCTTTATGCTTTCTGGGCTTCTATATCGATTTCCTTTGCCGGATTAGGGAAGTTTTCAGTCATTATTTCTTTAAATAGGTTTCCATTTCCTCATTCTTTCTCTTCTCCTTCTGGTACCCCTTGATACGAATGTTAGTATGCTTCATGTTGTCCCACAGGCCCTTTAAACTCTCGTCATTTTTTGAAGTCTTTTTTCTTTTTGCTGTTCTGATTGGGTGATTTCTGCTACATTATCTTCTAAATTGCTTATTCATTCCTCTGCTTCATCTAATCTGTTGATTCCCTCTAATGTATTCTTTATTTTAGTAACTGTGTTCATTATTTCTGACTGGTTCTTTCTATATTTTTTATCTCCATATTTATGTTTCCTGTCTCTTTGTTGAAGTTCTCCCTGAGATCATTGAGCACCCTTGTAACCAGTATTTTGAACTCTGTGTCTGATAGATTGCTAGTCTCCATTTTGTTAAATTCTTTTTCTAGAGCATTGTTCTGTTATTTTATTTGGGACATGTTTCTTTGTCTCCTCATTTTGGTTGCCTCCCTGTAAATGTTTCTATGTAGGGCTGCTATGTCTCCTGGTCTTAGAAGAGTGGCCATTTATAATAGGTGTCCCGTGGGACTCAGTGGTGTAATATCCCTGGTCACCGGAGCTGGGTGCTCCAGATGTGTGTGTCCCATGTGTGGTTTGTGTGTGCCCTTATGTTGTAGTTATACCTTGGTCGCTGTTTGCACATCAACGGGAGGGATTAACCATCAAGCTAAGTGCTTGTGAGGACTGGCTGTGACTAGGGTGGAGGAGCTGTGGTGCAAGGGCTGACCCTATAGAGCAGGGTTCACTCTAGCAGGACTCTGGTGCCTGCCCAGTCTGTCCTTTGGGTGTGTCATCCCTGGAGGTGGCTGTGTGATGCTCCGACTTGGTCCAAATCTGTTAACCTGGCGTGTGAGTCCTGGGGCCTCCTAGGAGGGGTCACACCACAGGACAACTTTAGCTGCAGCCTGTGCCCTGCCCAGGCCCACCTGGTATGAGCCACAAAGCAATCTGCAGATGGCTGCCACTCACACTGGGTTTGTAGGTGCCTTGAGAGGCGCATCTGTGAAGGGAGGCCAATTGTCACTAGTGCTGGGCTTAGGGCTGCTCAGCTAGATTTATGGGGCATAGTGAAGCCAGATGCTGCTTGTTTGGGTTTTGTGAAACTTTGAGAGATTTTAGGGAAGTCCTCAGCGTGAGCGAAGACAGGTTGTTTGTACAGAAAAGCCACTGGAAGTGGCTTGGGTGTGCCTGAAGTTGGGTGGTGCAGGGTCTCAGGGAATCACTGAGACGGGGCAGACAAAAGGTAATAGCATGGTTGATGGAGACTCAGATATGTCATCCACGAGCATCTGCACGCAGAGATGGGAAGGGCTCAACAAAGAAACAATGGCTTCCACCAGCTCCTCCCTCAGGGAGAAAGCTGCCCCTCCTGTCCTCAACCTGAAGTTGGACGATTCAGTTCCTCCACCTACATCCCTGCTGCCTTTCAAGCTGCTGCCCCAGTGCTGGAGCTCAGAGTGGGTAAGTACATTAGCAAATATCTGCACACAGTCCCTTTAAGAGTAGTGCCTAGGACTGTCGCCACCCTCTGGCTCACTCAGCCATAATATCTGCTTGTTTTCACAGCCAGAAGTGATGGGGACTTCTCCCCCTGGCACTGGAATCCTGGACTGGGGAGCCTGGTGTGGGGCTGGAACGCCTCACTCCTCTAGGGGGGACCTCTGCAGCCAACATACCCCTCCCAAATTTTTTAAATTGGGGAATATTGGGGAACAGTGTGTTTTTCCAGGGCTCCTCAGCTCCAAGTCATTGTCATTCTATCTAGTTGTGGAGGGCACAGCTCAACTTCAAGTCCAGTCTCCGTTTTCAATCTTTAGTTACAGGGAGCACAGCCCACCATCCCATGTGGAAATTGAATCCGCAACCTTGTTGTTGAGAGCTCGTGCTCTAACCAACAGAGCCATCTGGCTGCCCCTCCAGAAGCTCAGCAGCAGCTTCTCTTCAATCTAGTTGTGGAGAGCGTAGCTCACTGGCCCATGTGGGAATCAAACCGACAACTGTGTTGTTTAGAGCTCACGCTCTAACCAACTGAGCCATCCAGCTGCCCTCCTCCCAATTTTTAATGGTCACACACGGGTGTGGGACCGGCCTGTTCCATGTCTCTCTGCCTCCTACCAGTCTCGGAGTGGCTTCTGTATGTCCATAGCTGTAGGGCTTCCGTTCTGCTAGACTTCAGGAAATTCTTAATGATGGTTCTGTAGTTTATTTGTAATTGATGTGGTCCCGAGAGGAGGTGAGCACAGCATTTACCTACTCAGCCATGTTGACCAGCAGCTGTAGCAGCACCATTTTATGTTCCCACTGTATAACATTATATAAGTATTCCAGTTTTTCTACATTCTTGCTGATGCTTATTTTCTGTTGTTTTTTTTTTTTCTTGATAATAGCCACCCTAATAGGTGTGACATAATATCTCATTGTTGTTTTGATTTCCATTTCCTTAATGGAAATGTGATGCTGAGCTCCTTTTCATGTGTTTGTTGGCCTTTTATCTATCTTCTTTAGAGGAATGTTTATTCAAGCCCTTAGCTCATTTTAATTTGGGTCATTTGCCTTTTGGTTGTTGTGCTGTAGGATTTTATTATGTATTACAGATATTAATCCCTTAACAGATATATGATTTTCAAATATTTTCTCCTATTTTGTGGGTTATGCGTTTACTCTGTTGATTTTCTTCTTTGATGCACAGAAGTTTTAAATTTTGATAGTCTAATTTGTTTTTTTTTCCTTTTGTTACCTATGCTTTTGGCATCTTATTCAAGAGATCATTGAGAAATCTAATGTCCAGAAGCTTTTCCGTTATGTTTACTCTAAAAGTTTTATTGTTTTAGCTCTTATGTTTAGGCCTTTCATCCATTTTCAGTTAATTTTTGTTCGTGGTGCAAAGTAAAGCTCTATTTTTATTCTTTTGCATGTGGATATCCAAGTTTTTCAATATCATTTGTTGAAAAGACTGTTCTTTTCCTTGAATGGTCTTGGCACTCTTGTCAAAATCTATTTGACCATAAATACAAGGGCTTATTTTTGAGGTCTCTAGTCTATTCCATTGGTCTATATGTCAGTACCACATTGTTTTGATTACTGTAGCTTCTTACTAAGTTTTATAATCAGTAAATGTGAGACCACCAACTTTGTTCCACTTTTCAAGATTGTTTTGGCTATTCAGGGTTCCTTGAGATGCCATACAAATTTTATATTAGACTTTTTTATTTCATGCAAAAAGTACTATTTGGATTTTGATATGAATTGCATTTGATCAGTAGGTAGCTTAGATAGTATTGACATTTTAACAAAATTAAGTCCTCTAATCCATGAACACAAGAAATCTTTCCATTTATTTATATCTTTAATTTATTTCATTAACGTTTTGTAGTTTTCAGTGTGCAACTACTTTGTCTCTTTGATTAAGTTTATTCCTTAGTATGTATGTATGTATGTGTGTGTGTTTCTGATGCTTCAGTAAGTCTGACTATTATTTGTAAGCTACATTTATTGAACACAGGCACTTTTCTGGGGAAAAGAACATCACATGGCTTGTATCCTCAATTTATGTTAAAGATGATATGATGCATTGTAATACGTACCATAAAGGTGATTTTCACAGGATGTTATTGGAGAATATAAGGCTGTCATTTTTATCCTAACTTGAGGTATTAGGCGTATCATCTCAGTAGAACCTTGAAGAAAAAGTAGGCTTAAGAAGGAATAAAGGAGGGAGGACTAAGAAGAAAGTTAAAAGTAGAGATAATAGTCCCCGAACAAGAAATAGGAGCAATGAAACAGGGCAATGTGTACAAAGAACGCGAGTAGCTTGATACTGTCTGAGCATAGAGTGCACTGAAAGGAGGCGTAAGAGAGGAGGCTGGAAAAGCAGAGAATCGCATCTTTATAGTTTTAACACAAACTGCTGTTCTTCTTAAAATGCAGGTGTTACCATGTCCAAGAAGCCCTCTCTGACACCTTTTCCTCTTTCCAAGTTGGGTTAGGTCCTCACTGGTAAGCTCCATTAATAGTTTGTACAAACGGTTCTTAACTTCATACGCTTAAAATTTGTGGTATGATTTATTATATTCTTAACATAGTGCCTGGAACTTACCATCGGTTTTTAAACTTCTCTGAATTGGATACATATGTTTTAACAGATAAGTTGTGTAGTAACACTAATGCTAACGGAAAACAATTTTTGTGGCTCTTTATCTGATAGTAGAGTCTTAGATTGGGGATGAGGAAAAGAAACAATGTGACCAGGTCCTGGGTCAACAGAGTAGCTCTGGAATCCGAAGAAAACAGCCTAGAGGGTGCTTCATTTCACATATTGTGAAAAAAGTGCTCCCAGTGAAGCATGGCAGTAGGGTGGGACACTGAATGCTGGCACGTGTAAATTGAGCGCCCAAGAAAGGGCAGTGCACACAGATTTGGGGTTGAGCATGAAATAGTCAAGTTTATCTCTTAAGTAAAATGCAATCAGATGTGAAGCATCGAAGATAAAATAAAAATAGTTGTATAAGTTTTTAAGAGACGTGTAAGTGAGAAGAATTTGAAGCGCCTAAAGACAAAAGTGGCCTGACACGTAACATTCCCCTCCCTCACCCACCGCTTAATTCAAAGCAACACATGTTTCTTAGACTTGAGGACTAACTAACCATCTGTCTTTTTAACCTCCCTTTGGAAGTGCCCATGCTCTGTTGCTGAGGTCAAGTACTGCTTTCTTATGTCTGTCCATCTGCACTTGCTGTGTAGTGTGAAAGATTTATTTGTTGTTGTTGTAACAAGGCAGAATCATTTTAGAAACTGGGTTTTCTCAAGAATGTCAGAGTACAGTATTAATCTTTAGTAGACTAGTACAAACTAAAGTCATTGCTACTTCACATTTTTTTGAAGAAAAGTGTGCAAAATTATTTAAGGTGGCAGAAACCACCTTCAAATTTTTGTACTCCAGCAATGCAAATTTTTCATGGAGTGACCTTGAATCACAACAGTGAAAAGACTCAGGTGTAATATATTAGGTCTACTGTAAGGCTGCTAGGAAAAAGGAAAAGTAAAAAAGAATCTTTACAATGTACAATTCTTGTAATCTACCATTTAAAAAATTAGATAGTACATGAAAGTATATTGTATCTCTTCTAGGAAGCTTCCAGCAATGAGGTAGAAAATGTCCCTGTTTTAGCTAGGAATTCTTTAGTAATCTTAGATACTGTGTGGAATATAATATATAAATCAATACACGGGTATATTTATGTTAGTGCTTTATAATCATCAAATTTTTTTGCACAGTCTTTGAAAACCATTCCATTTATTATTTAGATACCTAAATTGAAGCGAGAAGCAATATGTTAGGATTAAATTTGTGATTTAGCAGGATTTAAGTTTTTAAATTTTAACTTGAGATGTTCCTTTGCTTTATTTAAATTTTTAAATAGAACATAATCTTTTGCATATGTAATTAAAATTTATTTAATTTCGCTGTTGTGTAACGTATCAAAAGTTTAAATCTTCAGCATATGGCCTGAAAACCGATACGAAGTAATTGATAAACAGCCGAAGTTGATAATACATAATACTAAGACCTGGATACTTTACTATTGGGAAATTTACATGTTTTGAACTGCCACTGCTATAAGCAGACACACATAGTGAGGAGATAGTATGGCAGCAAACAGGAGATACCTTTCCTCCAACACACACACACCAAAACTAATTGTTTGAGCCCTTTCATATAGGACAAAAGGACCTAATGATCTTACATTTCCCAAGAGCACAAGGGTTTATAGCACTGCACAATCATTTATGCTTATCATCCCAGCTTGAGCCATCTAGAAAAGATTAAATAATGTGTAGTCATAACTGCATTTTTTAGAAAATATATTATAAAAATATTTTAACTCAGGCCTATGATTCTGAATAATTATGATTTTACAGTAGTTTGAGTTAAGGCAGGGTGAACTTGGTAAGCCAGAGTTTGCTATGACACAGTGCATTATTTTGTGACATCTGTACTAGCAAATAACAATATTATACTTTCTCATAAATCATTATATTTTTTATTGGGAAAAATAGTTTGTAGACAAAAGTCAGTTAATAACTTGACTTTTATGTTAATAATGTGTAACTCATAAGAGTATTACTAGAACTAGACTTGCCGTATGACACACACTCAGTAACAGAAGTAAAACTGACCTCAGCTCCTTATTACTAGTTCAACATTATTTTGCCATGTCTCCTTTTTTTTCACCAATTTTAATAAAGACAAAACATTATTTTATCTACATTTGTTTATATATTACTGTTGTAAAAATAGCCTATCTTGAAAGGCTGAGTTGAATGGAATAAGAACACTTATATAAGGCAAGTTACCGTTCCTTCTATGAGTTTAAAATAAAGTAAGAAAGACTAAAATAAAGGAAATAACTAGTTTATCAGGTACCTCATATGTCAGGCTTTGTGTTCAATATAATTAAAGAATTTGATTCTCAAGAATGACTGTGTTACAGATGAAGAACATAAAATTCAGTCTGTGTTTAAACAACTGATAATCAGCAAAACCAGAACTCTAACTGAAGGCTGTTAGCCTTCAAAATCCCTGCTCTTTCCACTGCACATGCAGGCACATGCATGGCCAGACTTACCCACCGATGGAAAATGCATAATGCACAGCTAAGACCTCAAGAGTAGCCACGGCAGGAGGTTAATTGGGCTGGAGAGAAGAGAAAAAGTAAACTTTAGACAGAAGTTTTTATAGATTTCATAAAAAGAGAATCTTCGTAAGAGGAGGGAGAGTCAAGTTTATCCAGATTTCAGTCACCAATTACCATAAAAGCTTACAATCCTTATATGGAACATTAACATCTTCAGTTTTAAGAAGATGGCAGAATGACAGAAAACTTCCATTTTAACAGACTGTATATTCACCAGTCATACATCCAGGGGTTTTTCAAAATTTTTTAAATACAAAAATTTCCCAGAAAAAAAGTACATTCAGATTCTTCTAAAATGATGGAAATTGAATAGCTTGTACAAATGCAACTACATATGAATATGTTTCTCTGCATATTGATGTTAAATCGGTAATGTTAATACTAATAATAGTAGCTGATATTTACTGACACTTTGTATTGGCCTGAACAAATTGCATGTATCGTCTCGTTTAATCCTCAGAATAACAATACCGGGTATTATTGTCATCCTCACTTCACAGACAAGTAAACTGCAGTTTAGAATATCTAAGTAACCTAACTAGGGCAACACAAGGTGTGCTGCATTTCATTTGCTCTTCAGGTCCCTCTGTATCCTGATGCTTCCTTCTGTAAGTCCTGGGAACACACAGGTTTCGTGAGCAAGGGACCGAGGCAGTCTCACAGAGTCCCATACTCAGAAGGGCCTCCCTTTGGGTTTAATGGTCTTCTGTCACTGCCTTGAAATTCTCAACATTTTTTCAAAAAAGAGGCCTTGTATTTTCATTTTGCACTGGACCCTGTAAATTATGTAGCCAGTCTTGTCTGAGCAGCTAACCCATTTGCTTGGCATCAGTGGTCAGTCTCCTTGGTTTCAGGCTGTTTTAGCCAAAGGGAGGCACTGGTAAGAGACAAAAGGGTGGGAAGGAAGTGAGGCTGGGATATTATTACTAGACAAAACCACAGCTCATGTGGTTTCTAAATAGTTCCTTTATTAAACTTTCCTCAAATTATCCAGTTCGAATGTGCCATCTGTTTCTTGTAGGGACCCTGACTGATATATGTACAGTTACTTAAAAAAAGAAAAATATCTATGCATGGTATAGGAAAAATAAATACCTTGGAATTGGAAAAATCATGGCTTGATGGAAGATAAACTGGACTCTACCTACATCCATTCTATCTCATGCATCTTCTAACCTAGGGACACAGTAGAAGTCACTCAGGACAGTGGGAGCCAGCTGATGGGAAGCCATGAGCACTGGAGGGACCAGAGGCAACAAGCTCCAGGCCATTGTTTCCTCCCCAAAGCTGGAATCAACTTATATGCCCACCAGTTATATACAGTGTTTCCCCGAAAATAAGACCTAGCCAGACAATCAGCTCTAATGTGTCTTTTGGAGCAAAAATTAATACAAGACCTCCTCTTATTTTACTATAAGACCGGGTCTTATATAACATAATATAATGTAATATAATATAACATAATATAATATATAACATAATATACAATATATAATGTTATCATATATAATACATAATATAATATAAAAATTATATTAATTTTTGCTCCAAAAGATGCTTTAGAGCTGATTGTCTGGCTAGGTCTTATTTTTGGGGAAGCACGGTACTTGCATAGCTGTTCCATCACATCTTACCCTCATCGGGTGTTATAATTTGCCCTAGCCCTATCGCTTGTCCTTAAAGGAAAATGGGCCAGGATTGGTTTGTAAGTGATGATTGACCCTGGGAGGGTGGGGTAAGGAGCGAGGGGGAGTGATGAAATCTATGTAACTGTAGTCTCTATATGAAAATTCCTAAAGCTCTTAGTTCAGTTTCTGATAAACACTTTCACAGTTACTTTCTTAGGCAAGCTCTAGAGGTGTAGAATAAAGATCTTAGTTACATGAATTTTCTGACGTTAAAAGTAGATATGGGAGAAAGTGCTAGTCAAGGGGGAAAAGTGAGGTATTAGCATTTACTCTACATTTCACTTCCAATTTGCATGTTTAAAGGCTTTTTTAAAAAAAATATTAAGTTGTTTAAATCACCATTATTTTTGTTTTTCCTTTACCGGAAAATGAAAAGACTTGCTCTAAAGTTCAATTTTATTATATTTCAATTTATTATTATAGGATTTTCCTTTATAGGCAGAGAAGCTAAATTCTTAGAAATACTTCCATTGGATAGTAATAGCATCTGTGAAATAGAGATCCAAATTTTGGAAATGGGCTTTTTGTATTTTCACTCTCAGAATGGTACTAATACATTATTAGCTCATTGGTGTTGAGGTAAAGTGTGTAAAAGAGCTGGAGTTTTCAATTAGGAGGTGATATATCATTGAACAAGAGTAGCTGTGAAGATTTTTACTCCAAAGGAAAATTAGAAATAATGATAGAGGCCCCAATTACAAATTTTCATTTCATTTCGTAAAAACAAAACACTGTCTTTATTTAAATCTGTATCAAAAGGAGGCAGTATGCTTACTATAAACATAATGACAAAGAAGTTTACTTCTCTTTTCTAAATACCCTCACTCATTAATTCACTGAGGCTCATGGTTTTAAATACCATTTAGAGGCTGATAACTCAACAGACTTCTACCCAGATCTCTCTTTAGAGCTCCTGATTTGTGAACCGCCCAATTTAGTATCTCCTCTTGGATATTAAATTGAACCACCCAAACTAGGCATGTGATTTATGCTCCAGAACTGGTCTGTGTGCATCCATTTCATTTAATGGCACTCATCTTTCCTATTGATCAGTAGGAAACCCTGGAGTCACCTGCTATGTGTTTTTTTCTGCATTTCATATCTAATCCATCAGGAAATTCTATTGACGTTACTTCCAAATCCAAGTACCTTTTAATACCTCCACTGCTACCCTCTGATTTAAGGTACCATCACCTGTCTTCTGGACTGTTGCAATAGCCTTTTACCCACTTTCATATCTGTTCTCCCTGTGTTGCCTCTGCTTCCCCTCCATCGATTCTCAACAGCAAGAGTAATCATTTGGAACGTAACTCAGATTGTAACTTTTCTGCTCAAAGCCCTGAAATGACTTCCCACTTCATTAAGAGTAAAAGCCAAAGTCTATGAGGCCTTATGCTATCTGACTGTCTCTGCTTCTTCTCTGACCTTTTCCCCTATGACCCCCACTCCAGCCTCTGACCAAGCACAGTGGATCATGCCCTTCCCTTGCTCCCTCCCCTTCCACTCCAGTCCTTACTTTGCCCTGTTTTTCCTTACTCCATAGCACCTACCATCTGTTAACACATGATGTAATTTACTTATTTATTAAGTTTATTATTTTTGTTTTTCATTCTTAGAATGTAAGCCTTATGAGTGCAGAGATCTTCCTCTGTTTTGTTTACTGCTCATCCCCCTGTGCTATAAAAGAGTGCCTGGCACTTAGTAGGCAATCAGTATCTCTTACATGACTGAAAGGTTTGTTTATGTTACCCACCCCACTCCCACCCCCTTGATAAAATGCCTGTTTGAAGGGCTTTATAGGGAAGTAATTTTATGCCCAATCTATCTGCATAAACAAATTTCAAATTGGTATCAGGTTTTTTCTAAGTATAGAAATAGCTGGAGAATTATTTTAAACCATTCAGTGTTAATATTTCCTAATAAAACCATGATTTTCTTACTATGAGAACTGTTCAGATAGAAGAAGGAAAATGAGTTTTAGAGTTAGTCAGACTTGAGTTCCACGTCCACCTCTCACACTTACTGAGGTGAATGGCCTTGCCCAAGACTTCGGATGTCTGTGAGCCTCAGTGTTGTCACTGTGATATGAGTATGATAACGTTAGCTACTTCCTAGGGTTAAAGCCAGTGAGTTAATATGTGTAAAATACCTAGTCCGTGAGTGCCGTGGAACCCAACAGAATTCCCATCCAATGCGTTTCAGAATGTGGCTGAATAGGCTTCTTTTCTACAAGGACAAAGAGAAGCTTCTTGATCTTTACTTCTGCTGCTATTTGAGACATTTTCAAACACATTCTCTTCTCATGAGTAGCTGAAAAAGAGATGAAAACTGTTGCAAACTGGGGGACATTCATCACTCAAACAGTGAAATTACCTTTACAGTGGGTGAATAGAGCTGAGGGAGTGTGGAGATTTGCAGGTAGTGGATAGATCATTGAGTCAGAGATGTAGTGGCAAACTGAGAATATCAGGGTCATTGCTAAGTTCTCAGTAAACCGAATCTGAGGATAGGTTTGTCTTTAAAGGCAATTTTATCCAAGCAATGAGTTTCCAAGTTACAAAATGAATGAAATGAGTTACAAAATGAATGAATGAACAGCCCTTTTCAGAAACTCAAAGGGAGTTTTTGAATCAAGTGTACCTGTCTATTGATAACTTGGAAATTTAGTATTATTAGTGATATATTCAATTAAGTTTACATGTACTATGCATTTGGTTTATACAGTATTTTTTGTTATCTTAAGATCATTTTTTTTTCAGAATTAGGTATCTGTTCAACTTCACTGCATAATACATAGAAACTGTCTTTTTTTTTTTTCAGTTTTAGAGATAGAAAATATTACAAGAAAGATTAAATGACTAACCCAGGATCAGTCACTTAGCCACTAATGAGACTGACATCAAAACACAGCTATTTTGATTGCCTTACCAGATCTGTATCTAGTGTGATAATCTCACCAGATGTTATTAAAGTTATTTATTTTAGGAAAATGCTTACATAGGGTAGATTAAGGGGAAGAAACATGACAGCATCTTTCCACTATGATAAAGGAATGTTAATGTTCCCAGCCTGCTCCTAAACAACTAGGGGCAGCAGGAACAAGCGCCTTTCTTTGTACTGACCTCATTGGTGGAAGTTTCCCTTATTTCAGAAATTTAGAAGAAATATTAATGTTGGTTGACTGTGGGAGAAATGTGAATGAAAATATAACTCACTGGGAAAACGTAGAGGTCTGTAAAGCTCTACCGTTCTCTGGACTTACTCACTTGGGTGATTTCATCTGAAGGTCAGTAAAGAGTTCAAAGATACAGTTGACAGCATACGGTGATAAGATTGTCCTTTAGTCCTATAACTGTGAGACTGTTATTTTATTGAGTCTTGGTGCTGGATGGCAACATGAAGGAAGAATGCATGGAATTTTCTTCACAAAAATTTGATTGCAGCGAAAGCACTGTAATCAGTATATACTTACCACTACTTTCTACAATATGAATAATGGATGAAACAGGGGATCAAATAATTGTCCACTTTATTGTCATAGGAGGCTTTCCTCCACATGTTATCATATAAATGATTGCTCTATATCCTTTCATTAAATCTAGTTTTGTATTTTAGCATTATGGAAAATTCTATACTTGAATTCCCTATAAAATCATATTAGGCTGCTTATTAACGGTAGGGGCTTTGAGTTTGATGTTTGAGTTTTTTAATCGTCACTGTAATTAATTTGGCCTTTGACTTGGCATGGTGATTTCTTTGTAATTTTGTGATGATTAATGACCATCCTCTGGTTATCACTGCTCAGTTGGCCAGAAATAAAGCAATTGGTTTGTCTTGCCTCTTACCTTTTCTTAAAAGACTTTAAAAGATCAAGGGTGGCTTTGTAAAAGGTTTTATGTCTTCTGTGGTTTAACTGCTTGTAGGAAGAGGCTGGGGTCAAAATTAAGTAAATGTGGGTCCTTTTTATCTTCAAGTTCTTGAGGTACATTAATATTCAAAACATTCTACTTTATAGCATTTTGTTCGATATATTAGTTTTAGAAAAGTAGTTGCTTTTGAAGATCACTGGAAATTAGGATATTTGAATTACTACTAACACTTTTGAAATAAAAGTCCCCAAAGAAATGATACATTATTATTAATAATATTATTATGAGCTAAGAAATAACTGTGCTTCACTGAAAATAAGATGTAGCCGGACAATCAGCTCTAATTCAACTTTTGGAGCAAAAATTAATATAAGACCCAGTCTTATTTTACTATAAGACCCGGTCTAAAATGACATGATATGATATGATATGATATGATATGATACCGGATCTTATATTAATTTTTGCTCCAAAAAACTCATTAGAGCTGATTGTCCAGCTAGGTCTTCTTTTCAGGGAAACAGGGTATGAAGTGTTTATTGGAACACCTTGTGGGGGGAGGAAGAAAATGGCACTAAATGACTAAATGATTACAAGGATCTCACTGAATAAGGATTCTTTTGAAATGATCTAAACTCAGAACTGAAAACATAAAAACACAGGATGAAAATAGATTTGGTGATTACTGAGTCATTAATTTAATTAACAGATATGAGTTGATACTGTACAAAAGTGTTTTGCCAGCTACTGATGAGACAAGTATGTAGACAGGACTTTTTGTCCACCTCTCCCCAACACTCACACAATCACAGATATTATAATCTAGGAAGGAAAATTACGTGACATAAAAGAAGTAGGGAAAATGTATACCACATACAGAATGGTTATAAAAATTTGAATTGTGCACAGCATCTGCAACTTTCTTTTAAAGAAAGAAAGTACATGTGAACTGAGACACATAAATATTTTATATCTCTGGGAAAAATTTGAAATCCTCCATTGGCCAGACTACATGAATAGAATACTTAGGTGTGAAAAATATCATTGGTTACAGGGAGAGCATATAGTTAAGGAGAAATTTATCTAATCTAACAAAAATTTGGGGCTAATATATATCTGTTTTGAATATAACCACAAACTATTGAAATTTAAAGTACATCAAGCTACTACACATATTCTTGATTGATTTTAGAACAAAATTTCGTCAGAAAAACCATCCTTTCACATGAGTATTTACATTTGTCTTACTATATGGAATGTTAGTACAACTTTGTAAATTTTTAAAAATTAAATCAATGAGAAAATAAATTGTAGTTTCAGGTACATAAATATATTTCTGGAATTCACAAAATAAGCTAGCAATTTCTGAGTGTTTTTCTAATAATAAAAAATGAATTCTAAGTAAGTGGGAGAGCTGCTGCCATAACCAGAATCCTGATTTTCAAACCTTCAACACAGGCTGACGTTCATAATGTTGTGTTTCAAAATAATTTTTTAAATTAAGTATTTTTTAAAAATGTTGACTGTATTATTCAACACATAAAATATTTTATATGATAGTTACATTTTCAGGCCAAGATAATGAAACTTTCTCAACTCAACGTTCTACACCTGATGATCTTTCCAAATAGTTTAAGACCTTAATCACTGTGAATAATGCTATTTAAAAAGGAAAATGTGTTTGGAGATCTCCCTTGATATAACAGAAACACACCTTTCCCCACTCTACACCTGTCAGGGTTCAGCTACTATGGGTAACTTTTAGATTTGAGTCTCTAAAAAGGTGGGTGCAGGGAAATGAAAGGTGGGAATTAGGTTCTCTGTAGCCTCCGGTCGCATAAACCCTCTGTTATTTTTTCTTCGCCATTACCTGTTTCTACAGTGGAAAATTGTATTCATTTTTTTCTTACCCATAGTACAGAAGACAGTCTGTTTGCTTTGCTTCTACCGCTGTATCTGCTAGGCAAGCACGTGGTTCTAGTACAGCTTGGGGACAATGTAGAGGTTGTGTAACGGCAATTCAGTGAAAAGCAGAGACTTTGGACTTAAAAGAGTTCTTCTCCTTAGCCAAATGACTTTGTGCAATTTTTTGTTTTGTTTTGTTTTGTTTTTTAAGCATCTGGCTTTTATTTCCCCATTAAAAGAGAGACTGTAATATGTATCTTGGGCAGCTTTGAGAAGAAACTAGTGCAAGGCAAAACCTGGAGTTACATTTTACTCACTTAAAACTGGTAGGAAAAGACAACGTGATCTAGGTAATTATTCCTTCTGTAGATGAAGAGTTCATGTACTATTCACATACACTTACAAGGATTTTAAACATGCTAAGGGGTTTTAAATAAGTATAATTGGGTGTTGGATCAGAAGCTAAGAGAACTGAATCTCTTTGATGACACTGAATGGTGGAATTGTTAGATTTGGAATCCTGATTATGAGACTGACGCTGAGCCATACTTTGAGCAAGATGGTTTTCTTTCCTCCCCGCGCCCCCCCCCTTTTTTTTTTGTCACTTTCATTCATTTTTTCATCCCAGGCTGCATTCAGGATCATGGACAATCCCTGGATAAGTATAGGATCAAGATTTAGGGTTCACTCATTCATTCAGCCCCTATTTATTATTTTACCTTCACGTACTAGGCAGTGATCACAAATACATGAACTACCCCCACTGCCTCAAAAAAAGAGTTTGTTTTCTTATAAAGCTTACAGTCCAACAGGCTTACAGATACAGATCAAATCTCTAAGCACATGTAAAATGATAATTGTGACTCACACTGTACATTAACTCACTAAGGGGGAATTTGAACTAGTCAAGGAGGTCAGGAAAGTGATGATTAAGTTAATATCTGAAGGAATTAACCCTTAAGTAAAAAGGGAAGAGAGAAGCACATTCTAGCCAGGGAAATAACTGTTAAAAAAGGAAACAAGGAAACCAACCAACCAACCAACCAACCAACCAACCAACCAACCAACCAAATATGTCCGTGCAAAGTCTAATGAACTATTTAACTATTTGGAAAACGTTATCTTTATCTAAAGGGCAACAGGAAGCTTGGCAAGTGTTGGGGAGGGCAAGTGGGAAAGCCAGGGTAACTGATCTGATAATGAGAAATCCAATTTTTAAATTTATTTTTAAATTTATTGGGGTGACAATTGTTAGTAAAATTAAATAGATTTCAGGTGTACAATTCTGTATTACATCATCTGTAAATCCCATTGTGTGTTCACCACCCAGAGTCAGATTGGAAGATTCCTTCCATCACCATATATTTGAAGAAATCCAATTTTAAAAGAACATTCTGGCTAGAACATAAAATAATGGATTGGAAGGGACTTTAGTGGCTTCAGGCAGACCCACTAGGGTCCACTGGGTCAATCTAGAAATGGTACCTTGAACAAGGCTGTAGGTGATGTACATGAGAGAAACAGACAGACTAAGAATTATTTAGAATGTAAAATGGATAAGAATTACTATAATTTAGAAAAGAGTTGCAGCGGATCTACAATCGCTATTGGAAATGGAAAAAAAAAGCAACCCCAAATTCCTTAGTCCAACATAGCAGGAAGGGAAAAAGAGTTCTCATGATGAGTAGGGATGGGAGGTGGTAGAAGATGAGAATGTACGTGGTGGTAAAAATCTTCCAGGCAATTGTTCATTTGATCCAAGTATAGAACTGCTGTAATTCATGTTGGCTGAAAACTTATGAAATGCTGATTCATTTCTTCTTTCATTCTTCTTCTCACCCCTTCACTTAAAGAAAAAAGTAAGAGAAATAACTTTTTTTCCCCATTTGTAGATAATTAGTATAAAAGAATCAAGTATTTTTCTTATGTCTTTGTTATCAATCGATACCAAGTCTGAATGATTCATATTCACAATTATTTCTTAACAAATTGCTGCTTATACTGTATGCTTTCTAAAAGTATGAATTTTGCAGTAATTATACAATATACGTGATATATTTATTCAGTATATAGCTTTGGACATTGTTTCTTGATTCAGTTTTTTATGATTAGTTGCACAGTAAAGCCTGAATTGTCAAGATAGGGTAAGGCTATAAAAAAAATCAAAAAATAAACAAATCAAAATGCCAGTTGCAGCATCTTGTACAAATAAGTAGGGGGACTGTTTTAATCAATTATGGATCTAGGATACTCGCATCTAGTAGCCCCTTCATCTCTTTTTTAAAGCCTAAGGGATCGTCAGCTGATTCTTCTGCATCCATGAGACACGCAATTGAATACAGAGAGCTTGGAGAACTATTGAAAGGTTTAGGGAGCAGGCCTGGAAGTGATGTGATTTTATTTCCACCCACTTTCCATTGGCCAGAGTTCAGTCACAACCTAACTCCAGGGCAGCAGTAAAAGGTGTACTACAATCACTTGTAAAGTTGTTTCTGTTTTGAAAGAAATCAGAATCTGCAATGTGTTTAAATAATGCTACACCATGAAAAAGTGTAATTTATTTCAGCAATTTAAGTATTAGTCAACACTAGGTAAACTGTTAACTTATTTTTTTATTATAATAGTAAATGAATGATGAGAGACCATGAAATTGTATCAGTAGATAATGAAATAATGTGAAATAAGACAATAGTGATTTAAACTTTAAGTAAGAATAAAAGCACACATTCCAAATATGTACAGACTTTTTACATGAAGCCAAAATAAAAGATATATTAAATGCTAAAAATACAAAAGGTTAAAGTAGTAAAGGCTAGAGTATAGAGTATTAGTATCTGAGTTAAAAATAAGACAAGTCATATGTCTTAATAGTAGTAGAGACACACACACACACACACACCCATACCCATACAGAGGGTGCCAAAAGAGTATATACACATTTTAAGAAAGGAAAAAACTGTATTAAAATTGTAATAATCAATATATACTGATAACACAAGACGAATACAAGTCATGTATACAAATTTTTTTGCCATTTCTGGTATATACATATAAAAACATTGGCAAAGAAAATGTAAGAGCTAGAGAAAAGGACAGTGGAATTTGCAAGTTAATCAGGGGAAGAAAAACATCTTGATCAAAACAGCAAAGATAGGGAAAATTAAAAGAGATAAAGAACAAAATGCAACAATAATGAACATATAGTAAGATGGAAAAAATAAAAACAATATGCCACTCCTTACATTAATTGAAATGACTAGAAGTTATTTATTACAATACTGGGTGCTTTGGTTAAAAAAATAATAATTTATAAAACTTCCTGTAGTAGAACCATGCTTAAATCTACTGATAATATAGGTGTTACAAGCAAATACAAATTTATAAAATCTGAATTTATAGTTAATAACTTTTTTCTACCTCATGTGCCACCTCTTACCCCCCCCCCCTCCCAAAAAAAAAAGGACAGTAGCCCTGACTATCTACAGGAAACCTGTAACAATTTTCAAGGGATAGGTACTAACAATTTTTTGCAAATTGTTTCAAAGACAGGGAAAGAGGCAGAACTATATAGTGCGCTTTGTGAGGCAAGCATAACCTCGATACCCCTAAAGAATGAGGCAATAAAGGAAAATAAGGACGTAGACTTTTGCTGTCCACTTCCGTTTGTGTTTATTGAACACTTGCAATGTGGCTAGTGTTACTGAGGAATTGAATTTTTAATTTTCTTTAATTTTGGTTGATTTAAACTGACACTTGATTCAATTATTGGAAGACCTTAAGTATGCTTGCAATGACTTGGTCATTCAACCATAAATTTTATGGAATCTAAATATAGATGAGTATTTCTGATGAAATATTATCATCTAAATTGAGATGTGCTCTAGTGTAAAATACAAACAGATATAGAGACTTAGGACAAATAAAGAATGAATTATCTCATTAATTTTTAAATTGATTACATGTTGATATATTACATTTATATAACATTTTAGTTACTTGGATTAAATATATTACTGAAATTAATTTCTTTTCTTTATATCTTTAATTTGATTACTAAAAAATGTAAATTATATATGTGGCTTATACATTTTTATTGGACAGCACTATTATAAACCAATTTCACTTATGAAAAGAGATGTGCAACTAATAAAATATTAGCAAACTGGATTTGGCACTGTATAATAATAATGCTAGTATATTATTATTATTTATCACAAGAGCTCAAGGATGATTTGACAATGGAAAATTTATTAATACAGTACACTACATGAATAGATTAAGGTCTGTTTTTAGTGCAGTTCTTATTGTTTTCTTTGTCTGTCTGATTGCCTTCTTCCCCATATCACTCTTTCTTTTTTCAGGTAGCATGTTAACAACCAGTTGTGTAGTGCTCAGTAATTTTCTCTATACTTATATATCCATAAAAAATATACATATAATAGACACTGATATATTTTATCATTTCTTTGCTTTACAAATATAATATTATACTATTTTCTCGGCTTCTCACATTTTTTATTCATCATATTCTCATGGAAATTCCCCTAGGCAATTGTGGTAACTATTATTCTAACAGTTGTATAATATTCCATGGTGATGATATATAAAATTTATATGAAAATGTATTCAACCTTTATTCTATTGGAAATCTAACTTATTTCCAGTTTTTGCCACTAGAACAATGTCGAACATGCTTGAATATGTAAAGTTTATATGAGGTCTGTTAGATTTATAGATTGAAGTGATATCATTGCATCAAAATATAAAATTCTAATAGTGCTACCTACCAATAGGTTTCCAAAACGACAGTCACAATATACATTTCCATCATTAATTATAGTATATTCCCTGCATTATCAATAGCAGCTATAGGTAATATAATCATATGTGAAATTCACCCGGATAAAGAGGGGCAGTGACTGATTCTGCACAGTGTGAGGGGGTTATCATAGAAGAGGAAAGCTAAGGTGAGTCTGGAAAAAATGATTTTATGTTTATATATCTCAATGTATAAAACGAGGAAACATATTCAGTACATAAAAGATAGCTGCTTCTGTACGGAAGTTCTGTACTTCTATACAGTCCAGAAGACAAGAATTATTTCTTTAAGAAAACAATTTCCTTCCTTGTAACTAATTTTGTAAAGCTTATTTTTTCCTAAAATTAATCTGTAGGGCAAAATTTCAAATATAGGGTGTAGATTTTTATCCTAAAAATAGTCTTTATTGATGTTTTTATTTTAAAGTGAATTCATGTTCATTATAAAAACATATGCAAAATTTATAGAATTTTTTAAAAGTAGAATCTGGAATGTATTTCTATAGCTTCATGATACCATTTGATTTGCTATCAATATGGCCTAGCCCTTTCCTCTTAATTCTAATTTTTCACAAATTTCCTGATTCCTCTAGAAAAAGAATGGCAGAATTAATTCATTTAATTCATAAAAAATTTTAATGGAATGAAATTTAATGTATAGAATAAATTACAGAGAATTGAGACCTTCATAATACTGAGTCGTTCTTTCCAGGAACATGGCATATCTTTCCATTTATTAAATTATTCTTGAACTTTTAAAACCCGTTTGAGCTTTTTTGGGAGGATGAGCTGAGGAGTGGTAGAAGGTTTGGTTTAAGCAAAATTGTATTCTCTTTTAAGCTATGGAACTTTCTAGTTCATGCCACATAAAGATAAGCTCATAAAGTGATACCTAGTTTCTCTGTATGATAAGACCAGAGAGAGCATTTATCATCTGAAAACATCTTTAAGCCAAGAAACACATTTGTTATGTTCAGTTGCTGACATTTTCACATTGACTTTACTAAACTATGAAATATTTTTCTAACTACCAAGTGTCTTGGATAAGTTTGAGAAAATGTTGAAAATGCATAAATTATTCAATTGCTTAAAATTTTAATAAAAGATGTGGGAGGGTTGGTTAGACTCTTCAATAACTTTAAAATATCAATTCAACATTTATTTTGCTTGCTTGTTATTATTTTGTTTTCCAAAAGTGCCTGGATGTCTTTTTATAAAAATTTTATGAAAGAAGTAATGTTAAAAATTAAATGCTTATTAATATTCTTCCTTATGAAATTTGTTAAAAAGGTTTTTCTCTAATCTAGACAGTTTATTTACTAGTGCTTACTTTATGTCTAATCTGAGAGTTTTACTTTTAATTTGTGGAATTTCAAGATCTCCAGAGAGTTATGTGGTTCAATTTAGATCTGAAATTCATTCAGTTCTTACTTATCCTACCTATCCCCCTGCCAAACACACACACACGCACACGCACGTGTGCGCGCAACAAAAAAAACTTTATCCTGTTTTAAAAGTTCTCTGTAAGTTGAGGTTGTATTACATCTTTTAGTGCTATCCAAATGTTGAATCGTCTTTTCATTCAAGGAATATGTTAATTTCTGAATGAATTTTCTTTTGCTGTCTACACATTTGTGATTCTATCCAAGTTAGTTGATTAAAAGACCCAGCTACAGTGATATGGTTTATTCTTACATGGGCCAATTTGCGTTTCTCTACTCAAGCCCTGAAACTCTGTTTCTCATATTGATCAGTATTAGAAATACCTCATAAAGTGTGTGATCTGCATAAATTCATTAATAACTGCTGGGCAAAATTAATTTTGGTTTAAGGAAGGTTTTTGACTCACATTTAATTTTATCTTTCCAGGGTCAATTTCCTTTAACTCCTTCTATTTTAATCATATGCTTGATTTTTAAACAAATTTTAATTGCTTTTTTGTACTTTTCATCTTTTATTCCTTTTGATTTGAACCTTGGCTGAAACTGAATATGATACCCTATGCATGTAATTCTTGAATATCGGGAAGATTCTTTTGCAAGTCCTTATTCTACTACCTTTTTTGTATCCAATATCCAACATTCCATTAGACAATAATGATGTCTGTCTATATAGTGGAGGATTAACTTGACTCAAATAGAGAGCCGGCTTTTGCCCTTGGCTACTGGAAGGAGCTCTCTAAGGGCCCTGGGATGTCCTGTCTGATAGGAGGGTCTTTGTTTGTCTGGCAGCTTTTGCCACAGGACAGTTTAGCAGTGTGATCCATGATGGAGTCTTTGGAATATGCCAAATCTGCGCAAACTTCTTGAGGACTAATAAAGATATTAGCCTGAGTCTCCAGGAGGGGCTGGTGGCTAAAGTTCTGCCACACAGGCAGTATGTGATCCATAAGAACTCTGGACTCCAAAGGCTCAGGTGAGCTTCCCAGTTGGCAATATTCTGTATTATCACACACTAAAGCCAGGAGGAGGTAACATCCACCATCCAGAGCCCCACAGGAAATGCTGCCCAGAAGCTCGGTGTCTGTACCACTCCTAGATTCCACCTTGCATCTCTTCTTTTGGCTGATTCTAATTTGTATCCTTTTACTACTTTTACTATAATAAAACAGCAATTATAAGTATAGTGCTAGCTGGTCTGAAGTGAGGGAGGCAAGCCCTGGGGACCCTCAAACTTGTGGCTCGTGTCTGAAGTGAAGGTGGTCTTTGTGGAGACTCTTCCATCAACTGTGTAGTTTGTCTGACTCATAATAGTGTCCTAAAATTAATTAATACAATATGTAACTTCAGGGCAGTACTTCATTTGTTATTATTTAGATATATGTATGTCAAAAAGATCTACTTTGTTTAAGAAACCGCACTGAGTGACAACTATGTGCCAACACTCCACTGGGAAAGGGAAGGATTTCAGCACTTCCTTTTTCTGCAAGCGATATTCATTTTGAACTCATGTATTGTTTTATCTTAAAAACATATGCTTATTATAGAGATAACTAGAATATTATAATATTGTAGGAAAAATAAAGTCTGAAAAGAAACCACGATATTTGTGAGCAGCTTTAATGACTTGACCTTGGGAAACAGGTTAAATATAAAACCTGTTCGGACTAACTAGCTGTAGTGTAAAATTCTCTTCTGTTGTCATTTGATACTTTTTAGTTTGTTAGTAATGTAAGACTCATTCCTGTTTTATAGAGCTCTCTTTAGGAAAGATGGAAAAGATCAAGGAAACCACAAAATTTGGCAATTTTAAAGTCTATTTTAAATGGAGATAAACTGCTCCTCTATTTGAGGATTTTTCTCGGTTTCATTGTGTTCAAAAGTTACTAGGGATTAAAAACTCCTATAAAAAAAGATTGAAAGACCACAAAGCTTGCTGATAAATAACCCTCTATTGAGTCTGGAGAAAGTGGTTATTGTGAGGCCATGTGACTGGTCTCCTAGAATTCCTTTATTAATGAGCTGGGAGAGACTGTGAAAGCATTCTAATGAAATTTCCAAGATAGTAAGTGAAGGTCTTTCAAATACCACAAATCAGCCAAATTATGGAGCTGGGAATTAGAAACCTGGGATGTAATTATTTGTAAGGATTCAAGTAACATTCAGGAAGAGGTAACAGCAACCATGAGAGCAATTTTTGATTTCCCATATGAACATTTGTCTGCTCTTGTATAATTCATTATATAGCTTATATATACTTTTGAGGATTTGACCATATCCTGCTAATTTTCACAATTGTCAACAAGTCATCTATGTTACTTGGAATCGAATGCCATGGTTAATGCTTTATTCATACTTAAAAGTAATAAAATAGGAATTGACAATTTTGGTTTGGAGAAAAATGTCATTGAGCAAATTATCTAACTAGTGCCATTTGACTCTTCCTCCCATAAACTCTTCCATATAGTTATTTTCACAATAGCAAACATGCATGTTTTGCTGCAAAGCTTGTATAGAGTCAATATCTGCTCTTCCTGCTAACACAAATTCTGAGTGTTAACAATTTTTTCATACTCATGCTTTTTGAAATTCTTTAACACTTACCATCATTTTCCAAGAACAGCGTTGAGAATAATTCAAAACCATTTAGTAAATTGCTGCTTTTATACCTTCTGTTCAGTGGCGGGGGGGGGGGGGGGAGCGTTTAGCTGAAAGAGTTAATGTAGCTTCCATTGGTGTCTGTTTGCATCCACAGAGTGGCAAGCCCAGGGAGAATACTACTAAGCGCATGTTTGTGGAGTCAGCTAGTAGCAGCAGGATTCCAGAAAATGACGTAATGCTTTGGTCATGTGCTTCAGTTCCAGGGGTTGGAGCTATTAGAGTGAAGACAATATTCGCAGTGTCTTACACCTTCTGAGTGTTGAACATTGTGTTATTCTTTCAACTGTGAAATGAATTCTGGGCTGCCCTGAAATCCCAGGAAGTAACTAAAACTGCTGGAATGTAAAGTAGGGAGCAGAGCAGTAATTTAAAAAGGTACCAAGGTCATTTACCCTGTGTTTTTAACGTGATACATGGGGTGGCTAAATGGACACTAATTAGACTGCAGGGTGTTGCCAGAGGATGGCACGGACACGGGCATGGTTATTACAATCACAGCTTGCTCCAGGTCAGGCTTTCTAGTAGCTGAAAGACTGGGGGTGGTGGGGGTGGTACTCAAACCCCAAGCTTTATACAGAGAGTGCAGGAATTGATGGTCAGACAAGCTAGAGTGCTTTGGAGCAGCTCTGTGGGTACAACATACTGAGCCGTCAAAAACTGTTGGCTGAGAGGTGAACCAGGGCTCCTCAGACAGCATCTTCCCCTGAACAGGGCTCAAGCACAGTGATCCCAAACTCTGCAAGACAATGGTGACTGTGATGCTCAGTCTAACGTGTGGGGAACTCATAATACATTAGACATTGTTCTAAGTATTTGACAGATATGAACACATTGCGTAATCACAGCTCATTTAGTCCTTGAAATAGGTTCTAGTATTTCTATTTTATAGCTGAGGAGGAGGCATAGAGTAAGTAATCAGTTATCCATGGTCACATAGTGGGATTCACCACATGCCATCTGACAACAGTCTCTCCATTCTCAATCACCACTCCATGATGATTTAGGAATTTTGACATGTTTGGCTTAAATTATGTTTAGGAAATCTCCAGACTTGCTTTGAGAAGCAAATGTAAAAGGCAGAAAAATTATTTTGTGCTGGCATTTTAAGAGGAATAACAACTTGTGATATATACAACTTCAAGAAATCTTGGAAATACAATCAGGGCAAAAATACATTTTATAGAATCATAGCTTCTAGAGATGCAGTTGTCTGTGTAGATATCGATGCAGAAATTCTGGGTCCCTGCAAGGATAGCGTTGAGAAGGTGCTTGGAACTGAAGTAATATGCAGGTTATTTTTATAGGTAAATTTTTCTGGGTTGAATGTTTATTATTTTCATCAGATTCTCAAAGGGTTCTGTGACCCACAATATTAAGAATCCAATTTAAATGTCTTTAGATACGTCTTATTTTCTTCACTCTTCTCCACGCCACAATTTTCTCCTTCTTGTGCTCATCCATTTTCATTGTCATCCCCTTTCTTCCTACTTCAACCCTTAGCCCATCTCTGTACAGGCAGGGCTCTCCGGCCTCTCTCCCCTTCTCTCTATCCTAAAAATATACAGTGCTGAGTTTCAGGTAGTAAGGGGACCGTTTGAAATCTCATTTCCATCTGGCTGCTTATGCAAACGTTTCACTTGTGTTTTGTCCTCTTTATGTATAGTTCCTTTGTGGTCGCAGGCATCCCAGACGCCATTATCTGCTGTTTGACTTGAAAATTGAGCCTGTCTCTTTGAAATACGTTGCATAGTTTAAAAAGTGTAAGCAAACTTTGACGTTAAAATCAGCTTAAGTAGAAACAAACAAATAACTGTAGATGGGGTACTTTGCTGCTTCCCCCGGCTCCCTCCCCGACTGCCCTTTGGCTGGGATGCATCTCTGACAGAGCCATAGTTCAGTATGTGTTCAAACACTACAGAGTCAGCAGCAAGCATTTACATGTTACTGCCAGTGATATCTGAACAGCTTCGTAGGCTTAAAAGTGAATTCTTGTAGAGACTAATGTGTTGTACAGTTTTGTTTTGTTTTTTAAAGATGAATGGCAAAAATAGCATGACTTGAATAGCGTGCTCTTCCCATAATAGCTAGAATTTGTGCTTCCGGCACACCCACGTCATAGTTTTTGCAATAGTAGTACTACAGTTTAAGAAAACCTCTGCTCTAGGCCTCAGTTAATTAGAATATATGTTTAATTAATATGGAAAAACAGAATTCCAGTAGGAAAATTTCATCTTTAGCATTTCTTACAGAGTTGTTGAATCTGTGGCAGATCTGTTTTGAACATTACTTCTCTTGTGATTCTTCCAAAATGTTGACTGCAGCTGTAGATTCTGACTGCTGCAAAGCTAGGCCTGGGATAGATGTTTGTGCTGGTCGGCAGAGGAGGTCAGGGGCCCAGGACGGATGACTGTCTTTCCTTAGTCAGGTTAGGAAACCACCATGTGAAATAATTCAATGGTTCTTGTCTACTACATTCACCTCAAGTGCGTTTGGGAAACTCAAAATGAGGCCATAAGCAAAACGTAGGAACTTGGCAACTGTGGGCTTTGAGAATAAGGTGGACCATTTCTCAGCGTTCTCCAGGATAGACTGTAAGAGCTGATAATGGAGGCCGTTTTCCTAACAGAGGGTTGGAATCATCTTTGGCTAAGTGTGTATGCATGGGGAGATGCTAATAAAAGGTTTCTTTTGTTTGCCTTCATCTTCATCTATCTCTTCAAGTCACTCTTTGTCTCTAAGAAACTACTCTCTTGAGGGAAACTGAGGCAACAGCTATATTCTGGAATTATGTTGGTGTCTACTTGCAGTCAGATAAGCCCGTGGAATTTTGCTCTAAGCACATCAGACCTACATGCTTAGAGAAAGGAATAAACCCATCCTGAGGCTTCTGTGCATCCTGAGATGTGTAGAGCAAATGCAGCAGAAGAGGGAAGCAGAGAAGACAGAGTGGGTGGGTGCAGGAGGAGGCCCGAGATCGTGAGCAGCACCTACTGTCCCTCCTTCCTGTGTGGAAATGGACAGAGTCAGGCGCTAGAGCAGTGGGTGGATACACAGATGAAGTTAGGATGCTCTGAACTCCATGCAGAAGATGAAAAGCAGAAAGACTAAACCAGGCTTTATAGAAAATCCAGAACACGCAAAGGAAAAAAAAATCTCAGAAATATTAAGAAAACAATTGATTTCTATAAGCAGTTTAATTCAATGACTTCAAATTGGTGTCCTGCCAATTGGGTGCTAATTAGAAAAAGTTTAAACTCTGGGAATTTCTACAATAGGAAAATACATTCTGCCTTCACATTTTTAGACTCCCTATTGGACTCATGGGAAACAACTTTCTGTTAAACCGGTAAGTCGGCAACATTCATTGAGCCTTCACTGTACACAGAACAACACATCCTTCACTACGTTTTGTCTGGGAAACTGAGCATAAAGGTTTTTGAGAACAGACACAGGTTCAAGATTGGCAACATCAGGGACCTCATTAAGAAGCAACCTCCCTGATTTTGTGGTTCAGCTTCAAGGTTCCAAAGATTGGGTCAGATGAGCTTTCTTTAGTTTTTCTTACTTGGGCTTGCTTTTCTTGGAGCTAAGTAATAAATCATATCCGATTGAAGCAGCTGCATTTCAGCATTGGTTTCTTGTCTCCAACAAAGGCTCAATCTCCACAGGAAATGTTCTTTAATATAGAATAACTGCATCAAATTCAGATGATACTTATAATCAGATTTTAGGATTCAGAGCAGAACTGTTTCTGCAAAGACTCTTTCCCTGTCAGGAAATACATATGACATTTTCTGAAAAGCTTTAGTTAGTTCACATTTCCCCTGTCTGTCCCTGTCCTGTAGGTGCTGCTTCCACCTCTCCTCTCCCATCTTTGCTTCTCACCTACCCCTGTGCTGTGGATTAGAACACGTTCTCTGGTGATGGGGTGTTTATCACTTCTAATGGGTATCTGGCATCGCCAGGAGAATGGAGGGGAGCAGTCACAACAAGAATAATGAAGGATTTTCTAGCATGAAGCGGGGGGAGTGGAAAAGACCCAGCACCATGCAATTTACTTGAGTCATGTACAACTCTGGCCGTTTGATGTTTAAAAGCCACAGTAGACCTGCTTTACTCTCTACACATGTAAGTTTAGCTGCAGTTCTTAGCAGAGCATGAGTTCAAAGGGCAAAAATGAAATACCCAACAACAATAGCAACAACAACAAAATCCAGTATGTACTTAGAGAGTCTTAGCAGCCCAGAAGCGCTAAACATGTTGTTTTACGTGGAGCTACAGACTGGAAGCAGCCCGTTAGAGAGATGCAAGAACTACAGCGTAGGCAGAAGAAACATGCTGTTTCCGAGCAGCACATTTATGGTGTGAAACATGGAATGAAACCTTGCCGAGCACTGCAGTCCCCCTCATTGATTAACATGGCAAACCCACCGCGATGTGGAAGCACACGCCCCAGGCATGTCTTAAGGTCTCAGCCATTCTGAATTCCAAACGTAAACAGGCTCGGTCATACTGGAGGTGTGCGTGCTCTGTGTTTGCTTACATAGTGGTGTAAGGTGCTTCTTTTTTCCTACTACCCTGAATTTTGAAATGGAGCTTTATCTCTCTACAGTATTCTCCACAATTCTGCACTACGGTATTCTCAGCTTCACTATTTCTCTCCCTCTAGTCCAAATTGCCAAATCAGCAGGTTGGAAGTATTGGTTAATTGCAGCAGCTGGTGCATTTAATGGTTTGGGGGTTAATTTATTTGGAAACAATTTATAGGGGAATGAGTTAATTGTTCTCCATAATACATTTTCAAATATCCAAATGACATTGCCAGGCAGCTGCATTAGCTAGTCTTCAGGAATTAAGATAGAATTTCTTTTCAGGAACCCAATTTCAGAATGATCTTGCTCTAGAATAATTTTAGATGATGAAGTTTACCAGTCAATAAAATTTATGCCTCTTGGGAATGATTTATTCTCCTATAGTATAAGTTTAACTATGTTGCTCTTTTAGAAGTAACATTAATGCAAAATTAGGTCAGTATTTTGGGTAGACCCAGAAGTGGGTTTTTTTTGTTTGTTTTTTATGACTGGAGAGCAGTTTTTAGTAATTGCTTTCTGTTATTAAGTAACCACCTTGTAAGTTGGAGAGTAACCAGTCGTATGTGGCTGCTTACTTGCCCCCAGTCACAGTAAGCTATGCCCAGACACTGTCCACGTGACTGAGGGGATATCCAGAGTTTGTTAATAAAGGCATGAGGCATCCGTTTCCCAGACCCAGACATGGAAGAAGAAAGTTTCTTTGTTTGCAGAACTGCCGATTACACAATTATAAATTTGATGATTTTACTCAGACAGCTTAAATTAAAAAAAAAAAAAAAAGACTCTTTTTCTTTAGTGATTTAGCTTTTCAGCTTAAATCAAGTTTGTTTTGGTAACCATTTTCAGGATTTTTTAAACATCTAATATACGAAGGAAGGTAGAATTAGTTTGTGCAGAAACCAGACATCAGAACAGAGAATTGCACTTGAGGACAAATTGCATCACTTGTCATCCCTGGGGCTTTGGGCAAATCACTTCATCTCTCTCTAATCCTTCGTTTACTCATGGACCAGAGGGAAACAAGAGCTTGATTCCCACAGCATCGCGGGGAAAATTAAAACCATGATATAAATGGGAAGGATTTTCGTTATATCCTCTGGGGTTTGCTATTTCACATATGATGATCTCAAATAAACGTTGCTACAGCTATATAAACAATGTTTTATACTGATTGATTTCATTCCGATTTATATTGTAAGCCATGGGGTATGAATTTCAGATTAGGGCTTTTACAGCTTGTGGCTATTGAATAAATGCAAGAGAAGGGATGCTATAAGGAAATTGAAATAACATTTATTCATTCGCTTATCAGCTCATTCATTCATTGATATTTATTATGTTCCTACAATACAAAGGTACTTAAAGTATAAAGTTAAATATAATATCCTTACCTTTGTGTAAAGACTGGTATCAAAGTGAATAATTATGATGTGATAGGCTTTATAATATAGGTATGTAACAAATACCTATAGCAAAGTAGGGTCTTAAAAGCAATAAGTTCTGTCTGGGAAGAGGACTCAAGCTGTGGTGATGGGGGTACAGGACAGGCTTGCATAAGGGTGCTTGGTCTCCAGTCTGATGGAGAAGCAGGTATACACTTGATTTCAACAAGAAAGTTACTTCAGTAAAGATCTGTTCGGAAAGATAAAGGTATGTACATATATACAGATGCTACGTACTCTGAGAGCACAGAAGAGTGAATGACTGTGTGTAGAAAGTGGAAAAGGCTTCAGGGTCGGGGGAAAAGAGCCCCCAGAATGCTTTATAGAGTTCCCAGTCTCTCCCAGGCAGGTGCCAAACCCTGTATATGCACTGGTTCTTTCCATTATCATAGGCAGTATTGCCTGCTGGTTAAGAGTACACTTTTTGAAAACGCTACAAACCTAGAATTTTATCCTCGTTTCTCAGATCTTACCAGTTGCATTACTTGAGGCACTTAGCCTTCAAACCTTTTCATCTGTAAAGCAGGGCTAGCCATACTACCTCTTCGAAAAGTTGGTGTTCAGATTAGTGAGAATGTAGATAACAGTCTAGTGTCCAGGATAGTGTAAACTGTCATTATACAGTGCATTATATTATATAATTGTTCTTGTTGGAGCAATAGTGGCAGTAACAGAAGTAGTAGCATATAAGGAGTGGTAACAGTGCAAAAATGAGCTCAGTATCGTCAGTCTCTTTTTTAATCTGGGGAAACCAAGTCTTAGAGAGCTCAGTTAAGGAGCTTGCTCAGTGCTAGTAGTGCCAGAGCCGTAATTAGAACTCAGTGGCATCTTACTCCAAAGTCCAAGATCTTAAACACTGAAAGAAGTTAATATCAGGTTGGTTTATGAAGGGGTAGGAATATGTCAAATGACGTGAAGAAGAGCACCTTTTGAAGGCCCAGGATGCCACACTATGCCAAATGGAGAAAGAGCGCACATATTTTAAAGATATTTGTCCACATTACTGCAAATCGGATCCAAGAGAGGAAAACTTAAACATTAGCAGTTGGATGTATACACGGAGCCCTTGTGTTGATTAGGTAAGTTCTTCGAATTTCTTCTTGCTCTGGGATATGAAGAATATATGAGTCAGCTCTGGCTTCTGTAACAAAACACTATAGACTGAGTGGTTTAAACAAACCAAAGCAATTTATTTCTCACAGTTTTGGAGGCTGGGAAGTTCAGTATCAAGGTGCTGGCAAGGTAAGTTCCATTCTGTAGGTCTCTTCTTTTGGCTTGTAGGTGGCTGCCGTCTTGCTGTGTGCTCATTAAACCTCTTCCTTGTGCACAGAAATAGAGAGAGTGAACTGTCTGGCATCTCTTTTTACAAGTGGACTAATCCTATCAGATCAGGCCCCCATCCTTATGACCCCTTTAGGTTTAGTTGATTCCTTAGAGGCCTGTCCCACACTGTTAGGCCTCTAAATAGCCACACGGGAGTTAGGGCTTCAACATGGGAATTTTGAGAGGGTACAACATTCAGTCCAAAAAGAGAATTAGGTCACACATTTGTGGTTATATACCCAGAACTAATCTAAATCAGACGTAAAAAGTGTTTTGTATGTATATATGCTTATATATATTTTTCATCTTGTGTATGTTTCTTGATGAAGCTGTTTTTCAAGTTCATAGTGGCATTTTTATCCCTTGTCCCTTCAATTCAGAGGACATAATTTGGGGCATGGTAGATCTCCACTTGTATGAAGCAAATATTTCATATTGATGTAGATGGTGGTCCCTACCCCAGGCTCACAAAGCTCTCTTAGCAGTAGTTCCTCTCCTCTAGCAGGCGTGCAACTCCAGCACCCTGGAGCCTCATCTTGCAGAGAACAAAAGCTTTCAGGGCCTTGGAGGTCTTGGGGGTTGAGCCTGGGATTTGTGTCCACAGGCCTATGTACAAATCCTGGGCAGGAAACTCCCTTTCTCATCACCTCAGTTTTTTTGTTTGTTTGTTTTGTTTGTTGTTGTTGTTGTTGTTTATCTAGAAAGGGAGATATTGTCTACCTATTGGGTTGATATGGTAATCAACAATAAGTGCTATTTGTCATCACAAATTGTGATACTCACAAATAGTATTCTCTCCTTTCATGCCAGAAGGGCTGAGGGACCTGGAGTTTGATACAAAAACTCTATTTTGGAGGTTGTTTTAAAAGCTAGCTTGCTGAATTTTTGACCTCCTCCTCCTTTCCCAGAGAAGACAGCAGCCTGTCAAGTGTGCCTTCACCTAGAGACCTTGTCATCCCTGGAAGATCCAGGTCTGTGACCCCGGTGGCCAGCTTGGTCCTGCTTTCAGTCATGAGGATCCTGCCAGCTCTTTGCCAGGGCTCAGCTTCTGCCTTCCACATCTTTCCCCTAACTTATACCCGACATACCAACTAATGACACAGACTACCTGGCCCTGAGCTTGTCCTCTGACCACATTCCTCAAGCTGTGTTGTGTCCCTGCTCTTTTTCTCTGACTCACCATTCCTGACAGGTGTTCATGGTCAGACTAGAGTTGGGCTATTATCCCTAGAACTTTGGACTGAAATTCCATCGTGCCCATGTTTGCCCCATGTCTTACTTGCCTCCTTACCACTGCATAATCTCCATTTCACTTGTCCATGCCACAAGGCCTGCACCGTGCTGTGGAGTGTACATACCTCTCCTGGGAGCCAATGTAGCTGTTGCAATCAATGGTGTGGATTCATATGTTGGGAGGGAAACAATATGCAGTTCACTGTGAAAATCCACAGGAAAATGATAATGTGTGTAAAAAAGTGGAAAATGGACTCAGGACCATTTTCTTTAAAATGATTTTACTTTAAAATGTATTTGCAGGGACGTGAACGAAAAACAAATGCATTCTAATGGTTGATTATATCTCAGTAACTCAAGCTGTTGTGCAACAAACACTGGTACTATTTGGAATAGTTCAGTATCACCTCGGGCTGAGCAGGTTGATGCAGCAGTACCCCAAGATGCTAAAAGAGGCATTGATTTTCTCAGGTGAGGAGGGAATTGTCCTATTTAACTGCATCATATAGAGTTTAAGTGTGTGACTGCCATATATTAACCTACACAGAATTACTCACGTATGAATGTGCTTGTTGAGTACCAGAGAAGAAAATATTGTCCTGGCTGGGAAATAAAAAGATCACTACCGTGTTTCCCTGAAAATAAGACCTAGCCGGACCATCAGCTCTAATGCATCTTTTGGAGCAAAAAGTAATATAAGACCTGGTCTTATTTAAACATAATATAAACTGGGTATAATATAATATAATATAATATGATTATAATATTGTATAATATAATATGTCATACTATTATACAATATTATAATCATATTATAATATTATAAGACCAGGTCTTATATTAATTTTTGCTCCAAAAGATGCATTAGAGCTGATGGTCCGGCTGGGTCTTATTTTTTGGGAAACATGGTAAGATGCAGTAAATTTCTCTCAAGGATGTTACATAGAGTATAGTCTATTTTATTCTACACAGTATAGAAAGTGATGCACCACCAAAAAAAAAAAAAAAAAAAGGTAAGAAAATCCTACAGGATTTTGCAGAGTAATAGAGTTTGGATCGTTTCCTTTTGAGAGTACCATTCCTAAAACTTAGAGGATTAGAAAAAACAAACATTTATCTGCAATTTTGGTGGAGCTCAACAGGAATGGCTTCTTTTTTGCTTCAACTATTGCTCTCTGGGGTTGTTTGTCTAGAACTGGAGGATCCAAGATGTCTTCATCCACATGGCTGGCATCTTTCCTGCGACGGTCAGAGTTGACTGGCCTTTCTCTCCAGCCCTTCAAAGTCTCTCATTCTCACCTCATGGCCTCTCTCTCTAGCAAGGCAATCAGACTTCTTTACATGGTTGCTGGATTCAAAGGAGACAAAAGTGGGAGCTGCCAGGCCTAGTAAGGCCTAGGCCCAGATCTGGCAAAGTCTCAATTCTTCCACATTCTACTGGTCAATCAAGTCGTAAGAGTAGGCCTTATTTAAGAAGAGGGGAGCTAGCATGTGTGTACAGGTGAAGGAAGAATTGTTGATGGATTCTTTGGAAACAATCTACACACTGGACTTGATAACATTTGTAGAATTGAGGCACTTAGAAAAGTGAAGAATTAACATATTTTTAGAAAAATGTTGGCTAAGCAAAGGTTTAGAAGTTGAAAAGAATATGAAAGACAATCATTGAATTCATTTGGAGTTCAAACTCTGAAGGTAGATTGAAGTTAGACTCTGGAGACCAGACTGGTCTGTAGCTGAGGAATCAATGAATGTTCCTCATGGAACTTCACACACAACCCCCTGGTGCCCGTTCCTGGTATCCATTCATTTCAGATCTGCTCTAAGGTCCCAACTAAAGTATGTAATACATATTTTTATCCTTAACCAAATTTTTGTTAAGGGAAAAACAATACACGTACATTGTCAAAACTCATCAGAATAAAAGGAATATGGTGAAAATGAGTTTCATTCCTGGACCTTTAAACCTTACTCACAGGCGATCACTATCAACAAGTTCTCTTGAATCCTTCCAAGGATCATCTGTGCGTAGCCAAGGGATAGGTATCTATCTCTATCTCTGCACGTAGACATAATACACATAGATCCCTTAGGTACACATATGGGAGCATACCCTGTAGGTTGTTTGGCCTATTGCTTTTATTTCACTTAGTAATACATTGTGCAAGTTATATAATATCAACACATATAGACACACGAGTAATTGCTTTCTTAAACAGAAAGAAGTAACTCTACGTAATAGTTTTGTAATGACCATAAAAACTCTCTGATATGAACTTAACTGGATCAAACACACATGTGGAGAAGGAAGTTATGTCAGAGTAATACCTCGGTGCTGCTGTTATAGGGAGAATGTTTGAAAATTCACAAAGCCCATTATAGTCATAAAAAAGGGAGGGAAATGATGCAGAGAGGCAGCCACGTTTCCGTGATCTCCTTTGTTCACTTTCTCGTGGAGCCCTCACCTCTGTGGGCTAACTGCTCTATTCCTTTCTCTCCTTTAACTTGGATAAGTGAGAGTCAGTTACATGGGGAGAGTGCAGAGAAGAGCTGTAAAGACCTTTATAGGCTGGTTTCCAATAGCTATTGGATAAAGTTTGCTTTTAATCTCAATTTTATAGGTCCTTGGTTATATAATATTACTATGTTGGCCAAATGTTTAAAAAGTTTTCCAAAGCTCGGACATTACCAAATTATGAGACCTACCAGGATTCTTTTAACTGATTTCTTCTACACAGCTGGTCTTCCCTGCTGGAAACTTAAAGCTAGTAAGAGAAAGAAAACATGTTCGTGAATAATAGTATATAATACAGATTCTAGAAGAATCATAGATAAAATGAGTAAGTAAACGTTCACAGGAAGGGTCCTTACCTTTCAGAAGCATAAGAGGAAAGATTCATGGAAGAGACGAGATTGAAGATGCGTCTGAAGATTGTGTTAGTATTTCTACAGGGGAAAGAAGTTAAGGAGAGAAACACAGATGTAAAGACATAAGGGGAAGTGGGAAAGCAGGAAGTAAATACAGCAATAATAATATTAATGATAGTATTTATTGAGTACCTATGATGTGCCAAAAATTAAGTCAATGTGTTATAACACCATCTTTAATACTTACTATATCCTATAGGAGAGATATTATTATTCCTGTTTATAGAAATGTAAAAGTTGAGGCTCAGAGAGGTTTAATAATTTGGCTGAAGCCAAATGACTACAGTGTAGAAAATCCAGAATTTATGTTTATATCGGCCTGATTTTGAAGCTTGTGGTATTTTTAGGATGTTCATACTGCACAGGCCACGTAAAGAAAGTTCCAAAAGCAAGTAGTGGTCAAGTAAGAAGACTGAGAACTGATCTTTGGAGACGACAACAAGGTCACTGCTGGCTTTCAGAAAAGTAGTTGCAGAGTTTTGTTGAGGCTGAATTCTCTATAGAATGGATTCCAGAGAAAACGGGAGGTGAAAAGTGGAGACATTGATTATAGACAAATCTTTAGAGGAATTTGGCCTCAAAGGGAAGCTGGGAAACACAGCAGTGACTGGATACTGACTTGGGGCAAAGGAAGGATTTTTGGTTTTATGTTTTGTTTCTTGATGACATTGATCCAGTAGAAAGGGAAGAAATGAAGATATGGGAGGGGGGTGATTGGAGTATCAGAGTCCTTAAGTAGGTGGGACTGGCTGGGATCCCCTGCACCAGTGGAGAAGTTGTCTGCAGACAGGAGTGGTGGAAGCTTATGGTAACAGAAGAGGCCAGAGGACCCAGGCACAGGTACAGGCTGGTGGTTTCGCTGGGAAAACAAGGAAGGCCTTCTCTAACTCTGTTTATTCTCAGTGAAATAAGCAAGTTTATCAACTGAGAGGAGGGGCAAGGGGGTATACGCAAGAGTACAGGAGTGAGTTGCACTGAATCTATTGCATTGTCTATCCTGTTCTGAAAATCACAGTATGAAGTCTGGGCTGCTTGATTTGTGGAGGAAGCACAGCCCCAGGAATAAAGAAAAAGGCTGAGGTCAGCAATGCTGTAAGAAGAAAATCCTACAGAAGCCTGGAGATCATCTCCACAGACCATCTCCACTGAGTAGCCCAGAGTGAAATGAAAAACAGATCCCAAAGTGTATAAATCATCTTAGATACTGACAGTTAAGCATCCATAGGGGATCAGGCTGGAGGAATGGACCCGCTGGCCGTGAGAGAGGAATAGCAGTCGGATTCTCAAGCTTGTGCTTCCATACATGAAACACAGATAACACAGCATCTTGCAGAAGGGGGTGGAGAGGTGAAGCAGAACAGCTAGGGGGCTTCTAGGGATAAGTGAGACAGTGAGCATTGATCCTAAGTGGAAAACAAGGACATTCAAAGGAAATAGCTATGGAATGTGGATGAGATTGATTTGATAGAGTGTAAGATTTAAATATTTAAATACAAGTATGCATTTATAATTTGTTTCTGGTGTTATTCTAAAAGTACGTATCACTTGTCACAAATGCATTTATTCATATATTTGAAAAATCATACAGATGTGTTGTATAAAATTAGCTTACAAGTACATATGACAGTCACATAGCGCCTACAGTGTGTCTGGTGCAAAGAGCTTTACATTCATGAACTCTTAACAGGGATAACGACTCTGAATTGTATACTGTTAATATACCCATTTTACAGATGAGGGAATTGAAGCATAGAGACATGCCGGGATCACATAGTATGCAATGGGTGGAGCTAGGCTAACTCTGCCATCCTGCGTTATCTGCTAATTCAGGACATTATGCAGTAGGCATATTAAAATAAAAATCTCAGATAACAAAGTAGACATAGGAAGTAGAGAGAAATAATTGTACCAGAAAACTAGTGCAAGGACTACAAACTAGACTTCTGAGTTTGTTACTACTCACGATGAAAACAGAAACATGATATGCAAACCTGAAGACTGAACATGACTGCTGCCTGTGGATCCATTATAATAGTAACCAGGTGACGTGATGCACGTTATGGGCTGAATTGTGTCCTCTTAAAATTCATAACCCCCCCCCCCCCAGCATCTTAGAATTTGATTGTGTTTGAACATAGAACCTTTAAAGAGGTGATTAAGTTAAAAATGAGACTCTTAGGGTGGGTCCTTCTTCAGTCAGACTGGCGTCATTATAGGAAGAGGAAATTTGGAATCAGAAATACGTAAGACAGGTGCACGTACAGAGGAAAGAACATGTGAGGACAAGAGCCGCCGTCCACAAACCAAGGAGAGAGGCCTCAGGAGATACCAAAGCTACAGACATCTTGATCTTGGACTTCCAGCCTCCAGAACTATGAAAAAATAAGTCTATTTTTTTGTAAGCCGCCAACTTATACCATGGGGATTGTAAGTTTGGAGCAGAACTGTTTAGCTGGACCTCTAGCAGAGTAGGCATTCTGATGAAGTTTGTTCACCAGTGGACTGTGTGGGAAGAAAGCTTTAGACCAGGTCATCACTTCCGTAGAACCAGACAACCTGAGTAGCTATCCAAGCACAACACCTGAAATCCAGTGATGATTATGTTAACTAGAATTTATGTTCTGGCAGTTTTCCCTGCACGTTTCAAAGAAATCAGGGAAAAAGATGAAGACATTTTCGCATTAACTGGACGACTTCTGCATTATATGATTTGCTTTGCAAAAAAAAAAAGAAAGTTTGCTTGTTTGTTTTTCCCATCTGTAGTTTTATTTCAGCTGCATACTTTTGTAAAAGCAATTTGCAGAAACATGTTCTGAAATCTGACATTTCAGGCAGCTCCAGGCACCGTGTGGGGCACTGAAGCAACCCTCTTGCTCGTTGGCCTCGGCCTTTCCCTCCACCGCGTTCTGATCGCAGCGGGAGATTTGAACACATTATGAAATACAATTCAGCTTTCAGAACTGGGTACCGTATGTCTTGCTCGGTGATAAGGTTGATATTTGCATCCATTGAAAATACATAAGTCAAGTCATTCTTGTGCTGGTGCTGAAGGGCAGAACCTGCTGCTGACTTAAATCCAAGCACTGACAGGCAGCAGCCAGGGAATCTGCAGGTTTGCACATCCGCACATCTGCTGGCAGGTGTAACTATCAGACAGTCGTGCCTTGGAATTTTGACACATACAATAGACAAAGAAGTCAAAGGAAGTTAGGAGTTGTGCTTTCTCTTCTTTTGTCTCTATTGCTCTCACTGCTCACTGAGAGAGACTTTCCTCGCTGTACTGTTTTCATTTGTTTCTGTTTTACAGGCAGTACGTTTCTCTATAGCAATTATTGAAAAATCTACTTGTATTCTGTGTTAGTTGAAAAATGTTAATATTATATCAGCACAGAGTTGAGAACAATGCATTTGCTGAGGTTTCTCATTGTTCACTATGTTCTATCACTGATCTATTATGACCTTAGGGGAATATTCTGTGGAGGGACCAGAATAAAAAGTAAGTAGAAATAACCATTTGTATTATTTTCTGAGTAATATGACCTTGATAAACTTAAAGTATTCATATGCAATTATACAGTACAGTAATCAGTATTAACTTACAGTTAATTGATATTTTATACCTTAAACGTACTCAAGTTCTTGCTTTGTTATTTATTTGACTTTGATCAAACCCTGTTACATCACCATCACAGTTACTTAGTATATCCATTGTCCTGCAACAATAGAAATAATAATTATTTAATGGTCAATTATCTGTCTTGGATCTTTGGGCAGAAATGTAACTGCTTAATGTTTTCACTAGATGACAGGGAGAGGTAAGGAGATTTAATAAAACTCAAGTTCATTACCTTAATGTTAATTGGGTATTTGAATGTTTAAATCCGCTCTTTTAAAAAGCACTAAAGTCATAGGAAAAATTTAGCCTTTATTTTGTTACCTTGTTGCATTCTTTTGAGGCAACCAGGCTGAAGATTTTGCATAGTACAAAAATACAACAGTGAGGTAGTGGGAAAAGCTATGGGCAAGTAGTTAAGAGGGCCTATTGTTTCATCTTGCTTTTGCCAGTGACTTTCTATGTGATTCTAAACAATTTACGAGGCCTGTCTCATTTTCTTATTTTCCTTTTCTACAATCAGCAGTAATAAGACCTTGCCTGTCTACTAAGTTTCTTGTGATTAAATTAGGTAATGCAGGAGAAAGCACTTAGGAAATATGTTACAGAAGTATTCTATTAATTAGAGGGTTTTGCATTGCTTATCTAAAATGGATAGTTAATCTAAGCATGGAAAAGTTCTTTCATAAGAAGTATTTCTCCCTCAGAACAGATACTGGACTCTGCCTGATTGTTACCTCTTTATTTTAATTACATTCTTATAAATTAAAAAAGAAAAAAAACTATTCACATACTCTCATTTAATTTTGTGTACATCTTTTAGACCCCATGCATGATGCTCAGCAGGGTGTCTTGGTATGGTAGGTATGTGGTAGATAATGGAATACATTTTAAATAAACGAATCACCCAATGAATGCACATACTGTGTTTCCCCGAAAATAAGACCGGGTCTTATATTAATTTTGTTCCAAAAGCATTAGGGCTTATGTTCAGGGGATGTCATCCTGAAAAATCATGCTTATTTTCCAGCTAGGTCTTATTTTTGGGGAAACATGGTATGTTCAAGGTATTTGATTCTCAACAAAGGGAAAGAAAATTACACAGTAAAATATTATAAAACAGGTTTATGCTACGTCATTTAAAATAGCCATTGAGTGATTCCCAGTGTAATGTAGACTGAGAAAACACTATCCCCAAATTTATTTTGCTTTAATTATTTCAATTATTATTATAATTTACTTATCACTTTAAAAATTATTCATTATTGCTGTTCCTTCTTGTCAGACAGATCTGGAAGAAACAGGGTTGGCCCACTTAGCGAGACTCCCTGGATGCACAGGTGATGACGGGTGGTGGGAATTGTTAGGAGCTGAAGCTGATTGATCCCACATGTTCTAGCTCCATTCAGGCGATCAGGGAAAGCACTGGAGTGAATGTGTAAGACAGAAAACAACAACCTGAAATTGAATGGAACTGTCCTGATCAAATTTAAAATTAGAAAATAGAACTTTCCTTAATGTAATGGAAGATATGGGGGGGGGTACTCCTTTCCCTTCGCCCTCCCTCTTTTCCTTCCTCTCTCCTTCTCTCCTTTGTTCTTCTTTTCTTCTTTTTTTATTCAGCCCTTTGAATCCCTTTGACTCCCTTTCTAGGTTTATAAGAGTCTCCTTTTCTGGTATTCCACAGCCATTGCCTTTTGCTTTCAGAGAAGTAATTTCTCTGCTTTAGAAGATGAAACCATGGAGATGGTTCTTGTCCACCGTTTTCTTTAACCACCTTCTTGCCATTGATATTACTAAGCTTTATCAATGTTTCACAGGATATTGCTTTTCAGTCTTTTTGTTTTTTTTTCTTATACTTAGGTTATTGACTAAGTATAACCAGTATCATCACCGAGGTAATATATAGTCACCCCAATAAAATATGAATGTAAGTAGCTATTCATGCCACAAAGATTGCTTATCTGTTTTTTTCATGATAAGTTGACCTGGAAGGTACCTAAGAGTACACTCTGCCCATGACAGATGTTTTATTTCAATGGAAAAGATAACTGGAGTTTTGAAAAATGAAATACTTGATAGCTAAAAATTATTACAGATAAAACTGTAAAGCCCCAATGTTTTATGAGAAATCATCTCAGAACCATATACACTGGAATTTTTAGCCCAGTTTCCAAGACACTATTCTATTTTCACAATAAATATAGCGCTTGGACTATATTTCTCAGCTTTTATTTCTGTAACATTATTTATTGTATTAGTTAGCATTGTATACAATAACAGAACCAATACGATATATCTGTTAGGTTGGTGCAAAAGTAATTGCGTTTTTTTGCAATTATTTTTAACCTTTTAAACTGCAATTATTTTTCCACCAACCTAATACATACCTATATCTTTATCTTTATCTGTATCTATCTATCTATCTATCTATCTATATATATATATATATATATATATATAAGGAAATTTATTATAAGATATTGGCTTGTGTCATTTTGGAGGTTAAAAAAGTCCCACGATTTGCCACCTACAAATTAGAGATTTGGGAAAGCCAGTGTTGTAGTTTGAAAGCATGAGAGCCAGAGCGCCGATGGTATGGATTCCAGTCCAGACCTCAAGGTCTGAGAACCAAAAGCACCAAGGGCAGAAGGTTGATGTCCTGACTAAACAGCAGGCAGAGAGAGAATTCATTTCCTCTCCTTTTTGCTCTATTCAGGCCCTCAACAGATTGGAAGATGCCCACCAGCACTGGGGAGGGACATCTGCTTTACTCAGTCCACCAATTCAAATGCTCATCTCTTCTATAAACACCTTCACAGATACACAAGGAAATAATGTTTAGCCAGAGATCTGGGCATCCCTTGGTCCAGTAAAGTTGACACATAAAATTACCCATCACATTTATGTAATTTGCATTTGAAATATTGGTGGTACAATATTACCTTTACAAAATACTTAATTTACTTACAAAACTTTATACGATGTGAGATATAATGATATTTCACAATAATTGCATTTAAATTGAGAGTTGTCTAACATTAATTTTTATGTAGTTAAAAAATAAAATGTAATAATATCCAAGACAGGTATTAGAATATTTTATGCACATCAGATTTTATTATTTCAGTGATTTAATCTGTGTTCCACGCTACACTTGCTTATCTGAATTTAATATTCATTTCTTTCTCCATATGCGTATGAAATAGTTCCCTTGTCCATCAGCGTTTTATAATCTTGATATAATGAAAATTTTAATTAGCCTCTCTATCTGAAACCATGGCTCAATTTTCTTGCATTGTAAGATGATATATTTTTTCCAAATATAGATGTTTCTGTCTGAAATATGCCTACCTTTTAAACCTAAGACTAAAATACAAACCGTTTCCCAATTATTGTGCAGTGTTGCCGTTGCGTACAAATTAAGGACATAGATTTCTCAAAGTATATGTAAACATCTCATTAATGTAAAATGTATAATAATACATGAAAATTTATATGTTATGAGGGCTAATACTTTGCACAGATATTAAAATTAAATATTTGAGTTAATGTATGTGTGCACCATCAAATACTATGCACTACAAACTACTTTTCTCTGAGACAGTGAGACTTAACTGACTTATTTTTACTTCCTCACTCTCTTTTAAGCAACTGTGAACTTTAGTTAATGTAAATAAAATGTCACTGAGAGTTAGAAAGAAAAAAGAATACTAACTCAGACTCTAATCTGTTTGTGGCTTTGTGTATGTATCTGAAGTGCTTTGATCCTCCTTGGCTATCCAACCTCCACCTCTCCCTCTCCTGGAGCCCCTTCCTTTTCCTTCTGGACAGCATTGGTCGCGCTTTGCTCTGCATTCTTTACACAGTCCACTTTTTGACCATAGCGCACACCGCATTTTCCTCCTTGTAGTGTAATTTAAGTCTGTTTCTCTCAGTAGATTATAAATTCTTAGTGATCAGGGACCAGGTCTTCTCCTTTAGTGCCCCTCATGACTTTCCGATTAAATGGTAATGATGAATTAAGTGTGAAACTCTGAAGGGTCAGGAATGTTAACCCTACTTGCAAGCTAAGAGTCAGCATGCCACCGAAAATGAGACCTCTGCATCAGCAGACAGAACTTTTATTTAAGTACATTTTGCACTCATCTCATGTCCCAAATCCCTTCTGGTCATGCAGTGACAGGCAGATTTGCACCACAGGAGAAGAACCCTGCAGTATGAAACTTGGAGCTTATATAGGGTGGCTGGTAGGTCTGACTATCTTTCCTTTGGAAGGAGAAAAAAGACTTTTGTTGTGGAATATAGATAAATCCTCTCCTAGAAGAGGAAAAAAAGCTCAGTACCCTGGAGTGTAAACAAATGGCTGTGGTGAGCTACATCTCTATCTTTCCAGAGGTCTCTATCTTTAGGGCTGCTGTCCAATCATCTTTCAATCCACGTGCCAGTACTCTTTGCTCAGAAAGCTGTAATCAAGCAGAGAGATGACAATAGTCAAGGACAATTTTCTCCCAACACATAAAATGTATTGTCCAAACTAGGACATTTTTGATAGTGAAAAGTATGTCATTATTATTATTATTATTGCTATTATGCCAGAACAATATCATGAAAGACAAAGAAATGCCAAGAAATTGTTTTAGATGAAAGAAAAATGAGAGACATGTCGCCTAAATTCAATGTGTGATCTAGATTGGATCCTGATCTGAAAAACAAATAAAAAAAATATTTCAGTGAAGGACATTATTGGGACAATACGAAAAATTTTAATATGTACTATGTAGTAGATGATACGACATGTCAAGGTTAAAGTTTTTGAATTTGATAATCTTACAGAGATCATTTAAGAAAATGTTCTTGTTCTTGGGAAATACATGCTGAAGAATTCAAACTTGAATTGTTATGATGTCTATAACTTACCTTCAAATGATCCAGGAAAAAATACGCATTTGTGTTTATATATAAAGATAATAAGAGAAAGAGGTATCCAATGTACTAATTATGCAACTTTTCTGAAGATTTAAACTTTTTCAAATTAAAAACATATTGAAAGAGTTTACATTAGGAAAACAAGAGTAAGCTAGGGCTGTGCTAGACAAACCATGAAATAGGATTACTGTTTATAAATCCTGTTGCTGTGTACCAAGTGCTATTCTAGTCTCTAGAGACATAAACGTAAGGCATTTTTTTTCTTTTAAGTATATCATCACATAGAATAAATAAATTAGATAATAAATGTGAAGTTTGTTGTAGAGAATTTTTCTTTTTAATTAAAGTTTGTTGGGGTGACAATTGTTGGTAAAGTTACATAAATTTCAGGTATACAATTCTATATTACATCATCTATAAATCCTATTGTGTGTTCACCACCCAGAGTCAGTTCTCCTTCCGTCACCATATATTTGATCCCCCTTTCCCTCATCACCCTCCCCCACCCCCCTTACCTGCTGGTAACAACTACACTATTGTCTGTGTCTGTGAGTTTTTGTTTCTCATTTGTTTGTCTTGTTCTTTTGTTGTTTTTGGTTTATATACCACATATCAGTGAAATCATATGGTTCTCTGCTTTTTCTGTCTGACTTATTTCGCTTAGCATTATACTCTCAAGATCAATCCATGTTGTCACAAATGTTCCTATATCATCTTTTCTTACTGCAGAATAGTATTCCATTGTGTATATATACCACAACTTCTTTATCCATTCATCTATCGAAGGACATTTTGGTTGTTTCCATGTCTTGGCCACCGTAAACAAAGCCGCAATGAACATTGGAGCACACGTGTCTTTATGTATAAATGTTTTCAGATTTTGTAATTTTTTGAGAAACCTCCACACTGCCTTCCATAACGGCTGCACCAGTCTGCATTCCCACCAACAGTGTATGAGAGTTACTTTTTCCCTACAGCCTCTCCAACACAGGATTGGCATTAGATCATCTTTGAAGGTTTGGTAGAATTCACTAGTGAAACCATCTGGTCCCGGACTGTTCCTTTTGGGAAGGTTTTGGATGACTGATTCAATTTCGTTACTGGTGATCGGTCTGTTTAGATTTTCCAGTTCTTCATGGTTCAGCCTTGAAAGGCTATATGTTTCTAAGAACTTGTCCATTTCTTCTAGGTTATTGAATTTGGTGGCATATAGACCTTCATAGTATTCTTGGATGATCCTCTGTGTTTCTGTGTCATCCGTTATAACTTCCCCATTTTCATTTCTAATTTTGTTTATTAGTGTCTTCTCTCTTTTTATCTTAGTGAGCCTAGCCAAGGATTTGCCAATTTTGTTAATCTTTTCAAAGAACCAGTACTTTGTGACATTAATTTTTTCTGTTGTCTTTTTGTTCTCTATTTCAATTAGGTCTGCTCTGATTTTTATTATTTCCTTTCTTCTGCTGGCAGGTTTCATTTGTTCTTCTTTTTCTAGTTCTTTAAGGTGTGACGTGAGGTTATTTATTTGTGATTTTTCTTGTTTCTTGAGATAGACCTGTAATGATGTAAATTTCCCTCTTAAAACTGCTTTCGCTGCATCCCAAATATTTTGGTAGGATGTATTTTCATTGTCATTTGTTTCTATGTGTCTTTGGATCTCCCCTCTAATTTCTTCTTTGACCCAGTCGTTCTTTAAAAGTATGTTGTTTAATCTCCATGTATTTGTGTTTTTTCCTGCTTTCTTTTTGCAGTTGATATACAATTTCAAAGCCTTGTGAGCATAGAATGTGCTTGGTATGATTTCAATCTTTTTATATTTTCTGAGGTTAGTTTTATGGTCTATCCTTGAGAATGTTCCGTGTACACTAGAAAAAAATGTGTAGTCTGATGTTTTAGGATGAAGTGCTCTATAAATGTCAATTATGTCCATTTTATCTAATGTGTCATTTACAACTGCGATTTCATTATTTCTTTTCTGTTTGTATGATCTATCCATAGCTGTCAATGATGTATTTAAGTCCCCTAGTACAATTGTGTTTTGGTCAATTTCTCACTTTAGTTCTGTTAATAGTTGCTTGGTATATTTCGGTGCTCCCTTTTTGGGGGCATAAATATTGATGACTGTTGTGTCTTCTTGTTGTATAGTCCCCTTTACCATTATGAAATGTCCATCTTTGTCTCGTGTTAGCTTTTTCACCCTGAAGTCTGTTTCATCTGATATCAGTATAGCTACACCTGATTTTCTCTAGATACCATTTGCGTGGAGTGTCAATTTCCACCCTTTCACTTTGAGTCTATGCTTGTCCTTGTAGCTGAGATGTGTCTCTTGGAGACAGCTTATGGTTGGGTTTAGTTTTTTGGTCCAGTCTGCTACTCTGTGCCTTTTTGTTGGTGAATTCAGTCCATTTACATTTAGGGTGATTATTGATATGTGAGGATTTCCTATCATTCTATCTTTAGTTTTCTGGTAAGGCTGTGTCCCCATTGTTTCTTTGCCTTTTTGTTGTTGTCTATTATTTCTGCGTGGTGGTATTCTATGATGTTTCCCTGTGTTTCTTCTTTTATTACAGTATACATTTCAGTTCTGGATTTATTTATTTATTTATTTATTTATTTATTTATTTATTTGAGTGGTTACTCTTAAATTTATGTAAAAGGAAGTTTGATATTTGGAGAATTCCATTTACTTCAGCATGCCTACTTTCTCCATTCCCATATTCTGGTTTAGGGATTTACTCTCCCCCTTTTTATGTTTTGGTTGCCACAAATTGTCCCTGTTGATGGTGGTCGAATAGCCTCCTTTAGTATTTCTTGTAGTGCAGGTCGTGTATTAGAAAGTTCCGTCAGTTTCTGTATGTCTGGAATGATCTTTATTCCTCCTTCATATCTAAAGGATATCATTGCTGGATATATTTTTCTTGGCTCATAATTTCTCTCTTTCAATAGTTTGAATATTTGGTTCCACTCCCTCCTGGCTTGTAGAGTTTCTGCTGAAAAATCTGATGATAATCTAATGGGCTTTCCTTTGTAGGTTACCGTCTTCTTTTCCCTGGCTGCCTTGAGGATTCTTTCTTTGTCATTAATTTTTGACAGCTTCAATACAATGTGCCTTGGAGAAGGCCTGTTGGGGTTGAGGTAATTAGGTGTTCTGTTTGCTTCTTGGATTTGAGGATCCGGTTCTTTTCATAAGTTTGGAAAGTTCTCGTCGACTGTTTGTTTGAATATACTCTCTGTTCCCTTCTCTCTTTGTTCTCCTTCTGGTATGCCCATTATTCTTATATTGCTCTTCCTGATGGAGTAAGAAAGTTCTTGTAGAGTTCTTTCATTTCTTTTAAGTCTCAAATCTCTTTCTTTTTCCATCCATGTCATTTCCAGGTTTCTATCTTCAATGTCACTGATTCTGTCCTCTATCTGGTCAATTCTACTTCATAAGTTGGCTATTTTATTCTTAATTTCTTCTATTGATTTCTTAATCTCTAGAAATTCTATTTGGTTCTTTTTTTAAAATTTCAATCTCTTTGGTTAAATGCTCATGTTTTCTTTGATTGTGTTTCTGATCTCATTAAAATGCCTTTCTGTATTTTCTTGCATCTCGTTGAGTTTTTTCAGAACTGCAATCTTGAATTCTCTGTCATTAAAGTCACATATTTCCATATCTTTAAGTTCCTTTTCTGGAGACTTTTCACTTTCTTTCTGAGCTGTCTTGTTGCCTTGGTTATTCATGACAATTACTGATTTATTATTTATCTTCCTAGACATCTACAGGAGAGGCTTCTGCAACAGGTTGATAGGAAGAGGTCTTTCTTTTGTTTTACAGTACGTGTTGGTAGAATGTTTTATTTTCTCTCTGACTGCAGCCCTTTTTTCTCTCTCACACTGTAGTGTTATGTTTTCTCTGCACTATTCCAGCTTCTCACACAGTGGGGGGATTCCCTTGAAGGCAGGCTTCTCTTCTGTTAACAGTTCACATGGGTCATAGGGTGCCGCGTTCCTGTGGGGATGCGGAGAGCTTTTGAAGTTCCAAAGCTCTTCCTTCACCAGATTCAGAGCCCATGTGTTTTAGCAGTTCTGTTTACTCCTGCAGGGATCCGCCGAGATAGGTGGTACAGGTGGGGTGAGTTGTGAGAGGTGGCCCAGAGCATTGGCGGCGACCACCACCACAGCCAGTCCTGCTTCCACAGCAACCTCTCCTTTGCTGGAACTAGTTGAGCTGAGAATCAGTGTATGCGGACCATAGGTCTCAGAACTGTAAATACTCTGTTCTTTTGATCTGACACTGCTACTGTTCCACTTCTAGTACTGGACAGGTGGGAGCAGGGCATGCTGTGGGAAGGTAGGGAGGTGGCGGCTAGTCTTAGTGCCTATGGCTTCTGTTCTCTGCGGCAGTGAAGGCTTTAAACACTGTTTTCAGCCTTACCTCAGTCTTTGCTCTGAGGTCTCTGCCGTGAGCGTAGGGTTCCGCCATGTTATATGTTGTCCCCTCTGCCTGTGGGCCATAAATGGAGTTCTAGCAGTCTCTGAGTTCTTCCCTCTCCCACAGCTGTGGTAGTTCCAGGATGTAGTGAGCTTGGTGCACCGAGCGAGTTCTGCGTCCTGCGTCTGCGCGGCTCCGGGCCTTGTACTTCTCCCTTCCCCCCCCAACCCCCCAACCCCCCGCCCCACACACAATTTGCCCACCCTTAGGTGAATTCAGCAGTGAGACTCTTCGTCTTGCCTCTCTGCTGTGCAGGGTAGTCCTTTGTGGAGTTATAGTTGTCCGATTTGTTGTAAATTCTAGGGGAGATTTGCAGAGGCTCACCTCACGCTGCCATTTTGATGATGTCACTCTCCTAGAAAATTTTGTATGGAGACAATATTTTTTGTGTCCCTGTGCAGTTGGGGGCCATCTAAACAAATTTTGCTGAAACTTGAAACCTGTGCTAAAAGAAAAGAAATTTACAAGTGTCTAAGTAGTGAAAATTCTAGAGAGATTTACCTAACCCCAGAGGTTTGTGTTTATATTTCAAGGAGGGATGAGGTGTGGGACCTTGGCAACCCTCTGTGTTATAAAGCTGGACACACTGGTTTCATGTGGCTGGTGAAGAGATTTATTTGCATACTAAAGGTTATAGTTAGAATACAAGATCCCTCCTCTTATTCCATTTTCAATATTCTCACAAAGATAGGAGACAGTATGTCCAAATAAGCTAGAGGAAATTTATTTTTAGCCACTCCTTACCTATAGTAGACTCCACTTGTATGTATAAGACATTTGATCCGGTGTTCACTGCATAACCCCAGATAAGAATTGTTTCAGTGCTATTTGCTGTGAGTGAATAGAAATCTGTCTCTGATCCAGAAAATCTAGCGCATTCAAGACAAAATTTATGAAGATGGAAATTAAGAACCCAACAGAAATAAATTAGGGGTTTTCTATAAAATAAGAGTTATGAGTGTTCTGTAAATGGAGAGAGGACAGTATGTCCTCTTGGATTTGACTGGATCTGCAAGGCTTACTAGTTCAACAGAGGAAAAGAAAAAGAGTACCCATGACAGTTTTCAGTAAATGTGTATTTGAATTGGAACGTGTGTCATGTTTTACTCTTTAAATTTATGAAGTGATACCCATTCTTGTCAGGAAGGATTATTTGAAAAGAATGACATAAGAGTAATGTTATTTAGAAGACATTTAGGGGGCAGCATGTATAGAGAGTGCATTCATGGGCTTCAGTCAGACCTGAGTTTGAATCTCACCTGTGGGAGATTGGACTTTTTAATTAAAATGTGACTGTTAGTTTCAATATTTAAAAAATGGAATATTAATGTTTAATTCCAGGAGTTGTAAGTGGTACAGGAAATAACCCATTTAAGTGCTTAATGTAGTGTTTAGAAATAATCAGCACTAAATGAGTATTTGTTGTCTTTCCCTCTTTTTAGTCCTTTCTTCTACCATTTTGTAAAAGGCCATCACAGTTACAAAATTGAATAATTGTGTGTGCAAATATTTCATTCTTGAAATGGGACGTTGTACACATTGATTGTATGTTGAGATTTGACTACACACTGTGAACACATATAGAATAACCTTAAGTGGGTGGCATTAGACTTTTGAGAAATCTTAAAGGAACCACGGGACTCAGAAGCATATTTCACCAGTTATGTATATTCAGATTTCAAATCACCTGAATGTGTTAGCTGCATTCTAAACTGTTTTCAGCTCAAAATAGTTAAATTAATGGAAGACAAAATGCCACTTTTCTTCATTCATTCATAGTCTTGCACACATTATTGAAATTATTTAAATATTGAAATTTCTATAGATACACATTCTGAAAAATGTAAGATATATAGATTTCTCCAACTATTTGCTTTGAAAAGTTTTTTTTTGTTGTTTGTTTGTTTTTTTTTTCCCCTAGCAGGATGATCACAGCGATAGAGTTTTCTTAGCGATAGAGTTTTGTTTGAAACTGAGACCATCTCAGAGGAGCTGTGAAACTCAGACTTCAGGTGCTCCATATTTCAAAAACTAAGAACTCCTGGGTTTTCAGAATGAATTTAATTGAATCATGTTTGGTTTGTAGCAATAGGAGCTGAAAGTCATTTATATTCTGCTGAAAACATGGTCTGATCTTTTTCCTTTTCCCATTGTTGTTTATGGTATAATACTCAGGGACAGAAATATTCCCATGGATAGAAAAGACAGTTGTGTGCACATATTGAAGAGTTGTGTGCCCAATAGAAGGAAGACCAATAAAAGTGATGTAAACTATTGTAAAAATTTTTTTTAATTAAATGTATTGGGTTGACAATGGTTAGTAAAATTACATAGGTTTCAAGTGTACTTTTGTGTAATACATCATCTATGTATTACATTGTGTGCTTACCACCTAGAGTCAGTTATCCTTCCATCACCATCTATTTGAACCCCTTTACCCTTTTCTACTACCCCCCCTACCCTCTTACCATGTGGTAACAACTAAACTGTTGTCTGTTTCTGAGTTTCTGTTTTCTTTGTTTGCCTTCATACCACATGAGTGAAGTCATATGGTTCTTGACTTTTTCTGTCTCATTTATTTCACTTAGCATAATAATCTCAAGATCCATCCATGTTGTCCCAAATGGCAGTATTTCATCTATTCTTATGGCAGAGTTGTATTTCATTGTGTATATATATTGCAACTTCTTTATCCAATCATCTTTCAAAGGATACTTTGGTTGTTTCCATGTCTTGGCCACGGTTAATAATGCTGCAGTGAACATCTAAGTCCATATATCTTCAGAGGTAAATGTTTTCAGATTTTTGGGGTAGATACCCAGGAGAGGATTTGCTGGGTCAGACATTTCTATGTATAAGACCATAGAAAACAAAATACGTACTATTGCAAGTGGGCAAGAATCGGCTATTTATCATTTTTTCTCTATGCTGTTAATTCAGTTTTCTGACACAGGAAAACATTGCTATTTTCCTTAACTATATTGCTTTAGCTGGATTAGCTGGTACCTTCAATTTCTTTGAGATCAAGAACAAATCAAATGGAGCTTTATATGTGATGTTTGAATTGCCTTGAATGCTAAAACTATTTGAAGGAATGAATGTTGCGTTCATGTTCAAGAGCAGGAAGACAACAGGTGAACTATGAATAGTAGTCAGTCATCATTGATCTAATCACCCAAGTTATTTTACTTTTTGTTTGCTCTTTTCTCTCTCCCTCCTTCTCAGAGCCCTCTCACTCAAGGGCAGCATGAAGAAATTACATGAGGGGAGGAAAACTGGAACATTTCAATTAGCTTTTCTCGCAATCCTGGAACTTTTTACTATGATAGAGCCAAGAAATCTGTCTCTCTTTTCTGTTACTTCACTAAAAAATTTCAGGCTGGTAGAATTATCGCATCATATAAACCATTTGCCAGAAAGATCCTTAAATCTCTGGAGCCAAAGATTTTCCAGTCTGTAATGGGGGTAAGGACATAATTCATCTGCTTGATTCCTCCCTTAAAACATGTATACCTGAATTCTCTTCCTTTAATTACTCCTACATTTATCTTCCCATGATATTACTTTAAACGGTTTCCTTTTGAAATTTCTTTTTCTGTTTCAGTCCCCTGAGGGACTTTTCATCTTTGTGCTGGTGACCAGCACAGGTCTAGTAATATTTTTTATCTTCATGACATTTATTTGTTCTTCCAATAAATATTTGTTGAGGACCTACTGTGTGGTTAGCACAGTCTCTTCCCTTGAGGAACTTACAGATTAGTGAAAGAGACAAAGAAGGAAACACATTCTGTGCATTAAGTGCTATGAGAAGAGGTAAGAGAACTCATAGAATGGACATTTAATTCAGTCTTGATGCAGTCAGAGAGGACTTTCTGGAGGAAAAGTTGTTCTGGAGGAAAAATCTGCAGTCTCAGTTGATATCTGAGGGATGAAGAAAATTAATCTAGGAAGACGTGGGTCCAGTATTTCAAGCTAATGGAACACAGTGAGCTAGAGACCAAATGAAAAGACGAGAATGAAAGGCATGGCAATTTGGGGGAGAGAAGCCTGGGTATTGGAGGGAGGGAGAGCTTTTTTTTAAAGAAAGGTAGTTTACGAAGAGTGTTCTCAGTTAACCGAAAAACAATATGAGCTAGTTAGAATTTTCACAAGGATTATCTTAGTAAGTTATCTCATATTTGTATTATGAATTTTTTACTCATGTCTGAACAAATGATGAATTTCAACAGGCATTTCACATTGTTAGAAGTTTCTCATAATTTAATATTCAAAATGGCATAAACCATGAATCACCTTTGCTGTAATAGAATTTAATTTTTGTAAAAAAGTGTTCTGATATAAATGAATGTAGCTCAGCACTATATGACAGCGTACATATGGAAAATAGGTTCTATCGTATTGCTTTTCTTCCTAGAAAAACTACTTAGCTTTATATTACAAACCAAAACCATTAAGTAAGGCTTTTGAATAAGTGGACAGGATTTCTCTTCACTTAGTCTTACATGCATGCACACTTAATCAAATCATTCTATAGTAGTTTACATGAATTTGCATAGGCAATCAGTATATCATTGCTTGTCCACCTTATTTGCTCGTAATTATAATGACTGTTCTGCTTATTACCAACCATATTAAAGAGTCCATAGGATGAATTAAACAGAGCGTCCTATTGTGCAGTTCATTACTAGCAGTAGTCCTGGTCCATCCAACTACAAGAAAAAACAGTTAATGCATTAGTTAATTCCTTTGAGGATGAAGAAAATTAGTTAATTCCTTTGAAGAAAGGAATTAACTAATGCATATGGATATGGCCATTAGTTGTGGGACAGGCCTACTCTTTAAATCTTTAAAATCTTTTGTCAAAGTAGATATTTTAAGCCAGTGAATTCTGCTCTTTCAAGGGACCTTCCCCATATAGAAATGTAATATTTGCCTCCATCAATGGCACCACATTTAGAGGCCTATTCTGCTCCTTTTAAACTAGTTTACATAAACAAACAACTAAATGTATTCAAATAGTCGACAAAGTAGAACATTTAAAGGCAAGCATCAGTATACTCTCTGGGCTTATTTCCCACGATGAAATTTATCTAATACAAATTTTGTCTGGTAAATTAATACAATCTGAGTTACTTCTATGTAATACTTAGTAGAAACTTTTCTTTTATTCCTCCACTCACTGTTTTCATCCACATCTATGTTCTAAATGTCCAGTGCTGTTTAGCAGACCCTGGAATCCCCAACACTCCCCTGAGGCCTTCTCCTTATACCCTCTTCTGTGATGGTCCCAAACTCTGGGATATTTTCCCCAAAATTTTTACGATGAAATTGGCATGACCATACAGGTTTCCCCTGCTATCAAAAGTAGTGTTCCTATGAAATCATCCTTAAGCCAGAATGGTGTAAAGTAAAGAAGCAGTTACCTTAGGACACATCTTGTCAACAGATGCACAAAGTAAATTGAGGAAGCACAGATGCTCGCTGACAGTTCAAAGCTCTGGAGGCTTCATACTGAGGTGCTGAGTGTAGTTCCCAGGGAAGGAGCTGGCAGGGCCACTCTCGCTGCTGCCTCTATAAAGGCTCACTGCAAAGCAAATGCTGAATGCTATTAATATTTTCACTTTTCACCTTTTTTCATAAAAGTATAACTCCTCTTCAGATTTCTTTTTGGTTAGAGAAAACAATTATTAACGTAGATCTTTCATGAAAGCGAAGACGTGTAAAGCAAACTTTCGAAAAGTTGTGGATACCTGTATTATAATCAGGACTCTTTTCTATGATGTTCTAAGATTTCCTATATATTAGTAAGAACACAGACATTAGAAAACCAGCAAAATGTAAGAATAAGCAATTCACAGAAAATTTAACATTGAAAGAGGTTCAGTGTAATTTATAATTAAATGAATGCAAATTAGGACAACAGTATACTTTTTTTCACCCACCCGATTAGCAAATATTGAAAAACTTAATAATATTTAATACTGATGAGTGTGAAAACAATTATTCTCATAAACTATTGGTTAATGTGAATTGATGCAACATTGTTTTTGGTAATTTGACAGTAAAATATTCACAGTCTTTTACTCAACAATTCTGCTTTTAGGATATTGTCCTCAGCATAAACTCACATAGTCTCATTTGCAACAAAACAAGTAAAATATTCAAAAGAAGAAGCAGAAACAATATAAACTGTAGTACATCCATTTAATTGAATACTGTGAAGTAATTAGAAAGAAAAAAAAGTAGATCTGTATTTTTTTTCTGGGAATATTTATGACATATTATCTGGGAAGAAGAAACGAGTTGCAATATATGTAGGAGGAATTGAGCCAAGATTTCTTGGTGTGATATGGTGATTTATAATAACAACTACATATTTATATGTAATATATATATAATATGTATATATATACCTCTCTCTCTCTCTCTCTCTCTCTCTCTCTCTGTCTTTCTTTCCATATATATATACATTTGTTTTTTGTACCTGTTCTGGAACAGGGCTCATAAAACTCTTGGAATTTCCTAGGTGATGAGAGAGATAAAGGTGTCTTTTGTTATGGTAATGAGGTGGCTTTTGGACAGCACCTAATGATGGAGGCTGGTTGCTAGAAGAACCAACCATATGATTAGGGGCTTGGAACTTATTATCACCTCCCTGACATCCAGGGAGGGGAGAGGGGCTGGAAAATGAGTTCAATCATCAGTGGCCAATGATTTAATCAAGCATGTCTGTAGTGAAATCTCCATGAAAACCTAAAAGGATGGGGTTCATAGAGCTTCCAGGTTGAACACATGAAGATTTGGGGAGAGTGGTGAACTCAGAGAGCATGGAATTTCCACATCCTCCCCCCACTTTTTAAAAATAATAAACAAGTAACCTAATAAGTGAAATGTTTTTCTGAGTTCTGTGAGCCGCTGTAGCAAATTAATTGAAACCAAGAAGGGGGCAGCTGGAACTTGTGATCTATAGCTGGTTGGTTAGAAGCATAGGTAACAACCTGGGCTTATGATTGATGTCTGAAGTTGGGGTGAGATGATGTAGAACTGAGCCCTTAACCAGTGGAATCTGATGCTACCTGCAGGTAGATAGTGTCAGACTTGAAGTGTGAGACACTCCACTGGTATTGGAGAATTTCTTGGTGGCATGGCAATCCCCATCCATCTACTCCACAAAACAGACATTGAGATTGGATGCACAATCTTACTTAGACTCAGAGAAGTGGGCTGGACCTTCTCCAAGGATGGATATGGACCAAATTCAGGCTAAGGAGACGTTATAGGAAAAGTATATAGTATCTGGAAAAGTTTCCACTCCTTGATAAAAGATGAGACCAGGCTGAGAAGGCCTGGTTTTTGCTCTCCACTGTACTCTGCTTCCTGATTTAACTACTAGAGCAAGGATGTGATACCTGGAGCCACAGCCCCCATTTGTGACCATGAAGCCAAAATACTGATGACAAAAAGCCAAGTTGTAGAGGATGACAGAACAAAAAGAATGAAGTCTCAGGATGCTTGTTGAACTGCTGAATTGGGTCATGGAATGCCTATGTTTATACTTCTTGTTCAGTAAACAGTAAGTGTCCTTGTGATTCATGACATTGTTAGTCACATTCTTGGTTATTTACAGTCAGAATAATTCTTCCTTAATAAAGCATGGATGGTATCACATTTGTGTAAATATGTATGTTTGGGGTAGTACTTGTTAAATGATGAATTATATGTACATTTCTTGAGTCCATCCATCTAAGAGGCTACGTCATAGATACTGTTGAAAAACAGACTTTACTGTCCTCATGTAGATTAGATTTTAGTAGGGGAAAAGGGCAATCATCAAATAAATAAATTATTATAAATTAGAGATGCTACATGGATTAAGGAAACACAGTGTCATTTTTTTTTTAAATTATACCTGGTCGTGTACCTTGTTTTGGCCAATGGGATATTAACACGTGACATGAGCAGCAGTCTTAAGTACGCTTGTATGGTTTGACTTGGCTTTTGTACCCCTACCATTCACTGTAAGAAGAGCATGCTTTAGGTAGTTGCTGGCCTAACAGATAGATGGCATGTGGAGCAGACCTGAATCCATACTGAGGCCTGGAGCCCAGACCCTTGTCCAGTTAAAGCCAACCCATGGATCTGTGAGTGATAAATAAATACTTGGTGTTTTAAGCCACTGAGTTTTGAGGTGGTTTGTTACAGAGCATCACTGTGGCAGTAGCTGACTGATATCTGAATAAGACTTCCAAGTGTTCTTTAATGGGCTTGTGTTGCTTCTAGTATTACTTCTATGCAGACAACTTCTAATTCTATACCTTTAAAGCAATGAACAATATTTGACAATGGAAGTGATACTTAGAGTGGGCCTTGACTGTGGAGGCTGAGCTGGGGTGAGTGAGGATCACCCTACCCCAAGAAGGAAATTCAGCAATCCATGGTTGGGAACAGCCAGAGTCAGTGAAGTGAACTGTACCCACCGGGGTGAGGCTGTGGGAGACTTAGAGGGCACGGGTTGCCACAGGGCAATGCTGCAGAATAAAGGACTCAAGGAAAGGATGATTGGATGCATAACTCAGAGTGTTAGATGACGTCTATTAGAGAAAGGATGATTTAATTCTCAGTTTCGGGGCAGGAAGCAGACCACCACCTGATTCTGCTGGAGGGAATAGGTCCTCCTATAGTGTGTGTGTGTGTGTGTGTGTGTGTGTGTGTGTGTTGAATTGAAACTTCTGCGAATTCCAAGATCATTTAATTTTTTACTTCTGTGGTGGAAGTTAGTTAATGTCTCCATTGTCAAATATAAGATGAAGATACGTGAGAGGAGTGGGGATTCTGAACATCCAGTCTAGTCAAGCACCTTCCTTTGTGTACCTCCCCAAACATCTACCCCATTGTGAGATATATTCAGTCATGAGGATTAAATACCTCAAGCCTTAGAGGGATTGGAAAATAATAACAATAAAACGCTATGCTTTTGTCAATGTTTACATAAATAAGTAAAAGTTATATAATAAAGGCAGAAGTAGAAAGCCGCATATGCTGCTACAGTATATAGCCGTTTCCCAAACATGCCTTCTCATTAGAATCACAGGGGGCTCTTATTAAGCACACTAAGTTCTGGTTCCAGCCCAAACTAACTGAATCGGGTTCTCTAACAGTGGTGAATTAATATATTTAAAAAATGCCTCTGGTGAATTATATGACCAGGTCAGCTTGAAAATGTGGTTTTATTAGGTTTTATTCCACAGCAGTGATTCTCACCATGTGATTCCTGGACCAGGAGCATCAGCATCTTCTGAGGACTTGTTAGAAGTGCAGAGTCTCAGGCCATCCCAGACCTACTTGGACAGACATTCTGGGAGTGGGGCCCAGCTATCGGTGATTCTGATTAAGGCTGAAGTTTGGGAATCACTGTTCTACAGATTTCAGAATTTCCACTGCAGAATAACACCTGGGCATCCCTACAACAACTCTCAAGTAAAAAGGGTCAATACTTGGAGACGTTAGACTGTATGGCAGGCACGCAGCTTTTGAAAATGGACTTACCGTTGCCTCTGTAAATAATATATAAACACACAACTTTTGGATATTCTCCTCCTGGGAATGGGATGCTATAAGCCAATCAATTGAATGGCCACTGTGTGCCAGGCACTGATTAAGCATTTTTGCTTACATCTCAATAATCCTTGAACTCCATTTACAAGTGAGCCCTTCATGGAGAAGTTGGCATTTTAGTGGGACCTTGAAAGGTAACTAGTGTGGCAGCAGGTAGGAGAAGGGAAGACAATTAGTTCAGGGCAGAGGGAAGAACATTAAGTAAAGCAAGGACAAAGGAAAATAAGGTGAATGCGGATAATAGTGCATGGAGCAGAGAATTGGGTCTCAAAGTTAATCTGCGTCCCAGTCACTTGGAGGCTTTGTATAAACACTGGAATCTACCCCAGATTCAGTGTAGGGGGGGGGGGGGGCGAGAAATTGAATTTCTAATACATCCCCAGGTTGTGCTGATGCTGCTTATCTGGGGACTATCTTGTTTCCCCGAAAATAAGACCTAGCCGGGCAATCAGCTCTAATGCGTCTTTTGGAGCAAAAATTAATAGAAGACCCAGTCTTATTTTACTAGAAGACCGGGTATAATATAATATAATACAATATAATATAATAAATATAATATATTAAATATAATACCTGGTCTTATATAATATAATATAAGACCAAGTCATATTAATTTTTGCACCAAAAGACACGTTAGAGCTGATTGTCCAGCTAGGTCTTATTTTTGGGGAAACACAGTACACTTTGAGAATCACTGGTATAGTGTGTGTGATAGAGGTTGATGGTAAACAAATACCTAGTCTTCAGACTGAGTCTGAGTTGTTCCAGGATTTGTGCCTGAGAACCCACAAGCCCAAAGAACACCCCAGGTGGCTGAGGATAAGACATAGGTCTACTGACACACAGACCGGGGAGAGTCTCCGGTGGCGCCGGCCGGAAGGGTAGTGATCCGCATGCAGGCAGAGAAGCAAGGTTTTCCAGGCACAGAAAACAAAGAGCATTCCATGGGAGAAATCACCTGGCAGGCTCTGCGGGCCTGCTGTCACCTACACAGTGTCCCAAGGAGCCCAGCGGCCTTGACTGCTACTCATCTGCCAGTGGGCCAGGTCCCCACACCTAGAAATGTTGGTACATATATGAGGCCAAATTATAGAAGACCTGAATTCATACCACGAAGTAGTGACTTATTATATATATATATAGGTATGTATTCATTTATTTTGGTTTGTGTTTAAAGGAGCACCAGTGACATGGCCAGGGTCATTCTGTACTATTACTCTGCTGTAATACGCTGCGCTGAATCAAGGACAGAGGAACTGAAGCACGTTCTATGCTTACTTAACTCCAGGCTCCGTACTTTACTGCTACTACTCCCGCCGTTCAGCTCCATGTCTCTTAGAAAACATAGGAAATTCTTCCAGTTTGAACACAAGTCAACAATTGAGACAACAGTATAAATGACTGATAATTATTTAATACTCCTTAACTATTTGCATTTTAAAGGTGGTGCATATGAATCCCAATGAACCACTATTCTGGAACTCCAGCTACTATTACAGTGTTAAGACAAAAATGTCAAGCAGTGTGCATGTGAGAGGAAAGGGAATGTACCTTTTTGGGTGGGAGGGCTTCCTTGAGGGTGTTCAAAGATTAGTTCTCTCTGGCTGATTCTGCTCTAATGATATTACCTGCTTTCCTTTCTCAACCCACAGATCTCACACAGTGCCAAGTCCCTTTGTGGTAGATTAGTTTCTGACTGCAGTTATATTCTGATCCATTGCTAACCAGTCGGCGGTGCCAACCATGTGCAGTGATCTGACTAGTTAGGATATGTGCTTTCAGAATCTATTTAGTGGGAGTTTCCAGGTTTCTCTAGATGGTAATGATTAAGCATATGGCATACCAATTTTTGTTACTTTGTACATGAAAATACTCCTGTGTCTATATGGTTTTTGGTCTGTCTTTCATCCTTATTTTAAATACCCTGTGCACACTCTGCTTTTATTATAAGTTTCATGATATCCTTTTGGAAGTTGGTAGGGATATAAAGAAATAAAATATGGAAATACGATATTATTGTTGTCTTTTATATGCTGTAGTTCCAATTACCACTTCAATTCCATATTAGAGACACATGTAAAAAAGAAAGAGTTTCTTTACATGAGAATGCTATTTTCTCAGCTAACGATTCAATAAATAAAAGCTTCTCTACAAACTAACCTGGCAGAAGTGTCCTTTGGCTCTCTAATGAACGGCTTCTCCTGTCTGCAGCCACATTCCTCTAGCTGTTGCCACTTCAAGGAAACCAGAGAAGACTTTAGTAGGCGAAAGGGGGCCATAAACAGAGGGACATAGGAACTTTATCCAGGAAAAAATATCGCAGACTTTAACAACCACCAGTGAGAAGGGGACAATAATTTGACAAAAAAAAAAAAAAACACACGAAGTTACCAAGAGTGATAACAAACTAGATGAAGATGAATGACTGATGGTTTGAAAGACAGAGATGCCTAGAACAAAGCAGTAATGTGAGGCAAATGTGTGATGCAGAAATTAAACATATAGATCCATTTGAAAACTAGACTTAGGAATGCAATAAGTGGGCAATTAAGCTATATACAAATTATGCCCAAATGTGTTGAGATCTGTAAATTCAATACCACCTTCATTGCTGGTAATACATACCAAGGTCATGCAGCTAATTTTCTCATCTCAACAAAGTCAGTTGAAAACTGCTCAGAACTATTAGTATACACACATGTAAAACACACCCAATATAGTATTTTATATCATAGAGAAACAACATCAAAATAAATGGGATCTGTTTTGAGTGGTCATGTATTTTTAAATGAATCAGAAATGGTGTCAATGATGGGTATTTTTATTTCACTATTTTACAGAATGATACCCGGGTTTTCCAACTGCACCATCAGACTAATTGTGGTAGTGATAAATTAGACTTCATTGAGATTTGAGTGTTTCAAATGATACTTAACTAACACCATTTTTCCTGAAATAAAATGGATTAGTGATACGTCTCTTATATCCTTTCATCTCTCAAATATGGAGCAATTATAGAAAAGCACAAATAATAGTTGGGGCAAGGTCAGTGTTTAAATCAGGGTGTAAATCTCAGAGGATTTCATATCCAATATCGGTTTTTTCACTGTTGACAGAGGAAAAGGTTAAGGTATCTATTTGAGCTTACAAAAATCTGTTGTCCTTTTGTTTATGCTAGAAACAGAGAATGTCGCACTGTTCCAGTAGACTAATGAAAAAAAAATTAAGTAGGCCATCAAAGTTGCTATTGAATAATCCAATACAATAGTGTGTGCTTTTCTCTTCTGTTTTAAATAGTGAGCCTATTAGAATACAGATAGAGAATTTTTTATTTATTTATCTTTTTTTACCGCTGATACTGGTTATGGCCCTAGCCACTTATGACTGTTGAAAACATAATGCAAAGGAGAAAAAATAATGCACATGAATATGTAGAGATCCAGGAATTATTAGAACTGAAAACACTCAGTAATCATCTGGAGTGGTACGGCCTCGAAGCATGAGACTAAGTTTACAATTATGGCTCCATCATTTATTGGCTGTGTGACTTTGGACTGAGCTTCAGTTTCCTTAGATAAAATAAAATGAAATTCTTCAAATACACTCTCTTTAGAGTGAGTTTCACCAGATGTAGAGCCTGAGTCAAGAACTCGGGTGCAGGTAGCTTATTTGAGACATAATCTCAGGATGCAGGAGTGAAAATGAGACTAAGAAGGAGGCAAAGCCAAGAGTGTGAGGGTTTATTATTGAGTTTGCTATTCTAGGTAACAGGGTCTTGATCCCATCAGGGCTTCTGAGAAGAGTCCAGAATACCTCCTAGAAATATTGCTGCAAAGGACAGGAGGCTGGGACAATTGTCCCCACCGACTGAGGATTGTTCCCAGGGGTGTTACCTCCCCCACGTTTTCAGGTTGTTTTTGTAAATGATCTCAGCTGGCTCCTGAAGATGTGGAGGCAGAATAGGAGAGACGTGCAAAATCTCTTAGTGCATATAAAACTGCCCAACAAAGCTGCAGCAGGAATCAGAGATAGGTCCAAGGAACGTGGGGCATCAAAAGCACACAAAATTGTTTGAAATACCTAATATGATTATGTGATTGACAGACTTGACACTATGTAAGCTCTTAGGAAGTCCCTTCATTTGAAATATGAGAGAAGATATTAGTGGAAGTATTATTCAATTTCATGCAGTCATTTAATGCCAGAACTGGGGCTGGATCCCATGTCACCTGACTCCCATTTACTTCATTCCTCTTTTTAGTATACCACCATAAGCTTGGTTTTAAGGTACAAGATTGTATACTTACTCTCCCGTCCTTATCCAAACTTAGCATAAATACTGGACATTTTATTTGTAATTGTTTGGAGTTTCTATCTACATCCTTTGAAAGAAGGGACAAGAGGAAGGTTAAGATTCACATAAATTTGATCTTGTAAAAATGTGATTAAGCTTATTGCGTGGCTGAAGTCCTGGAGAAAAATGATTTTAGATAATTTTTGAAATCTCTTTTATTGTTTAGACATAAAGCAGCTCTCCCCCTCAACTCCATGCCCCCAAAGGCGGCTTATCAAGACTGGGTTAGTGGTGGAAAAACTGTGTCCTTTGGCAAGGAAACTCATTATTTTTCGTTTGGTTAGTTTTGTTTTCTCCCTCCTTCCCCCCCCCCCTTTTTTTTTAGAGTGGCTTATAGCTTTGACTGTTTCTTACATTTTTGTTTGCTATTTTAAATTCCACTGCTTTTGCTTTCACTTTCTCACTGGTCCTTCAAGTGATTTCTGTATCTAATTCTCAGAAATATATCATTGCAGTCGTTCTCCATCCTCCAGGTGGATTCCCAGGCTTCCTACCACTCCTTCCCTCCTACCCCACTACCAACCTGTTCTCTACCACTTGGCAGATAACAACTTCTAACCTTTATTTAGAATTCCATTTTTACTCTTTCTCAGCCAAGCTATATGGCAGGCAGTTACCTCTTGGTTTTCAAACAATTTATTCATACTACCTTGTTCCCATTCTCTGAATTAACTTGAATGCAAATTAAAAGATTATATATAAATGGTAATAAACAAAGTGATCAGGGAAACAGAGAGCTTTAATATTGTGGTGCTAGCGTATCATCAGAGTGGTTTCTCTTCTCCCCGGGCATGCTAGAAAACTACATTTCCCAGCCTCCCCTTAAGTCCATCCAAGTGACCAAGTTCTAACCAATAGAAATCAATGGAAATAACGTAAATCATTTCCAGGCCTAGTCCATAAAACCCACCGAGTGAGCCTCAGTGCTCATTCATCATTTGTCAGTGAAACGCCAAAACCTAGGGGGAACTCAGGAAGCCATTTACGGATGAGAGAAATGGCAGCAACCTGGGCCACTGAATAACTGTACCCCTCCCTTACCAGTTGAACCCAGTCTTGTCTGTTACATAAATGAGAAATAAAATTGTACCGTTTTAACTCAAAAAAGTCTTAGGGTTTCTTTATTATAGCAGTCGTCCTTCTTTAATATAGGAATCTTACCTTATAATTGAAAACACTTTACAAAACATATTTACATGCTCACTTGATGGTTACAATTTCTATGACATATTTTTATACCCATTTTCAAATGAAATTAAGTAAGTATTATTATGAGGGGCTTAGAGTCAAATTCAACATAGATTTACAGGACCTGAAAGATTAACAAATGCCAACTGTTGGGACAGGCAAGAAGTTGAGTGAAAGCAGTAAGGTATGACACAGGAATATACTGTATGTGAATATCCAGTCAGGCAGGAGACATAAAATATAAGGGCTGATGCGGGGCCAACGATGGAGTATTTTTTCCTGTGTATTGGAACTGCAAGCGTTTTCAGCAATGTGTGGATGTGTAGCTGAAGGGAATGAAACCTCCCCAGAGGTGCAGCTCAGTCCTGAATAAATTAGGTTAGAAGGCTGGCCTTCTGGGAGATGCTTACACTAAACAGAAACTGTGCTAACACGCAGTGCCTTCCCAGCCACCAGACCCACTCAGCTCTCCATAATTCCTTCCTCCCTAAGTGCCTCTGAGGAGTCCCTAAAAAATCTGCCCTGAGGTGATAATGGGGTTCAGAAGTTTTAAGCGTGTACAATATGGGGTCATGTTATTGTGAGGATAATGAAATCTCTGGGGGAGCCTGTGCAGCTAGCTGGCAGGCAGTTGGAGGTCCTGCTGTGTGACCCCCAAGTGTCCTGTCTCAGTTATGGTATCCTCTGCTTGTCCTTGTCCCTCCACTTAAATTCTGTGGAAACAATGCTGAGCCCTGTGGGCGGCTGGGGCCCCTACAACAGTGGCAGGTCTATTCTCTAACTTTGTGCCAATGCCACAGTGTCTTAATATAGTTTTATAATAATCTTCGTGTCTCAAAATATGACTACCTTCTGTGTTCTACTTCAGGAATATATTTTTCTTTTTGGGCTTTTGGATTTCTATATGATTTTTGGAATAAGCATGTAATTGATTGGCATTGTATTGACTCTAAAGACATATTTAAGGAGCATTTACTCACGTTCGATATAAAACTTTCCAGTCGCTGAACATAAAATGTTTCCACATTTATGTATATCTTCTCTAATTTCTCTCAGTAGTGCATTGTATTTTTTTTTTTGTAGACAAGGTTTTTAAAAACTGCCTTATTAAGATAAATTTATATACTATAAAGTTCAATCCTTTAAAACACAGATTTCCACGGTCTGTAGTATGTTCAGTATATTCATCCATTGCCACTGTTTAATTCAGAATGTTTTCATCACTCCAAGCAGAAACTCCATACCCAGTAGCATTCACTCCGCATTTCACACTCCCTTCTCCCCTGCCAACCACTAATCTACTTTCTGTCACTAGGGATTTACATATTCTGGACATTTCATATAAACGGACAGTTCATATACAATATGGGGCCTTTTGTGACCAGTTTCTTTCAGCTAGCATAATGTTTTCAAGGTCCATCCATGTTGTAGCATGTATTAGTATTGCGTTTCTTTTTTCTACTGAATAATATTCCATTGCATAGATATACCACATTTTGTTTATGCATTGATCCACTGATAGACAATTTGAGTTATTTCCACTTCTTGGCTATTATGAATAATTCTTCTGTGAACACTTGTGTTCAAGGGTTTGTGGCTATGTTTTCAGTTGTCTTGGGTATATATCTAGGATATGTGTATATATTCAAATGCTGGATTATATATAGTAACTCTATTTTTAACTTTTTGAGGAACTGCCAGACTGTTTTCCAAAGAAGATGAACCATTTTACATATTCACCAGCAATATATTTCTAATTTCTTAATATCCTTGCCAGTACTTTTTCATTTATGTTTTTAACTATAGACATCCTAGGAGGTATGACATGGTGTTTCATTATGGTTTTGATTTGCATTTATTGAATTACAAAGGACATTGAGAATCTTTTCCTTTGCTCATTGCCATTTGTATATCTTCTTTGGAGAAATGTCTATTCAGATCCTTTGCCCATTTTTTAAATTGAGTTATAATTGACATATAACATTATTTAATTTGAGGTGTACAATATAATGATTCAATATTGTATATATTGCAAAATGATCACCACATTGCTCATTTTTAAATTCAGTTATTTGTCTTTTTATTTTTGAGTTGTAGAAGTACTTCATATATTCTGGATAAAAGTCCTTTATCAGATGTATGATTTGTAAGTATTTTCTTCAATTCTGTGTGTTGCCTTTGCACTTTCTTGATAATATCCTTTGAAGCATATAAGCTTTTAATTTTGCTGACGTCCAATTTATTTATTTATTTTTTGCCACTTTTGCTTTTGGTATCATATCTAAAAAATATTACCTAATCTAAGGTCACAAAGATATAGTCTTATGTTATCTTCTAAGATTTTTATACTTTTATTCTGAGTACATTTTTGTATGTGACTTGAGGTAGGGGTCCAGTTTCATTCCTTTGCATTTAGATATCCAATTGTTATAGTACAATTTGTTAAAACACTATTGAATTGGTTTGACAGCCTTGTCAGAAATCATCATAATTGTATGAGTTTTTTTTCTTAATTCCTTATTCTATTCCTTTGATCTATATATTTTTCTTTATGGCAGTACCACATTGTCTTGATTACCGTAGCTTTAATGTTTATCACTAATGTATAGAAACATTTTTTTTTTTTTTTTGCATGTTAGTCTTGCAACATTACTGAACTTATTTATTAGTGCTAATATTTTTTGTGTATTTTGTGAAAGTTTTTCTACTTAAGATTGGGTCATCTGAAAATAAATAATGATTTTTAATTCTTCCTTTCCAATCTGGATATATTTTATTTCTTTTTCTTGCATAATTGCTTTGGGTTATATCTTTAATACAATGTTAAATAGAAATGGTAGGAGTGGATTTTGTTTTATTCCTGATTTCAGGAGTAAAGTATTCATTAAGCATGTTATTAGCTGGGGTTTTTTCACAGATGTCCTTTATCAGGTTTTGAAAGTTCCCTTCTGTTTCTAGTTTGTTGAGTATATTAATCTTGAAACGGTATTAGATTTTGTCCATTACTTTCCTGCATCTATTGATGTGTGATCATGCATCTTTCCCACCTTTATTCTGTTAAAATGCTGTATTATACTGACTGATTTTAGTATGTTTACCAAACTTGAATTGCTGGGATAAATCAATCCCACTTGGTCATAAAGTACAATCCTTTTTATATCCTGCTGGATTTGCTTCGCTAGTGTATTGTTGGTAACTTTTTTGGCTACATTCAAAAGGAATATTATTTATAGATTTCCTTTCTCGTTATGTCTTTGTATGGTTTTGGTATTAGGATAATATTGGCCTCATAGAATGAATTGGGATATCACCCTCCCCCTTCTCTATTGTTTGGAAGGCTTTGTGAAAGATTGGTGTTAATTATTCTTTAACTGTTTGGTAGAGTTCATCAGTTAAGCTATCTGGGCTGGGGCATTTCTTTGTGGGAAATGTTTTGATTACTAACTTATTGTCTTTACTTGATATAAGTTTAATCAGATTTTCTCTATCTTTTTGAGTCAGTTTTGGTAATTTAAGTGTTTCTGGGAATATTTCCATTTCATCTTTTTTGTTGTTGTTGTTTGTTTGTTTTTTGTATACAAAAGTCCATAATATTACCGTATAGCCCTTTTAATTTCTTTAAGGCTGGTAGTAATGTCCACTCTTTCGTTCCTGATTTTAGTGAGTTGAATCTTCTCTTTATTTTTATTTGATAAGTGCAGCTAAAAGCTTGTCAATTTTGTTAATCTTTTTAAGAATCAACTTTTGGTTTCATTGATTTTTTTTCTATTGAATTTTTATTTTCTATTCCATTAATTTCTGCTCTAATCTTTATTATTTCCTTCCTCCCTTTCCTTTAGGGTTATTTTGTGCCACCCCTTTTTTTCCTAGTTTTATAGATGGAAGGGTAGGCTGTTGATTAGAGAGCTTTCTTCTTCTTTTTCCCTCCCCAGCTATATTGAGATATAATTGACATATTCTGTAAGTTTAAAGTTTATGATGTGCTTATTTGATAAATATATGTTATGAAATCGTTACCACAATAAGGTTAGTTAACATGTTCATCAAGTCCCATAATTAGAACTGTGTGTGTGTGTGTGTGTGTGTGTGTAGAACATTTAAGATCTAGACTTTTAGCAACTTTCAAATATGCAATACAGTATTGTTAACTAGAATCATGATGTTGTACATTACATCCCATAACTTAATCATCTTATAACTGGAAGTTTGTATCCTTTACTACCTTTACCCATTCCCTCATCTTCCCCCTCCTCCTGCCCCTGACAACCATCAACCATCCAACTGCAATCTGCTTTATTTCTATAAGTTCATTTTTTAAAAAATTTAGATTCCACATGTTAGTGAAATCATACGTTATTTTCTTTATGGCATATTTTGTTTAGGATAATACTTTAAAGGTTCAACTGTGTTATCATAAATGACAATATTTCTTTCTTTTTTATGACTGAAATATATATATATTCAGTGATTTCATGTGGAATTGCTGGATCATATGTTAGTTCTATTTTCAATTTTTGGAGGAACTGCCATACTTTTTTACCTAGTGGCTGTACCAATTTACATTCCCACCGATAGTGTACAGGGGTTTCTTTTTCTTCATGTTCTTGCCAGCATTTGTTATCTTTTGTTTTTTTGATAATAGCCATCTTAATAGGTGTGAGGTGATAACTCATTGTGGTTTTGATTTGCATTTCCCCGATAATTAGTGATGTTGAGAATCTTTTCATGTACCAGTTGGCCATTTGTATGTCTTCTTTACAAAAAAGTCTATTCAGGACCTTTGTCCATTTTAAAATTGAGTTATTTGGTTTTCTGATACTGAGTTATATAAGTTTCTTATATATTTTTGGATATTAATACCCTACTGTCTATGTGGCAAATATTTTCTCCATTCTGTAGATTGCCTTTTCATTTTGTTGATGAATTCTTTTGCTGTGCAGAAACTTTTTAGTTTGCTGTAGTTTCACGTGTTTAATCTTGCTTTTGTTTATCGTGCTTTGGGTGTCATATCCATAAAATCATTGCCAAGACCAGTCTCAAGGAGCTTTTACCCTGTGTTTTCTTCTAAGAGTTTTATGGTTTCAGATCTTCCATTTAAATCTTGAATGCATTTTGAGTTTATTTTTGTGAGTGGTATAAGATAGGGATCCAGTTTCATTCTTTTGCATGTGTTCTTTTTTCCTAACACCATTTATTGAAGAGATTATCTTTTCCTTATTGAGAATTGTTGGCTCCCTTGTCAAATATTAGTTGACTGTATATGCATGGGTTTTTTTCTGGCCTGTCAAGTCTGTTCCATTGGTCTGTGTGTCTGTTTTTATTCCAGTACCATACTATTTTGATTGCTATGGCTTTGTAATGTAGTTTGAAACCAGAAAATGTGGCTAGTGTAAATGAGGAATTGAATTTCTTATTTTATTTAATTTAGATACATTTAAATTTGATCGGAAATAGGCACAAGTGAGTGGTGGCTACATGCTAGACAGGGCAGCTCTCCTGGACTCAGTCTGCTTTCTCTGCTTCTTCAGTTTATGTGATACATTTGAGAGTGAGTTTCTTTGGTGGCAACCTCCACTTTATCTTTGTCTAATTTTGATACAGAGTTTCTTTCAGGATTCTCCTACATGATGCTTAGTGCCAGACATACACACTCACGTTGCTTAGACACTCTGCTACTTGAGTGCTGCAGGAAGAATGAAATGGTAATGGTCTCAAGAAACCTCCCCTTCAGGGAGATTTACTGTCACTCATTTAACGCTAAATATCCTTACTCTCCTCTCATTCACAATACTTTCTGAATCGTATATTTATATATAAAAAAAATCTACTCTGGGTCAAGGGAACCCCAGATTTCTAAGACCTAAAGTCCTGACTTCTCATTTTGAGAGAATGAGAATGGGAAAACTTCTCACAGTTTCATTTTTTCATGCTTAGCTCACAGTAATGAAAACAAAGACAAGGTCAATTTCTTTATTCAAATATATATATATATATATATATATATATATATATATATATATATATATATATATAAAATTACTTTCAGATGTACAAAGCAACATAATGATTACACACCTCACAAAGTGATAACCCCAACAGGTCTACTGCCCATCTGACACCACACATAGCTATTACAATATCATTGATTATATATCCTGTGCTCTCCTGTGACCATATATATATGTATATATATTTAATTTTTTAAAACTTATAGTTGACATTCAATATTATTTTATACTAGTTTCAGGTGTACAACAAAGCTGTTAGGCATTTATATAACTTAGGAAGCAATCCCCTCAGTAAGTCTATTCCCCATCTGATACCATACATAGTTTTTACAACACTATTGGCTGTATCCCCTATACTGTATTTCACATCCCTGTGACTATTTTGTGACTACCAATTTATGCTTCCTAATCCCTTTACCTTTCTCACCCGTCTCCCCAATGCCCCCTTCCATCTAGCAACCATCAGTTGGTTAGCTGTATCTATGAGTTTATTTCTGTGAGTTTTTATCTCTGAGTTTATTTTGTTCATTTATTCCGTTCTTTAGATTCCACATATAAGTGAGATCATATGGTATTTCTCTTTCTCAGTCTGACTTATTTCACTTAGCATAATATTCTCTAGTTCCATCCAAGTTGTTGCAAATTGTAAGATTTCATTCTTTTTATGGTAGACTAATACTCTATTATGTACCACAATTTCTTTATCCAGTCGTCTTTTGATGGGCGTTTCAGTTGTTTCCTTATCTTGGCTATTGTGAGTAGCACCACAGTAAACATAGGGTGAATATATTTTTTTGCATTAGTGTTTTGGATTTCTTTGGATAAATACCCAGGAGTGGAATTGCTGAGTCATAAGGTAGGTCAATTTTTAAATTTTTTGAGGAAACTCCATACTGTTTTCCACAGTGGCTGCACCAATTTGCAATCCCACACAATTAATTAATTAATTAATTAATTAATGTCTCAGTTAAGCTATCTGGCTACATGTAGATCAATGTGACAGAAAAGAAGAAAAAAAGGGAAAAACAACAAATGAGGAAAATCATGTGTATTCAACATTTTATGTTCCTGTTTCTAAATGCTAATAATGTTCTTACTGCATTGCCAAGAAAATAGTAAATGAGAAAAAATGTTCACATATATTCTTTGTAGGTGAACTTTGCAATTCTGGGAATCAAATGCAAGGTAATAACAATTTGTGAATTGGTTTAGAAGTCTAGCAATATTTCGGTGTGAGAAAATTTGAAACAGAGTGATTGTCACATAAATGGTCATAAAGACTCAGTGATGACTGCCTTACAATGTCCTTGTTGCCATGGCAATTCTAGAGTAATTATCTCATCTCCCAGTAAACATATATAGTTGGATTTAGTTACAGTATATTCTGATTAGATGTGTGTATCTAATTAAAATAAAAACAGCCTATGCATTTTTTTATGTTAGTGGAAATACTCTAATGTGATTATTACAACTTACCTTGGATACTTGGCTAAACAGCTTTTGCAAATTAGCCAAATAGAATCTATTTTAAATGTTCTATATGATTTATGAATTGTGATAGGAATTAAAAACTAAACATAAGCCACAGTAATTCTTCTTAAAATTATGTTGCATTCATGGTGTGAACATTTTCTATGGAACAAGTAATATTATTATATCGGTAATAGTTAACTTGCAGAAATGAGGAAATCACAAAATCAACTTGGCTATCACCATAAAAAATAATGTGGCTTGTCTTTAGTAACCATTCGGAATGTAGATTAAGTTGGAGTATGTTATTTCTTTGCTGTTACTGAAAAGATGCTTCACTTAATATTATGTTAAAAACTTCACTACTTATTTTGAATTAAATATGATACAGTGCATTGAAATAGTAGACATATAGAACAGGAGGCAAAAACCCTGTGTTCTAATTCTGATTCCGTAACTTGCCAGCCAGGAAACCATGAGAAAATAATGTTCATATCTCTTAGTCATAGTTTATTTACTTATTAAAATGCAATATTTCCATCCTGTGTAGTTTAAAACCTGGTATTAATGAACAAATTATACTATTAATATATAGAGAATTTATGATGCTTTTTGATTAAATGGAGAACTATTAATAGTCAAAGCACATCTGATTTCAAGGCAAAAAAATAGGTATTCTGCTTCAAAGAAGCTTTGGGATAGTGATTACATAATATCAAGGTAAACTTAGTCTGTATCCGTTGGGTTAAGACAGTGTATAAACTGCATAAATATGTAAAAATGTTTTAGTGTCTGCTTAGTGTGAATATCCAGAAGCCATATTTCAGATCATAATTTCTGACCAGCAATGTTATGGGATAGTCCCACATGGAAAAGTTCAATATGCAGTAGAAGCATATAGTGCAGGACATTATGGGGATGATAGTATTGGGAATGGGATATGAGAAGGCTTAGGTATCAGTTAAGATTAAATTATTCTGCATATAACTGAAAGCCTAGAATAGCAGCTACGCAAAATAGAGGTTTCTTCCTCTTCATTAATAAGACGATAGCATTTTTACACACCAATAATGCACTGACAGAAAGAGAAATTAAGAAAACAATCCCATTTACAATTGCATCAGAAAAAAATACCTAGGAATCAATTAAAAAAAAAAAAAAGTTAAGAAGAGAGGTACTGAGCTACTTGGTAGCTCCATACTCACCCAACGTCCTTCAATCTGTTACTCTACCATCCTTAGTTGGTGACATCACTCCTCAAGGTTGACATGTTTCCAAAATAACCATGAGCCTTTGTTCCAGAAAGTTAGGTGAAGAAGAGTATTCAGAAATTATTTATGTTGTTTTTTTTTATAGTGTTGATTAAACCTGAATTTATTTAAAAATGAAAAGTTAAAAATTTTTAGAAAATACAGAAGAGTAGAGGGGTTCTTAACCGGAGAAGTAGGCACCATTTTTTTTTTAATTAAAGTTTATTGGGGTGACAATTGTTAGTAAAGCTACATAGGCTGCAAGTGTACAATTCTGTAATACATCACCTATATATCACATTGTGTGTTCACCACCCAGAGTCAGTTCTCCTTCCATCACCATATATTGGATCCCTTTTACCGTCATCTACCACTCCCTCCCTCCTTACCCTCTGGTAACCCCCAAACTATTGTGTGTGTTTATGAGTTTTTGTTTCTTCATTTGTTTGTCTTGTTCCTTTGTTGTTTTCAGTTTTACATCCTGCATATCAGTGGAATCGTACAGTTCTTGACTTTTTCTGACTTATCTCACTTAGCATAATCATCTCAAGATCCATCTATGTTGTTGCAAATAGCACTATTTCATCTTCTCTTACGAAAGAATAGTATTCCATTGTGTATACATTCACATCTTTTTTTTTAACTTTTTTTTTAATTTATTGGAGTGACAATTGTTAGTAAAATTACATAGATTTCAGGTGTACAATTCTATATTACATCATCTATAAATCCCATTGTGTGTTCACCACCCAGAGTCAGTTCTCCTTCCATCACCATATATTTGATCCCCTTACCCTCATCTCCCATCCCCCACCCCCCTTACCCTCTGGTAACCACTAAACTATTTTCTGTGTCTATGAGTTTCTGTTTCTCATTTCTTTGTCTTGTTCTTTTGTTGTTTTTGGTTTATATACCACATATCAGTGAAATCACATGGTTCTCTGCTTTTTCTAACTTTTTTCGCTCAGCAATACACTCTCAAGATCCATCCATGTTGTCACAAATGTTCCTATATCATCTTTTCTTACCGCCGAATAGTATTCTATTGGGTATACATACCACAACTTCTTTATCCATTCATCTATCGAAGGACATTTTGGCTGTTTCCATGTCTTGGCCACCGTAAACAAAGCTGCAATGAACATTGGAGTACACGTGTCTTTATCTCTAAATGTTTTCAGATTTTTTGGGTAGATACCCAGGAGAGGGATTGCTGGGTCATATGGTAATTCTATTCGTAATTTTTTGAGGAACCTCCACACTGCCTTCCATAACGGCTGTACCAATCTACATTCCCATCAACAGTGTATGAGGGTTCCTTTTTCTCCACAGCCTTTCCAACACTTGTTGCTATTTGTCTTGTTGATGACAGCCATTCTGACTGGGGTGAGGTGATATCTCATTGTGGTTTTGATTTGCATTTCTCTGATGATTAGTGATGTTGAGCATTTTTTCATGTCTATTTGCCATTTTTATGTCCTCTTTGGAGAAATGCCTCTTCAGGTCCTCTGCCCATTTTTCAATTGGGTTGTTTGTTTTTTTGTTGTTGTTGAGTTGCATGAGCTCCTTGTATATTCTGGATATTAGCCCCTTATCAGAGGCACTACTTGCAAAAATCTTCTCCCAATCAGTTGGTGGCCTCTTTATTTTGTCTATGGTTTCTTTTGCTGTGCAGAAACTTTTAAGTTTCATATAGTCCCATTCATTTATTTTAGTTTTTACTTCCATTGCCTTTGGAGTCAAATTCATAAAATGCTCTTTGAACCCAAGGTCCATAAGTTTAGTACCTATGTTTTCTTCTATGCAGTTTATTGTGTCAGGTCTTATGCTTAAGTCTTTGATCCATTTTGAATTAACTTTGGTACATGGTGACAGATAACAGTCCAGTTTCATTCTTTTGAACGTGGCTATCCAATTCTCCCAGCACCATTTATTGAAGAGGCTGTCTTTTCTCCACTGTATGTTTTTAGCTTCTTTGTCAAGAATTATCTGTGCATATTTATGTGGTTTTATTTCTGGGTTCTCAATTCTATTCCATTGATCTATGTGTCTGTTTTTCTGTCAATACCATGCTGTTTTGCTTATTGTAGTCCTGTAGTACAAGCCAAAGTCAGGAAGTGTGAAACCTCCGTTATTGTTTTTTTTTTTCTTAAATTGCTTTGGCTATTCGGAGTCTTTTGTGGTTCCAAACAAATCTGATGACTTTTGTTCTATTTCTTTAAAATATGCCATTGGGATTTTGATGGGGATTGCATTGACTCTGTATATTGCTTTGGGTAATATGGCCATTTTAACTATGTTGATTCTTCCAATCCATGAGCACGGAATGTCTTTCCATTACTTTATGTCTTCTTCAGTTTCTTTCAAAAATGTCTTATAGTTTTCAGCATATAGGTCTTTCACATACTTGATTAAGTTTATTCCTAGGTATTTTATTCTTTTTGCTGCAATTGCAAAAGGAATTGTTTTTTGTATTTCTTTTTCTGAGATTTCATTGTTAGTATATAGGAAAGCAATGGACTTTTGTACGTTGATTTTGTAGCTGGCCACTTTACTGTATTCATTGATTGTTTCTAATAGCTTTTTGGTGGAGTCTTTAGGGTTTTCTATATATAGCATCATGTCATCTGCAAAGAGTGATAATTTAACTTCTTCATTCCCAATTGGGATGCCTTTTATTTCTTTCTCTTGCCTGATTGCTCTGGCAAGGACTTCCAACACTATGTTGAAAAGCACAGGTGTTAGGGGACAGCCCTGTCGTGTTCCTGAACGTAGAGCAAAGGGCTTCAGTTTTTCACCATTAATTATGAGATTAGCAGAGGGTTTGTCATATATGGCCTTTATTATGTTAAGGTATTTTCCTTCTATACCTATTTTATTAAGTGTTTTAATCATAAATGGATGTTGTATCTTGTCAAATCCTTTTCTGCATCAATTGATATAATCATATGATTTTTGTCCTTTATTTTGTTTATGTGACGTATCACATTGATGGATTTGCGGATGTTGAACCATCCTTGTGCCCCGGGGATGAACCCTATTTGGTTGTGATGAATAATCTTTTTAATGCATTGTTGTATTCGATTTGCTAGAATTTTATTTAGGATTTTTGCATCGGTATTCATCAGAGATATGGGTCTGTAGTTTTCTTTTTTTGTGCTGTCCTTACCAGGTTTTGGTATCAGGGTAATGTTGGCCTCATAAAATGAGTTAAGGAGTACTCTCTTCTTCATTTTTTTTGGAAGCGTTTGAGCAGCATTGGTATTAGATCCTCTTTGAAGGTTTGGTAGAATTCACTAGTGAAGCCATCTGGTCCCGGACTTTTGCTTTTGGTAAGGTTTTGGATGACTGATTCAATTTTGTTACTGGTGATCGGTCTGTTTAGATTTTCCAGTTCTTCATGGTTCAGCCTTGGAAGGCTATATGTTTCTAAGAACTTGTCCATTTCTTCTAGGTTATTGAATTTGGTGGCATATAGTCCTTCATAGTATTCTTGGATGATCCTTTGTATTTCTGTGGTGTCCATGATAACTTCCCCTTTTTCGTTTCTGATTTTGTTTATTAGTGTCTTCTCTCTTTTTATCTTAGTGAGTCTAGCCAGGGGTTTGTCAATTTTGTTAATCTTTTCAAAGAACCAGCTCTTTGTCACATTAATTTTTTCTATTGTCTTTTTCTTCTCTATTTCATTTAGTTCTGCTTTAATTTTTGTTATTTCCTTTCTTCTGTTGACCTTGGGTTTTATTTGTTCTTCTTTTTCTAGTTCTTTAAGGAGTAACATGAGGTTATTTATTTGGGAGTTTTCTTGTTTCTTGAGATAGGCCTGTAATGATATAAATTTCCCTCTTAAAACTGCTTTCGCTGCATCCCCCAAATTTTGGTAGGATGTATTTTCATTGTCATTTGTTTCTATGTATCTTTTGATCTCTCCTCTAACTTCTTCTTTGACCCAGTCGTTCTTTAGAAGTATGTGGTTTAATCTCCATGTATTTGTGTTTTTTCCCGCTTTCTTTTTGCAGTTGATATCCAATTTCAAAGCCTTGTGATCAGAGAATATGCTTGATATGATTTCAATCTTCTGAAATTTGCTGAGACTGATTTTATGTCCCAATATATGGTCTATCCTTGAAAATGTTCCGTGTACACTAGAAAAGAATGTATAGTCTGATGTTTTAGGATGAAGTGCTCTATAAATGTCAATTATGTCCATTTCATCTAATGTGTCATTTAAGGCTGCTATTTTGTTATTTATTTTCTGCTTGGATGATCTATCCATAGCTGTCAATGATGTATTTAAGTCCCCTAGTATAATTGTGTTTTGGTCAATTTCTCCCTATAGTTCTGTTAGTAGTTGCTTGGTATATTTCGGTGCTCCCTGATTTGGGGCATAAATATTGATGACTGTTATGTCTTCTTGTTGTACAGTCCCCTTCACTATTATGAAATGTCCATCTTTGTCTCTTGTTATCTTTTTCACCTTGAAGTCTGTTTCATCTGATATCATTATGGCTACACCTGATTTTCTCTGGATACCATTTGCTTGGAGTGTCAATTTCCACCCTTTCACTTTGAGTCTATGCTTGTCCTTGTAGCTGAGATGTGTCTCTTGGAGACAGCATAAGGTTGGGTTTAGTTTTTTGATCCAGTCTGCTACTCTGTGCCTTTTTTTTGGTGAGTTCAGTCCATTTACATTTAGGGTGATTAATGATATGTGAGGATTTCCTGTCATTCTATCTTTAGTTTTCTGGTAAGGCTGTGTCTCCATTGTTTCTTTGCCTTTTTGGTGTTGTCTATTATTTCTGTGTGGTGGTATTCTATGATGTTTCCCTCTGTTTCTTCTTTTATTACGGTATATATTTCAGTTCTGGATTTTTTTTTGAGTGATTACCCTTAAGTTTATGTAAAAGAAAGTTTGATATTTAGAGTATTCCATTTTCTTCAGCACGCTTACTTTCTCTATTCCCGTATTCCGGTTCAGGCCTTTACTTTCCCTCCTTTTGAGTTTTGGTTGCCACAAATTGTCCTTGTTGATGGTGGTCGAATAGCCTCCTTTAGTATTTTTTGTAGTGCAGGTCGTGTATTAGAAAATTCCCTCAGCTTCTGTATGTCTGGAAAGGTCTTTATTCCTCCTTCATATCTAAAGGATATCTTTGCTGGATATATTGTTCTTGGCTCATGATTTCTCTCTTTCAATAGTTTGAATATTTGGTTCCACTCCCTCCTGGCTTATGGAGTTTCTGCTGAAAAATCTGATGATAATCTAATGGGCTTTCCTTTGTAAGTTACCGTCTTCTTTTCCCTGGCTGCCTTGAGGATTCTTTCTTTGTCGTTGATTTTAGACAGCTTCAATACAATGTGCCTTGGAGAAGGCCTGTTGGGATTGAGGTAATTAGGTGTTCTATTTGCTTCTTGGATTCGAAGATCCAGTTCTGTCCACAAGCTTGGGAAGTTCTCATCGACAATTTGTTTGAATATATTCTCTGTTCCCTTCTCTCTTTCTTCTCCTTCTGGTATGCCCATTATTCTTATATTGCTCTTTCTGATGGAGTCAGAAAGTTCTTGTAGAGTTCTTTCATTTCTTTTAAGTCTCAAGTCTCTTTCTTCTTCCATCTGTGTAATTTCCAGGTTTCTATCTTCGATGTCACTGATTCTTTCCTCCATCTGGTCAACTCTACTACCTAAGCTGGTTATTTCATTCTTAATTTCTTCTATTGAGTTCTTAATCTCCAGAAATTCTATTTGGTTCTTTTTTAAAATTTCAATCTCTTTCGTAAAATGCTCATGCTGTTCTTTGATTGTGTTTCTGAGTTCATTTAACTGCCTATCTGTGTTTTCTTGCATCTCCTTGAGTTTTTTCAGAACTGCAATCTTGAATTCTCTGTCATTTAAGTCACATATTTCTGTATCTTTAAGTGCCTTTTCTGGAGATTTTTCACTTTCTTTCTGAGCTATCTTGTTGCCTTGGTTATTCATGGCAATTACTGGTTTACTATTTCTCTTCCTAGACATCTACAGGAGTGGCTTCTGCAACAGGTTGATAGGAAGTGGTCTTTCTTTTGTTTTCCAGTACTTGTTGGTAAAATGTTTTATTTTTTTCTCCGACTGCAGCTTATTTTTCTTTTCCCACACGGTAGTGCTATGATTTTTCTGCACTATTCCAGCTTCTCACACAATGGGGAGATTCCCTGGGAGACGGGCTTCTCCTCTGTTAATAGTTCGTCTAGATCACAGGGCGCAGTGTCCCGGTGGGTATGCGGAGAGCTTTTGATATTCCAAAGCTCTTCCAGCTCCAGATTCAGAACCTGTATGTTTCAGCAGTTCTGTTTACTCCTGCAGGGATCCGCTCAGATAGGTGGGGTCAGAGGCGGGGTGAGTTGTGAGAGGTGGCCCAGAGCAATGGCAGCGACCACCACCACAGCCGGTCCCGCTTCCACAGCTCCCTCCCCTTTGCCGGAACTAGTTGAGCTGTGAATTTGTGTCTGTGGTCCACAGTTCTCAGAACAGCAAATATTCTGTTCTTTTGATCTGACACTGCTACTGTTGTGCTTCTAGCACCGGGCAGGTGGGGGCAGGGTGAGCTCTGGGAAGGTAGGGAGGGGGTGGCTAGTCTCAGTGCCTAAGGCTCGGCACTGAAGCAGTGCTCTGCTCGGCAGCGAGGGCTTAAACCACTGTTTTCAGCCTTCTTCCCTCAGTCTTTTCTCCAAGGTCTGTGCTGTGAGTGTTGGGTTCAGCCATGTTATATGCTGCCCCCTCAGCCCTGTGGGCCATAAGCGGAGCCCTAGCAGTCCGGGTTCTTCCCTCTCCTGGAGCTGCGGTAGTTCCGGGAAGCAGCGAGCTTGGAGCACTGAGCTAGGTCTGCGTCCTGCCCCGTGCGGCTCCGTCTCCGCACTTCTCCCTTCCCTCCTACCCTGCTCGCGCGATTCTCCCACCTGTAGGTGGTTTCAGTCGGTAGTGGGCCTCTTCGTCTTGTCTGTCTGCTGTTCAGGGAGTCCTTTGTGGAGTTTTTGTTGTTCGATTCGTTTTAAATTCCAGGGGAGCTTTACAGAGGCTTACCTCACGCCGCCATTTTTCCTCCGTCAAAAAAAAAGAAAAAGTTATTCTTTACAGAAGGATCCTTGATCATAAATGTAGAAGAAAGGATAGAATTCTATAATCATGATTTTTCCATTCCTAATAATATAATACTCTTCATTGCATGAAGTGATTAAGTAAAAAGTTGATGGATGGGGCAGCCGGTTAGCTCAGTTGGTTAGAGTGTGGTGCTCTTAACAACAAGGTTGCTGGTTCGATCCCCACATGGGCCGCTGTGAACTGTGCCCTCCACAACTAGATTGGAACAACTACTTGACTTGGAGCTGATGGGTCCTGGAAAAACACACTTAAAAAAAAAAAAAGTTTGATGGGTAACTTTGCAAGACGGGTTTGTTTCCTAATATATGGATAGTTAGAGTTTGATATTCAAGCAATACCTATGAAGTATTTTTGCCAAAAATGTTGAACTTTAGTCCAACCAAGCCTTCATAGATAACTTCTAGTTTATACGTATGAAGGATAAAAACACAGGTTAGAGAACACCACAAATTGGGGAGGATGGACAAATTTAGAATGTGATAGTCTAAGGAAACTTCATCAGTTCTTTCGATAAACCAGTAGCATAAAACAGGAGAGAAAAAGGGAGACTTAAAAGATAACAACCATGGCAGACAGAACTGCGCCTATTAGATCCCCCTTCAAGATAACACATATTGCCCAGCTGTGAGCAGTGTGGCAAGCTGACAGGCTCCAGATGTGAGATCTCGTTCTGTAGGATCTCCTCATTTTTCTCTCTGCTCTAGCTAATGAGTGAAAAGAATGTGGTGCAAGGCCTGGCCATTTCCCCAAGTTGGGGTGCCTCTAAAGGCCATCTTTGCTCCAGAGCTTCGATTGTGCTAACAGAAATTCTGTTACAATTGCATAATGACCCCCCATCCAATCCTGCCTCCTCCTTTTTCCTAGTGTCTATAAACCCCTCACTTTCTTAATGGCTTCTGCTTTATACTCTTTCATGAGCTTGTCAGTCAGGTGCAACCACAGGAGAGGCACGGGAAAACAGTTTATTATACTCACAGGTCCTAAACAGAGTCGCCATGTGCCACCAGGGGTCACAAGGGCCACATGGGGAGCACATAGGGAGCAGACTCAACCAAGCAGGGAGGGATTTGTGAGAGAGAGAGAGGAAAAGAGAGGTGAGGGAAAGGAGGAGAGGAGAAGAGAGGAGAGGGGGAAAAGCCATGGGCAAGTGCCTTTATCGGGGGTCAGGGTGGAGCTCACAGGCAAAAGATTGGTGGGGATTTCATTGGTGTGTTTGAGTTTCACTAGGTCAGTCAAGGGAGGGCCAGAAGGGGAACTTACAACAGCGGCCAGCCTTGTCACGCTGTAGTTTCTGGTCACCTGGGTGGGGTGCTCACAGCCTGTTTGTGGGGATGTTGAGGCAGTAGGAAAATACGAAGTTTTAAAACTTATAATACACCCCTTAATGCCATCTTAACGCTTCCCAGGAGACTTAACTGGTATAAGATCTACATGGCAATGCGAGGACCTTATTTGAATTGTAAATCATAAAACCAATGTGAAACACATTTTGAGTCAATCAAAGAAATTTGAATATGACCTGAATATTATTCTCACTAAAATATTTTAATTTTATTGTGTATGATAATGACATTACAGTCTTATGAGCGAATGTTTATAATTTTTGGACATGTATAGTAAAATAAGTGGTGAAATAACGTGACACGGGATTGGCTTTAAAACATTTTGGCTAAGAATAGGGACACATAAAACAAGTAGAGAAATTATTTTGATAATCTTGGTGATGAGATCACTATTGTATTTGTAGTTTGTTGATTATAAAAACACTAGAACTAGTTTTTAGGCATTTAATATGTAACCTTCTGTGAATTGGCAATGAAGAGACTTCACACACTTGTTGTGGAACTGTGTTAAATAAAAAAAAAATGAAATAAGAAAATGGGTAGTTTATAATAACAGAAGAATGATAGGGAGCTATTTGGAAGTAGGAAGAATTGTGTCTTTATTCATCACACTTATTTCAACTAACGATTTAAAAAGGTGAGCTACTTTAAGGGAAAGTACATTACCTTTTTTTAAAATATATATTTAAAAAATTTTTTCAATTACAGTTAACACACATATTACCATGTTTCCCCAAAAATAAGAGCTAGCTGGATCATCAACTCTAATGCATCTTTTGGAGCAAAAATTGATATAAGACCCGGTATTGTATTATTACATTATATTATATTAATTATATTATATTATATTATATTATATTATATTATATTATATTACATTATATTACGTTACATTACATAAGACCTGGTCTTATATTAAAATAAGACCTGGTATATTATATATTATATTACATTACATTATATTATATTATACTCGGTCTTATATTAATATAAGACTGGGTCTTATATGAATTTTTGCTCCAAAAGACACATTAGAGCTGATTGTCTGGCTAGGTCTTATTCTCGGGGAAACACGGTATATTAGTTTCAGGTGTATAACATAGTTATTAGACATTTGTATAACTTATGAAGTGATCACCCCAATAATTCTAGTATCTATCTGATATCATACATAGTTATTACCACGTTATTGACTATCTTCCCTATGCTGTACTTTACATGCTCATGACTATTTTATAAGTAACAATTTGTCCCTCTTAATCCCTTTCCCCCTTTGCACATCACCCCAACTCCCCTCCCATCTGGCAACGATCAAAATGTTCTCTGTATCCATGAGTTTGTTTCTTCATTTATTTTGTTTTTTAGAGTCCACATATAAGTGAAATCATATGACATTTCTCTTTCTCTGTCTGATTTACTCCACTCAGGAGAGTACCCTCTAGATCCACCCATGTTGTTTCAGATTTCATTCTTTTTTATGGATGAGTGATGTTCTGTTACTCTTCTTTATATGTACCACTTCTTTATCCATTCATCTATTGATGGACATTTAAGTTGCTTCCATATCTTGCCTATTGTAATTAATGCAGCAATGAACATATGGATGCATATGTCTTTTCAAATTAGTGTTTTGGGTTTCTTTAGATAAATACCCAGAAGTGGAATGACTGGGTCCTTCTTTGTCTCTTGTTACAGCCTTTGTTTTAGAGTCTATTGTGTCTGGTACAAGTATTGCTACTCCAGATTTTTGTTTGTTTCCATTTTCATGAAATACATTTTTTCATCTCTTTACTTGTAGTCTGTGTGTGTCTTTCAATCTGAGGTGAGTCTCTTGTAGGCAGCATATGGAAGGGTCTTGTTTGCTTATCCATTCAGCCACTATGTGTCTTTTGATTGTGTTAGGTCTCTGAATGTTAGATCTCAGAGACCTTAACTTACAGACAGAGCCATGTTTGCAAGAAAACACCAGAAATTATGTTGGCCTGCACCTGCAGACAGAGCCAAACTTGTGATAACAGAATATGTCACAAAACAGCTACTGGCTTGCAGGCAGTCAGCATTTTCTGTTCAAACAATGCTACCCTGTCAGCACAGCCCCTGTACACCCTCCTCACCCCCTCCCTCGGGGCTGCAGTCTTGTTTAGACTCAGACCGGGCTGTAGCCATCTTTGTTCAGCCCTA